>NW_022437016.1:7944099-7974465 GCF_009761245.1 Sapajus apella | reverse complement strand
AAAAAAAAAAAAAAAAAAAAAAAAAAAAAGAACTGCATACAAAAAGGTATCTAATTGTGGAAAATCTCCCAATGCTCCTTGATTCCGAATGCTCCCTTCCCTGGATTCTTCCCGTCATTCACGAGTTGTAGATATTTATAGCCCCTGTTTTTCCTCATGGGAGTATCTTCTGAGCCACAGTCTCAGAGTATCAGAGTATTTCTGAGACTGTGACTCAGAAGATACTCAGACTAGGTCTCTGGTGTTTGGTAGGGGAGACAGAAAGAAAACAACCATTCATTAACTTTGTGCAGAATTGTCTCCAGGGATCCAGAGGAATGGCACGCTTTCTCTGCTCCCCCCAGCAAGTGGTCCCACATTCTCCTTCTGGAACCTTCAGAGTTAGCACAAGATCTGCTTAGCTTGGTAGATATCTCAGATGGACAATAATTTTCTTTTCCCAGCTCTTTCAAGCTCTCTGAAGGCTTGCCTGGGAGATGTCCCAAGTAGTACTGAGGACAGAGTACCTGGCATTAGTACCAGGTCCTTGGTTCTGCTTATGTGGTGAATTACGTTTATAGATTTGCGTATGTTGAACCAGCCTCGCATCCCTGGTATGAAGCCTACTTGATTGTGGTGGATAAGCTTTTTGATGTGCTGTTGGATTTGGTTTGCCAGTATTTTATTGAAGATCTTCGCATAGATGTTCATCATGGATATTGGCCTGTAGTTTTCTTTTTTAGTTGTGTCTCTGCCAGATTTTGGTATCAGGTTGATGTTGGTCTCACAGAAACAGTCAGGGAGGATTCCCTCTTTTTGTATTGTTTGGACTAGTTTCAACAGGAATGGTACCAGCTCCTCTTTGTATGTCTGGTAGAATTCGGCTGTAAACCCATCTGGACCTGGACTTTTTTTGGTCTGTAGGCTGTTAATTGCTGCCTCAACTTCAGACCTTGTTATTGGTCTACTCAGGGTTTCAGCTCCTTCTTGGCTTAGTCTTGGGAGCGTGCAAGTGTTCAGTAATTTATCATTTCTTCCAAATTTACTGGTTTATGTGCATAGGGTTGTTTGTAGTAATCTCTGATGCCAGCGTGTATTTCTGAGGAATCGGTGGTGATCTCCCCTTTATCGTTTTTTATTGCATCTATTAGATTCTTCTCTCTTTTCTTATTTATTAGTCTAGTTAGTGGTCTATTTTGTTGATCTTTTCAAAAAACCAGCTCCTGGATTTGATTTTTTGAAGTGTTTTTTGTGTCTCTACTTCCTTCAGTTCTGCTCTGATCTTAGTTATTTCTTGTCTTCTGCTTGCTTTTGAGTTTTTTTCATCTTGCTCCTCTAGCTCTTTCAATTTTGATGATACGGTGTTGATTTTAAATCTTTTCTTGTTTCTTATGTGGGCATTTATTGCTATAAATTTCCTAGACACTGCTTTAAATGTGTCCCATAGGATCTGGTACATTGTGTCTTCATTCTCATTGTTTTCAAAGAACATTTTTATTTCTGCCTTCATTTCATTGTTTGTCCATTCATCATTCAGGAGCAATTGTTCAATTTCCATGTGATTGTGTGGTTTTGAGTGCTTTTCTTAATTCCGAGTTCTAATTTGATGGCACTGTGGTCTGAGAGACTGTTTGTTATGATTTCTGTTCTTTTGCATTTGCTGAGGAGTGATTTACTTCCAATTATGTGGTCAATTTTGGAGTAAGTGCAATGCGATGCTGAGAAGAATATGTATTCTGTGGATTTGGGATGGAGTGTCCTCTAAATGTCTAGTAGGTCCATTTGGTCCAAATCTGCGTTCAAGTCCTGGATATCCTTGTTGACTTTCTGTCTCATTGATCTGTCCAATATTGTCAGTGGAGTGTTAAAGTCTCCCGCTATTATTGTGTGGGAGTCTAAGTCTCATTGTAGGTTGTTAAGAACTTGCTTTTCATATCTGCGTGCTCCTGCATTGGGTGCATAAATATTAAGGATAGTTAGCTCTTCTTGTTGCATTGATCCTTTTACTATTACATAGTGCCCTTTTTTGTCTCTTTTGATCTTTGTTGGTTTAACATCTGTTTTATCAGAAACTGGGATTGCTACCCCTGCTGTTTTTTGCTCTCCATTTGCTTGGTAAATCTTCTTCCATCCCTTTATTTTGAGTCTATGTGAGTCTTTGCATGTGAGATGGATCTCCTGAATACAGCACACCGATGGTTTTGACTTTTTATCCAGTTTGCCAGTCTGTGTCTTTTGATTGGGGCGTTAAGGCCATTCACATTCAATGTTAATATTGTTATGTTCAAACTTGATCCTGCCATTTTGTTACTGGCTGGTTGTTTTGCCCATTAGTAGACATGGTTTCTTCATTGCTTCATTGTTCTTTACCATTTGGTACGTTTTTGCGGTGGCTGGTACTGTTCGTTCCATTTCCTGTTTAGTACTTCCTTCAGTAGTTCCTGTAAGGCAGGTCTTGTAGTGACAAAAATCTCTCAGTAATTGCTTGTCCGTAAAAGATTTTACTTCTCCTTCACTTATGAAGCTTAGTTTGGCTGGATATGAAATTCTGGATTGAAAGTTGTTTTCTTTAAGGATATTGAATATTGGCCCCCACTCCCTTCTAGCTTGCAGGGTTTCTGCTGACAGATCTGCTGTGAGTTTCATGGTCTTTTCTTTGTGGGTAACTCGACCTTTCTCTCTGGCTGCCCTTAGGATTTTTTCTTTCATTTCAAACCTGGTGAAATCTGACAACTATGTACCTTGGGGTTGCTCTTCTTGGGGAATATCATTATGGTGTTCTCTGTATTTCCTGGATTTGCATGTTGGCCTGCCTTGTTAGGTTGGGAAAGTTCCCTGGGATAATATCTTGAAGAGTGTTTTCCAACTTGGATTCGTTCTCCTGGTCACATTCAGGTACGCTGATCAAGTGTAGATTAGGTTTTTTCACATAATCCCATAGTTCTTGGAAGCTTTGTTCATTTTTTTCACTCTTTTTTCTCTAATCTTACCTTCTCATTTTATTTCATTGATTTGATCTTCCATATCTGATATCCTTTCTTCTGCTTGTTCAATTCAGCTGTTGAAACTTTTGTATGCCTCTCGAAATTATTGTGCTGTGTTTTTCAGCTCCATCAAGGCATTTATGTTCTTCTCTAAGCTGCTTATTCTAGTTAGAATTTTGTCTAACATTTCTTCAGCGTTCTTGGTTTTTTTGCATTGGGTTAGAACATGGTCTTTTAACTCAGAGAAGTTTGTTATTACCCACCTTCTGAAGCCTGCTTCTGTCAATTTGTCATATTCATTCTCTGTTTTTTTTTTGTTCACTTGATGATGAGGAGTTGTGATCGCTGGGAGGAGAAGAGGTGTTCTGTTCTTTGACGGTTTCATCCTTTTTGTGCTCTTTTTTTCCCCCATCTTCAAGGATTTCTCTCCCTTTGATCTTCGAAGTTGTTGATTTCAGGTGGACATTTTTCTGTTGCGGTTGGAGCTATATCTTTTTTGGCCTATAGAGGGCGTTGCTGGGCTCTCTCGGGTTCAGTCAGGTTGTTGGGTGGGCGGTCCTTCGCTGGGGTTTGTTTGCAGGTGAGATTGGCTCCGCCTTCCCAATGGCCTCTCCCAGAGCTGTATCTTCCTGGTTAGGGTCAAACTGGTGTATTTGCTGCCTAGCTCTCTAGTGAGGGCTTCAGTTTAAGCTCTGTAGATGTGGGGCCTGCCAGGCCTTATGGTCTGTCTCTCTGCTTTCTACTCTGCCTTCCTCAGTGGGAGGGTCCCTCCCGCTGCCGTTCGTCCAAACTCTCGCCCAAGTCCCTGGGACAACTTGCCACGCCCGGCGGTAGCGGCTGCTCAGATTTGCATCGACTACCCATGGCGCCCCACCATCTGGCAGGGCTCTCCTGGACCATAGGTTGCAGGAGGGATAAGGTAAGCACAGGATCCGAAACAGAGTGCTGAGGGGGTTAAGTTCCCGCCCCTCCGAGCTAGCTGCACGTTTCAGGTGGGGACGTGCCCCCCCCCCCGCCCCCGTCTAGATTTGCCCCCTGGGCGGCTCACGCCCTGCGTCTTCTTCCCTGGGCCTAAATTCGGCGCCCTACCAGTCCCACAGAAACGAATCGCGCACCTCATTTGGAATCGTGAGTCCTCTAGCCCTCTAACTCTCATTCGCTGGGAGCTGCATTTGGGTGCTGTCTACTCTTGGCCATGTTGGTGCCCCCCTCCCCTTTTCTTTCTTTTCCTTCTTTCTTTCTTCTTTCTTTCCTCACTATGCTGCCCAGGCTGAAGTGCAATGGTGCAATCAAAACTCACTACAGCTTTTAACTCCTGGGTTCAAGCAATCCTCCCACTTCAACCTCTCAAGTAGCTAGACCTACAGGAATGTTCCACCACATCTAGCTAACTAAAAACTTTTTTTTGTAGAGATGGTGTCTTGCTATGTTGCCCAATCTAGTTGCAAACTCCTGGCTTCAAGCAATCATCTGGCCTTGGCTTCCTAAAGTACTGGGATTACAGGTGTGAGTCACTGTGCCTAGCTACCACGTTTTCTTTATCCATTCATCTGTTGATAGGTATTTAGGTTGATTCTGTATCTTGGCTACTGTGAATAATATTGCAACGAACATGGGGTGCAGATATCCCTTTGAGAGACTGATTTAAGTAATGTTGTATATGTACTCAGAAATGAGATTGCTGAATTCTATGGTAGTTATACTGAAGTGGTTTTGTTATGTGGGGAAATACCTGAGGTTTGTTGTCTCACAATAAAGAGAACAAAGACAGGGACACACACACACACCTGGTGTGGGTTTAAGAGTGGAAAGTTTGATAGGCATAAGGAAGAACAGAGAGAGAGAAAAAGAGAGCGTTCTTATGCAGAGGAAGGGGGCATCCAAGTGGGTTTCCCGGTTTGGCGCAAGTCGTCAATTTTATGGAGGGGCTTGAGGAGTAGGTGTTTGATTTACATAGGGCTCAGGGGTTTGGTTTGACCAGATGTGCCATTAACATAACCTGTGAAGAAACGGGCCATTCAACTTTAATCTTTTATTATGCAAATGGAGTCTTTACCTGGCCGGCCGTGACTCTCATACGCCTGGCAACAAGAAGAAGGGAAGAGGGAGTTTCCATGTTGGATAAACCTGGCATCTGTCATAGCTGCTGGCATTTACCTATGTAAGGTTCCAGCTTGCCTACCTATGCTTGCAACTTGATTTTTCAGGCTGCTTTTTATTAGAAAAGAAATGATTTGGGAGCTGCTTTTTATTAAAGGAAAATTCCCACTGAGAACTCGTTCACCCTTGCTAACTGCCTAAATAATTTATTTTTAACTCCTGTATTAATAATTTCAGTTTTTTGGCAAGGGGCAGTGGCTCATATGTGTAATCCCAGCACTTTGGGAGGCCGAAGTGGGTGGGTCACGAGGTCAGGAGTTCAAGACCAGCCTGGCCAATATGGTGAAACCCCCATCTCTACTAAAAATACAAAAATTAGCCGAGCATGGTGATGTGCACCTGTAGTCCCAGCTACTTGGGAAGCTGAGGGAGAAGAATTGCTTCAACCCGGGCAGTGGAGGTTGCAGTGAGCCAAAATCACACCACTGTACTCCAGCCTGGGCAACAGAGAGAGACTCTGTCTAAAATAATAATAATAATAATTTCAGTTTTTTGAGGATCTTCCATACTGTTGTTTATAATGGCTATGTTAATTTACTTTCTCACTAACAGTATGTAACTGTTCCCTTTTCTTTACATCTTTGCAATAGTTATCTTTTCACTTTTTGCTGACAGCCAATCTAACAGGTGTGAAGTAGTATCTCAGTGTGGTTTTAATTTACATTTCTCTGATGATTAGTAATGTTGGGCATTTAAAAATATACCTGTTGGCCATTTGTATGTCTTTTTTTTTTTTTTTGAGAAATGTCTATTCAGGTCCTTTGCTCACCTTAAAACCAAATTTTTGCCTTCGTACTATTGAACTGTTTGAGTTCCTTATATATTTTGGATATTAGTATTAACTGCTTATCAGATATATGGTTTGCAAAGATTTTCTCTCATACTATGGGTGTCTCTTTACTTTGCTGATTGTATCCTTTGCTGTGTAGAAGCTTTTTAACTTGATGTGATCACATTTGTCCATGTTTGCTTTGGGTGCCTGTGCTTGTGGGATATTGCTTAAGAAATTTTTGCTCAGACCAATGTCCTGGACATTTTCGCCAATATTTTCTTGAGGTCTTAGACTTAAGTCTTTAATCATTCTGATTTGATGTTTGTATATGGTGAGAAATAAGGGTCTAGTTTCATTCTTCTGTGTCTTCAATTGGTAATTTTTTGTTGTTGTTGTGGTTTCTTTTGATTCCTTACTTTTTTCACTTTTTGCATTTACTATAGGTTTTTGTTTTGTGGTTACCATGAAGCTTACTTAAAACATTCTGTAGTTATATATAACAAGCTATTTTAAGGTGATAACAACTTAAATTTAATTACATTAAAAATGACCTTTTCATACTTCTGCCCCTTCCATTTTATGTTTTGGATGTCACAATTTACATCCTTTTTTAAATTGTATATCCTTTAACAAATTATTGCAGCTGTTATTATTTTTAATAGTTTTGTCTTTAAATCTTCATACTAAAATTATCACTGGTTTATGTAGACATTACAGAATTTGACTATTCTGAATTTGGCAATGTACTTACTTTTACCTGTGAGTTTTATATTTTCATGTTACTATTTAGTATCATTTTTTTCCAGCTTGAAGAGCTCTTCTTAGCATTTCTTGTAGGCAGCTCTGGGAATAATGAACTCCATCAGCTTTTACCTTTCTGGGAAAGTATATCTTCTTCATTCTAAAATATAGCTTTGCTGGTCACAATATTCTTAGTTGGCAATTTTTTTATTTTTTATTTTATTTTTTTACCACTTTGAGTATGTCATCCCACTCTCTCTTGGCCTGTAAGTTTTCTGCTAAAAAGCGTGCTGCTAACCTTACTGGAAATCCATTAAATGTGATAATGTTTCTTTTCCCTTGTTGCTTTTAGGATCCTCTGTTTTTTTGTTGTTGTTGTTTTTTTTTTTTATAATTTGATTTCATGTCTTGTGGTAGTCTTATTTGGATTCAATCTGAGTAAAGACCTTGGACTCCCATGTACTTGCATATTTATATTGTTTCCCAGATTTGGAAGTTTTAAGCTATTATTTTTTATATAACCTTTCTATCCCTTTTTCTTTCTCTACACATTATTTACATTCTATAATGCAGATGAAAGCTATTATTATGTTGTTCTATAAATCCCATACACTTTCTTCATTTCTTTTCATGTTTTCTCCTCTGACTGTATATTTTCAAATGACCTGTTTTCAATTCTACAGGCCTTTATTCTGTTTGATTAAATCTGCCATTGACACTATTTCATTTTTATTCCATTCACTGTATTCCCTATTGAATTTTTATTTCACTCATGTATTCTTCAGCTCTAGAATTTCTTATTGATTTTTTATGGTTTCAATCTATAATGTTCTCATTTTTATTAATTGTTTTACTGATTTTGTTGAATTTTTTTTCTCTGTCTTCTTCTGGACTTTGCTGAGATTCCTTAAAACAATTATTTTGAATTCTTTGGCAGTTCAGAAATTGCTATTTTTGGGGGTCAGCTACTGGGAAATTATTATATTCTTTTTGTGATGATATGTTTCCCTTGTTTTTCCCGTTTCTTGTGGTCTTCTGTTAATGCTTGAATTTGCTTGCCATCCAGACTACACACTCAAACTTTTCAAGGCTGTGAAATAATCCCCTCTGTCTGTCTGATTTCTGAGATGGTTTTGGTGGGGAAGGATCTTCTTTTATGGGAACATGCAAGGGTGCTGGCTATGTAGGGTGCAGCAATTCTGACTCTGGTGAGAGTGCAGCAGCATAGTCTCTGTACAGCTATGTCAGCTGTGGCCAGTGTTGATAAAGTTTACAGGGCAGTGACCAATGATGTGAGTGCCTGCAGCAGCAGTAAGGGCTTTTGATGTGTTTGGTGTTTATGGCTGCTCAAGTCTCCTGAAGTCTTTTTGTCTTACTTGGGAAACCATGACCTTAAGGGTGTCTCGTGCCACTGGGTTTGGCTCATGGGCCTGCCCGCCCTGGCAGCAATACTAGTGTCTGATGAGCAGTACCTGTGGAATAGCCAGTGAGCCAAGGCTTAAAGTACAGGCATATGTGGAAGGACCATGGCTCTGAAGTTCACAGCAGCAAAGGCACTAGTGCCCGGGGTGCAGATATCCCTGTTGTTGTGTTGGTAATAATATGCAAGGCATGGGTGCTTATGAAGCAGGCAGGGAGCCATGGAACTGTGCAGAGTTATAGTAGCTCCAGGCTCCAGGTCATGCACTAGTTCTCTGTGGTGGCTGGGCTGACATCTGGTATGTGAATACATGCAGATAGATCTTAATTCTGGGGTGCAGCGTGTAAACTAAATTGCTATGGTGGTGGCTCTGCTATCTGAGGCATGGGTAGATATAGTACAACCACAGAGCCAAGGTCTGGAATGCAGGCACTCATGGAGAAGCTGCAGTTTAGTGGTCAGGAACATATCTGGGGTTGAGAGGAGTGGTGGCTCTGGTTCAGGCATAGCACAATGGTGGTTACTTCTTGGGTGTGTGTGTGGGTGAAGCCAAGTCTTCCTCTCTGGGGTTCCCTGGCAGGAATGACTTTTGGTTCCCTTAGTGACAAAGATGCCGAAATTTTCTGTAGAGCAGTTCACTAGGGACCATGGTGCTTCCCACAATGTGCCTGATACCAATGTCCTTGGCTTTTCTCTTTGCACCTGGCCATCTCTAGGTGTTTCAGGTACATTGATCTCACAAGTGATCCTTCATGTGCATATATTCCTCTCATTCTTTTTATTTTTCTTCTTGCACCACTGTGTTGCTGCAGATTCTTAAATGGCCCCTTGAGCACCCTCTGGGTTATTTTGGTTTGTGAACTGCTGCCTATATTTGATTTTTTGGGGGCTGGGGTGGACAGATAAAGGCTGGTATCTTCTATTCTTCCATATTGATTATGTCATAGCTGGGGAAGTCTTTTAACTCCTCTGAAACTTGGCTACCTCATTTCTAAAGTGGCCGTGATGATAGTGTTACTATCAGATGATAATATTATACATAGTATTATTCTGATCATTAAAATATGTTTCAATTCTGGCACATAAAATCACTCACCAGATACAGCTATCACTGAGGGATTTTCTGCCCCTTCAGTGCTAAGTAAATGTGACTCAGTGTTCCCATTTCACAACACACAGAAGTTCAACTTATTATGGAGAATTTTGCACAGTTTTAGGAAGTTTATGTCCTTGTGGTCATCTGTGCCTCTGGGTTTCTGTTTTTAAGAATGAAAATAAAGCTCCATCTCACTGACCTAGATTTGTTTTTGTTTTTTTTTTTTAAGAAAATTAGTAAGTTGAAGAAATTTGTCTTTATGGACACATAGGTACCTTTAGGGAGGCAGGATAGGGGTTAAGAGCAAAAAATACAATTTTCAGAACAAGTTTAAGTTCTCAGATCTGATGTTAAGTGTTGTTTGATATTCAACAAGTTATTTGTACTTTCTGACTCTCATCACATCTGACATATGGATATAATAAATTTGTACTTTCCTCAAAAAGTAGATAGAAAGTTAGTGTGATTATGTAAAGTGCTGCATTGGGGTGCCTTTTGCAGCTCAATGCTTGGTGGCTGTTACTACATAGTGTAAAGAGCAGCAGCATCCCTCTGCTGAACATTCAGGTAAGATTGAATTCAGGAACCTGTCAGTTGCTTGGCTGGTGGAAGTTTAAGCTATTTGCCAATGTTTCTGCAAATCCCAGAGGCTTATAATCTTTGATAACCAATGCCTGCAAGCTTTTGCTTTTGTTATTTTCCATATTGACCCAGATGTGTAACTGAGTCTTTCTCCAGTTACTTACATAAGGCAGTCCAGTCCCTTTGTGGTGTATTGTTTGCTAAGATGTTTGGAGTATGTTTGGCTGTTTATTTTTTGTGGGAGGGGGGCAGTTATACTTGCATTAAGGGAGCATTTGTAGCTGTTGTAAATATCCTCTGACAAACATGTCTCTGGGAAGTTTCCATGTTTACTTTATCACCACATAATCTCCAATTAACTCTAGCTGATTGACTCTTCTCTCCCATACATCCTCATGAGAGGGTTTTAGAGAGAAGCCTCTTATCTTTTGTGTAATTCTCATAAACATGGCCCCCTTATTTGTACTTAATGTGGTAGTGTCTTAAAATGGCATATTCATGAATCTTGTGTTTTTCCCTGAGTAGCCTTCCAGACCCTGAATTACCTTCCAACTCTGTGGGGCCCAGCCATGCTTTTTATTCCTCTGTGAGATGTGGCTGTGCAGCTGAGATTTATGTCTTCTTTTTACCTTGTAAATTCTTACAGCAAATCCCTGTGACAATGCTGAACTTTACCTGAGCCCTGTGCTCCTGGAAAACAGTGACAGTTCAAGAAATCCCTCCACTCGTTTGTGTTCTGGAAAGGAATGAACTTCAACCCACCCTCAATCTCAGTTAACATATAACCCCTTCTTATGAACCCTCTGGAGCATTAGCTGATAAAATACATCCTTTGATCAACTCTTCAGTCCTGCTGCCGTCGCTAGCTCATTCCACTTCTGCATATCTGTTTCTTTCTAGCCTCATTCATGTTCACTTCTCTTTATAAAAGAAAATTTCTTTTCTATCTGACATTTGAGAGTTTTGTTGGTCTCACTATTGAGGCATTCTCCCTGGTGCAATAATCTCCCTTGCGTTATTGCTATAGACCATGTGTCCCTCTTGCAGTAGTCCTTTCAAAAAAAATTTATCCTTACCTAAGACCAGATTTGATTTTTATTTGACACCTGTTACTTAAAATTTTGTGTTTCTCTCTACCTTACAAGCCTACAACAATCCAATTTACAGGAAGTTGCCCTCCAAAAGCTTGTATTGCCTGTGTTATTTTATTTCCTTAGGCCCTGCTAATCTTTGGCCTTCAGATTGTTGACTTAAATCATGTAGCACATTATCTTTGTTTTTAAGCCCGGTAGGCTGGTGCATTGGTGTATCAGAAGTAGAAATTTGTTGAAAGAGCAAATGAATTCAAGTAATTCATGGACTAGCAGTGATTAATATTTCTCAGAACTCACAAATGAGCAAAAGTGTTTTTTCCTACCCAATCAGTTTTTCTGGTTAGAAGACTGTCTTAAGTCTATTAAGAAAAAGAACTACCCCAGCAGTTGGAGTCATCTGCTACTAAGATTACTGGGACCTAACACATAACTTCCTGGGAAAACGGTACAGTTGAGTTTGGGTCAAATGAAATTAATGAGAGACTTAAGGTACGGTCAGCTTTGCCAGGTGGGAAGTAGGAAGAATACTGAGATGCCATGCTCTTAGGAACATGACCTGACACTGATTCATTAAGAGTTATCTAGTGGAGTGATTTTATTTGTTGAGACTATGACAACTGTAGAAGCCAGGCTTTAATCTTTGAGAAAATGCAGAGGAAGGAGTCACAGTTCTGACATTTATAATGGGAGAAAGAGACCTTGTTATTGAGGAGCCTCTGGGCTAATATGATGAAGTCTCTCTCTCACACACACGCACAGTAGCTCAAAGACCTTCAAGCAGCTTTACATTACTACACAAGGAAACCCAGCTGCATGAATAGGGATACTCAGTAGATTACAGTGATCAAACTTAGTTGGTAGGCATTATATTCAGGAGTAGCTTCAACACATGCAATAAACATTCTTCTATAAGAAATGAAACTCCATCATTGAAGGCACTATCCTTTCAGAATCTAATCACATACTCATTAATAACCTATAGTCAAAAGCAAGAGATCTGTGATATTCTCTTAAGACCTCAGGTCTTTTATTGACGTTTCAACCTGTGCATCAGCTTTGTCAAACCCTGCTTCGTGTCTTTGTTCCTTAGACTATAGATAAATGGATTTAGCATTGGAGTCAATATGGTGTAGAAAATTGTTGCTATTCGATCCTTGACAGTATAGTTGGACAGGGGCTGAAAATAGACATAGCTAATGCTTCCATAAAACAGGGTCACCACTGTGAGATGAGAGCCACAGGTAGAAAATGCTTTACGCTTTCCAGCTGCTGAAGGAATCTTTAGAACAGTGATGAGGATTCTTAAGTAAGAGATGATGATGCATGAAAAGGGGGTCATTATGACCGCCAAGGCTTCTGTCATTACTGTGATTTCTTTGACAAAATGAGAGGAACAGGACAATTTTAGCACTGGTTGATCATCACAGAAAAAGTGATGGATGACGTTGGAGACATAGAAGATGAGTTGATTAGTCAGAAGAATGTGCAGGAGGAAGTGTAAATGTGGAATGCAGAAGGAGAGAATTAGAAGCAAGACACAGCGTCTATGACTCAGAATGGTGATGTAGTGGAAGGGATTACATACGGCCACGTAGCGGTCAATGGCCATGGCTGCTAGCAGGTAACTGTCTGTTTCCAAAGACTATGAAAAAGTACATCTGGGTCAGACACTCACCATAAGAGATGGTCTTTGTCTCTGATAAGAAGTTCGCCAGCATCTTAGGGATAATGACTGTCACATAGCAAATGTCAACAAAAGACAGGATGCTTAGAAAGAAGTACATGGGTGTCTGGAGATGAGTATCTGAGCGGATGGCCAGGATGATGAGCAGGTTTCCTATCACTGTGATAAGGTAGATGGGGAGAAACACAGCACGGAGTGGCTTCTGATCCTCAGGTTGAGAGGAGAGACCAAGGAGGATGAATTCAGAGGGTCTTGTTAGGTTATTTCTTCTCATAGTCATGGGTTCACCTAAAAATGAACTGTCACTGTAACAGATTCTTCCAACATCTGATATAAGCTGCCCCAAAATTTTCCTTTTATGCTTCTTATCAGCAATTAAAAAATTTAAAATGTTACATTTACCTGCATTGTGACTTCTTTTCATCAATGTGGGGTATTTAGAAATTAACATATATTTTAATCTCCTTTTGGTCTCCTGCTATAAAGAAAAAAAATTACAGGGAAACAGAAATGGGAAAGGGAGAAAAGAAGAGATATAGAGAAAGAGGAAGAAGTGAGTGCAAGAGAATTCCCAGAAGGAGAGGAGGGGAATCCTGGAGAAATTATTCTCTTCTTTTTCTATATCTATGTGTTGTATTAAGGGTTTTCAGTAGATAATTTATGGCAGGATAAAAAACAGTTTCATCTCTCACTTCATTTCCAGATAATGTAATAATGATTTCCTTTAGTTCAATTATTTCTCTCTGTGTCAATTATTCTGGAGGCTGGCGGTGATCTAAAAAGACATTAAAATATGAGATTACTTAACAGTTACTCCATTTTCCTCATTTTTTAGTGAAACTTTATTTAAGTGAAAGGATAGGTATGAAGAGGCAAAAGATAGGCAGACAGAAATAATATGATACTAAAAACATTTCTTTCTTTTTTTTTTTTTTTGTAGACAAAGTCTTGCTCTGTCATCCAGGCTGGAGTGCAGTGGCACAATCTCAGCTCACTGCAACCTCTGCCTCCCAGGTTCAAACGATTCTCCCACCTTAGCCTCCTGAGTAGCTGGGATTACAAGCTTGTGCCACCACACCTGGCTAATTTTTGTATTTTTAGTAGAGACAAGGTTTCACTGTGTTGGCCAGGCTGGTCACAAACTCCTGACTTCAAGTGATCTGCCCACCTCAGCCTCCCAAAGGGCTGGGATTACAGGCATGAGCCACCATGCCTGGTCAACATTTATTTTAATATAACACAAATCTCATTTTTGTTGCCCAGCCCACAAAGGCTAAAATTGTCATTGTTGGTGCATGCTTGTCTGTGTTGGTGTAATTCTTTTCCCAATTCCAGTTTGTTATATAATATGCTTCCCCAAAAAACTACACAGAGAAGGCACCTGATTCTAGACAAGTTTTAAACCATCGTGAAGGTGAAGGTTTTCCTTTCTGACTCCTCTGGGCCTCCTGCATGCTAAGGAGATTAAAGACACTCGTAGATCCCACCCTTTGTCAAGGGGGCATCCTCTGAGATCATCAAGAAGTCCCTGGAGTTCAGATGGAGAAGACAGCAGAAAACAAACCAAGAATTACTAAAGTTTTGGAATTTCTTCCCCAGGGAGCCTTGGGAATGTCAGTGCCTTCTCTCTGTCTCTCTTGGAAATCACCTTCCTGACCTAACTCCTTTGGGTGAAAAAGACGCTACCTGTGTGAGGCTGGCTTAAGTGACAGTGATGTACAGTAAGGGGCTCTCTCAAAATTCCTGAGCCCTGTCCTTAGAGCTGTGCTGTTTACATTGAAAGACAGCACATGGGGTTGGAGACTGTTTTCTCAGAATTCATTGATTGTCAAGCTAAAACAACTAGAACATCTTATGCCATCAGCCACTTTCCCATCTCCCAGATTTAGAAGCAGTCCCTCGCCAGACACTGTTTTTAGAACTTTAAAATATTATAACTAATAGGGTTAAGACTTTAGACTCCAGGCCTTGAATCTTTACTCTTCTGTCCGAAGCATCCTCAAGTATACTTATGTATGACCCTTGCTCCTCATTCAGGAAAGCCACCAGGACAGACACACACACACACACACACACACACACACACACACACACACACACACAGAGCTATTAATTTTATTACAGTTATAACATACAAACATTAAACATGATTCTAAATTTTTATTGTTAAAATAACTTTCAAAAAAGTGGTTGGCCACTCTAGTTTATTGTGTGGATCTGTTTGAAAGTAACACTATAAAAACCCTAGAAGAAAGCCTAGGCAAAACCATTCAGGACATAGGCATAGGCAAGGACTTCATGACTAAAACACCAAAAGCAATAGCAACAAAAGCCAAAATAGACAAATGGGATCTAATTAAACTCCAGAGCTTCTGTACAGCAAAGGAAACAATCATTAGAGTGAATGGGCAACCAACAGAATGGGAAAAAATTTTTGCAATCTACCCATCTGACAAAGGGATAATATCCAGAATCTACAAAGAACGAAAGCAGATTTACAAGGAAAAAACCAAACAAACCTACTCAAAAGTGGGCAAAGGATATGAACAGACACTTTACAAAAGAAGACATACATGAGGCCAACAAACATATGAAAAAATGCTCATCATCACTGGTCATCAGAGAAATGCAAATCAAAACCACATTGAGATAGCATCTCATACTAGTTAGAATGGCAATCATTAAAAAATCGGGAGACAACAGATGCTGGAGAGGATGTGGAGAAATAGGAACACTTTTACACTGTTGGTGGGAGTGTAAATTAGTTTAACCATTGTGGAAGACAGTGTGGCGATTCCTCAACGACCTAGAAATAGAAATACCATTTGACCCAGCAATTCCATTACTGGGTATATACCCAAAGAATTGTAAATCGTTCTATTATAAAGACACATGCACACATATGTTCATTGCGGCACTGTTTACAATAGCAAAGACTTGGAACCAACCCAAATGTCCATCAATGATAGACTGGATAAAGACAATGTGGCACATATACACCATGGAATACTACACAGCCTTAAGAAACGATGAATTCGTGTCCTTCATAGGGACATGGATGAATCTGGAAACCATCATTCTCAGCAAACTGATACAAGAACAAAAAACCAAACACCATATGTTATCACTCATGGGCGGGTGTTGAACAATTAGAACACATGGACACAGGGAGGGGACCATCACACATTGCAGTCAGTAGGGGGGACCTAGGGGAGGGATAGCTCGGTGGGGAGGTTAGGGAGGGATAATGAGGGGAGAAATACCAGATATAGGTGATGGGGGGATGAAGGCAGCAAACCACCTTGCCATGTATGTACCTATGCAACAATCCTGCTTGATCTGCACATTTACCCCAGAACCTAAAGTACAATTAAAAAAAAAAAAAAGAAAGAAAGTAAGAATGTACTTCTCACTGGAACCATTCTAGAACTCAGATTGTCATGTATTTGAAATGGCTCCTGCTTTCATTACTTGAAATTTAAGGTGATACTTGTTTTCTTCCTAGAGACAGATGGCTCTAAGCAGGTGGAGGCCTGATAGGGAAGGGATTCTGCTGGATGAGCTGAATGGATGAGAAGTATAAAGTTTCTACTCTCTTATTTCTTTTCTTTTGTCTTTTATTGTGGTAAGAAAACTTAACATGAGATCTACCCTGTTTACAAATTTTTAGTGCACAGTATCACTAACAATAGGAAAAATGTTGTATAGCAGATCTCTAGGACGTATTCATCTTGTATAACTGAAAATATATTCTCCTTCAACAGCAATTCCCTGTTCTTCCCTCCCTCCAGCCACTAGGGGCATATATTTTGTGTTTCATGGAAATCTACTGTTTCTGGTCATTTGGGACATCTCACTTTGTGTGTACAACATAATTCCCAAATTAGGACTCAAACTTCCCCATATCCCAGTACAACCACCATCCAAGGATATCTCACTTCTGACTCATTACCCCTCACTCATTTAGACTATTGTGTCTAAATGATGAAGGAATGGTCCTTCATCTACTGTGCCTAACCTGCAAGGCTTGAATTCAGCCTCCTCCAGGACACTTTGCTTGATGACTACCAGTTGAAACGGCTTTGTCTCTGTCCCCACTTAACACTTTGGACTTCCATTCTATGCAATATCTCAATCTGTTTGTCTTATTGCTTAAATATTTTTTCCAGCACTTTGGGAGGCTGAGGCAGGCAGATCACAAGGTCAGGAGATCAAGACCATTCTGACCAACATGGTGAAACCCTGTCTCTACTAAAATACATTAATTTTTAAAAATCCCAAACAGCCACAATTTAGTGAGTGCTTGCTCCATGCTAGATGCGCAGCAAAACAAATCAGATGTAATATCTCATTTACTTATCTCATCACCTTAATGAGGTAGGTGGTTGATTTTCTTTAGAGTTGAGGAATCTGAGCCCAGAGAGGTGAAGTGAGCTACCCAATATAGCACAGCAAGTAAGAGACAGAACCAGTTTTGAAACATCAGATTAACTCCCGCTTGACTCGATGCTCTTAACCTGCTACTCTATTGCTTTTTTATGATGCTAGCAAAAAGATTCAGATATCATATGCTGAGTAACAATTCCCAAATAAAGCATATTGCCAAAAATATAAACTATTTCTTGTTAATTCAAAAAAGCATATTAGTTTAAGCTGTCCATCCAGACTGCATACTCCTTGAGATCAATAACCATGTCTATTAGTATCTGATTGCTCTGATCAGTTTACTAGTTCATAGACATTTATTAAAGGCTTATTATGTGCTAGGAATTGTGCTAGGTGCTGGAGATACAGTGGAATATAACATAAAGTCAGTTTCCACTCATAAGTGGCTGATCCAATGCCTTGTTCAAGGTAGTAGTTACTCAACAAATGAACTATTTCCTCATTTTTCTATTTGTGGAAATTTGAAATAAATAAAAAAATGTAGAAAGGTACAAAGAGGAAAATAGTAATCACTCATGTTTCCATCACGCAGAAAGGTTAGCAACAATAGCACTTTGCACCTTTTCTCCACCCTTTAAAAAATTCATTTATTCACAAACCTTTATAAGGTACTTATGAACCATGAACTCTTCTATGTGCTTTAAAAGTATTGAGTCACTTTTATTGTCCTCATAATCCTATCAGGTAGGCATTATTCTTATTTCTTATTTGCAAATGGGGAATCCGAGGCACCAAAAATTGAGTAACTTTCTCAAAGTTAGTAAGTGGATGAGCCAGGATTCAACCAGGCAACCTCACTCCAGAGCACGTGGTCTCACTATGTATGCTATGCAATTAACAAAACAAAATTAAATTTAGAAAAGTCAGCACCAAAGGCATTTTATAAAATATGTTTTAATTTTAAGAGTTTACTCTTTAAACTTAAAATGCTCATCAGATATATTATGAAGAATGTTGGATAATTATTTCATGTTTACTTTGGGACAAACCATTTTAAGGGTACCTAGAGTTCCTTAACAACTTTAAAATTAGGTGATCTCACTTTTATGTTATTCTTTGCTGCAATTGCCGTGGTAATTGATGTATTTGTACATATTTCTGGGGGACGTACTATGATGTACTATGATTTTTTTTTTTTTTGCTTCCGTAAATAGTTTTTTTAATGTATCAAAGAGAGTCTCTTTCCAACATTTAATAGAGGCAAATCTATTCCAACTTCAGAGTTCTTATATGTCTTATTTAGCAGACACTATGATTCTATCTTCTTATTCTCTGTTTTCCGGGGTTTCAGATCCCCTGGGTGAGCTGGGTCTGGTCTCTGGGCAGGAGAATTAGCTGACTCCAACAGTCTAGGGACAGGTGTGGGGGCTGCCTCCTCTGGCTGAGAGGTGGCTGGTTCCACAGGACCAGGCTTGGAGCTACATGCAGAACTGGGCATGACTGGGGGCTCCCTGGGTCCAGGGGTGCTCTCCTTGGTCAGCTGCTTCTTGGGCAGAGCACTTTGGATATAGAGCTGGACCTAGACACAGCAGGGGTGGCCATGGCGGCTGGTAAAGCCCTGGGGGCAGTACCCATGTTGAGTGCCAGGCCCTCCAAGAACCTAGCTAAGTATTGTGTCACTGCAGGCAACTGAGGGGACACTGGTGGCCGGCTGGAGGCCAGGGACAGGGGACAGGGAACCACCTCGTGGTACTCAGCAAAACTGTTTGGGTCTTGAACAACTTCCTTGAGATCCTGGCAGAAGAGCTCGTAATCATAAGGCAGGGGCAGGTCTCCAACAAGGTAGGGGGCTGCCCAGGCCCGGGCTCAACCTGTCAGGTGCCCGAGGATCTCGTAGACACGGCTGGTGTTGTCCTGATAGTGCTCGAAGTGGAAGGGCATGTAATTGCCCAGTTGGGCCAAGAAATGGTCCAGTAGCCATGGGGAGCCATCAAAGGTGCCTGGGTCCGGGCCTGGCACCCAGCAGAAGTCCACCCTGCGGGGTCGGGGGCTGGGCATGCACCCAGCTAGAGGACACCTTTCTGCGATTTGAATATGTGCAATGTATAGTGATCAGATCGGGGTAATTAGCATATCCATCACCTCAAACATTTGTCATTTATTTGTGTTGGGAACGTTCAATATCCTCCTTCTAGCTATTTGAAACTACATAATGTATTGTCATTAACTATAATCATCCTGTAGTACACCGAACTAATTCTTCCTATCTAGCTGTAATTTTGCATTCTTTAACAAATATCTCTCTACCTTCCTTCCTCCTAATCTTCCCAGAGTTTAGTATCCTCTGTTCTACTTTTTACTTCTCTGAGATGAACATTTTTTTTAGAACAAAGCTGGAGGCATCATAGTACCAGACCTCAAAATAATACTGACTTTTTAAAGACATTGAAACTTTGATCCAACCTTAAGAAAATGATTTAGTGTGAGAAATTAACTCATCACATTCACTTTTCTGGACTTACTAGTTTATTAACAAAGAAAAGGATATTTCCTAGTTTGTACATTCCAATTTGCAGAAAAATAACAATTATAACAATTTTAATTTGTTGGGAGTTCATTTCTGAAATTATTTCAGGTATATAGACATCAGGGCTTTTGCTCTATCACCCATGCTAGGGCACAGTGGCACTATCATAGCTCACTGTAGCCTCAGACTCCTGGCTCAAATGATCCTCCTGCCTCAGCTTCCTGAGTAGCTGGAGCTACAGGTATGTGCCACCATGGCTGGCTAATTGTTTAACTTCTTTATTGAAGAAAAAAGGTCTCACCATGTCACTCAGACTGGTCTCCAACTCCTGGCCTCAAGTGGTCACCTTGGCCTCCCAAAAGGCATCATTTCTGATGTTTTATTTCATTAAAGCATTGGCCAGAAAATTCTGGCCAAAATTAGAAATGTTTTTCAATATCTGACATGAGTGAAAACAGATACTGTTTTCCAGTTACTGATTCCAGAAGTAATTGTATCAGATACTATTTGATAAAGATTCAAATAATATTGCAACTTACCTACTTTCTTCTAAGTTGTCAATTGACATTCATTAAAATTAATTTTGCATGACTGATTGCTAGAAAAGTTTGGGCTAAACATCTGACTTTATCTGAAACTAGTAAACAGAAGCTTGAAATTAGTTAATGCCATTTTGTTAAATATTTGTGTTTATAGTCTTGCAAAGTAAAAAACCAGGAAGGGATTAAGTTCAGACCTGGACTTAAATTTAAAACCCTCACTTTCAACTCCACCATTATTGATTTAGTTTCACTTAAACCACATCATCTGTCCCATGAATTAGTCTTCTTATTTTGAAGTCTGTCTGTAACACTTTGCTTTATTTAATTTGTATCTTTATTACAGTTTTAGAGTTAAATCGGTATACTGATACATTCATTAAGGCTTAGCATTTTCTGTTTATATATCTTCTACTGGCTTTAAAATGAAACAGGTTAACTCAGGAGTTTTATTTTTTTATGTTAACATAGTCTGTATAATGCTCAAGTTTGATAACTTCAGCTCCAGATGATTTATCAAGGAGTGATCCAAAATTGAACCTTATTATATTAATTTGTTATCTTAAATCCCTGGGGATTAGAAGGATGTAGGGGAATAACTTTCATCTCTTGGTTCTTCAAGTTGGCTCTTGTAGAATGCAACACCCCTATAATCACAATGGGAAAGTCAAAGACCTCTGCTCCAAGCTGAGGATGCCTGTGGCACTAAGCTGTAATTTTCACAATATGGGACCCATCTACAGTCCCAGCATTACTGTGTTCAGAGTAACCAAACAGACACTCAGGGCTAAGGCCAGCTAGACTGAGGACTTGGGATCAGGCCAAGATAAAGAGGTAGTCATACATGTAAATTGACTGAGATGAAAACAGATACTTTCCTTGGAGACAGAAAAGGTTCTAAGGAATATGAGAATGTACTGACAATAAAACACTAGTTAATATGTGTTAATGTTATTTTGTGCTGAAGAGGGGAATGTGTATTCTGCAGCCATTGGATAAAATGTGTCATAATATCTGTTAGGTCAATTTGTTCTATAGTGCAGATTAGGTCCAGTGTCTCTTTGTTAATTTTCTATCTGGGAGATCTGTCCAATAACACATCATTTTAAACTTATGACAACCTAACACTGATAGCATAAACAAACATGTAAAAAGAAAACGAATAAAAGCTCTACACTTTTTGTCCTCTCACTTTTTAATTTTTTGTTGTTTCTCCCTATGTCTTATTGTGCTATGTTTTGAAAAGTTGTTGTAGTTATTATTTTCTATTGGTTCATCATTTAGTCTTTCTACTTAAGAGAAGTTTACACACCACAATTATAGTGGTGTGCTGAAAATGGGGTGTTGAAGTCTGCAGCTATTATTGCAATGGGATCTCTTTAGTGCCAATAATATTTGCTTTATATATCTGGATGCTCCAGTGGTGGGTGCATATATATTTATAATCATTATATCCTCTTGCTGAATTGACCCTTTTGTCCTTGTATAATGGCCTTCTTTGTCTCATCTTCAGTTTTTGTCTTGAAATCTATTTTGTCTGATGTAAGTACAGCTACTCCTGCACTTTTTTTGGTCTTCATTGGCAGGGAATATCTTTTTCCATCCCTTTATTTTCAGCCTAGGTATGTCTTTATGAGTGAAGTGTATTTCTTATAGGCAGCAGATTATTGGGTCTTGTGTTTTTTTTCATTCACTCAGCCACTTTATGTCTTTTGATTGGAGAGTTTAATCCATTTACATTCAGTGTTATTATTGATATGTGGGGACTTACTCCTGCCATTTTAAAATTTGTTTTCTGGTTGTTTTGTGGTCTTCTCTTTCTTTTTTTCTTTCCTTCTTTTCTTCCTTTTAGTGAGGTGATTTTCTCTGGTGGTATGCTTTAACTTTTGCTCTTCCTTTTTGTGTATCCATTGCATATCTTTTGATTTGAGGTTACCATGAGGCTTGCAGATACTATCTTATAACTCATCATTTTATTTTATTTTTAATTAAAAAAATTTATTTATTATACTTTAAGTTCTGGGATACATGTGCAGATTGTGCAGGTTTGTTAAGTAGGTATACACGTGCCGTGGTGGTGGTTTGCTGCATCCATCACCCCATCATCTACATTAGGTGTTTCTCCTAATGCTATCCTTTCCCAATCTCTCCACCCGCTTGCTATTCCTCCCATAGCCCCCCAGCCCCCAGGCCCCAGTGTGCGATGTTCCCCTCCCTATGTCCGTGTGTTCTCATTGTTCAATACACACTTATGAGTAAGAACATACAGTGTTTGGTTTTCTGTTCTTGTATCAGTTTGCTGAGAATGATGGTTTCCAGATTCATCCATGTCCCTGCAAAGGACATGAACTCGCCCTTTTTTATGGCTGCATAGTATTCCATGGTGTGTATGTGCCATATTTTCTTTATCCAGTCTGTCATTGTTGGGCATTTGGGTTGGTTCCAAGTCTTTGCTATTGTGAAGAGTGCTGCAATAAACATACGTGTGCATGTGTCTTTATAATAGAATGATTTATAATCCTTTGGGTATATACCCAGTAATGGGATTGCTGATGACAACTTAATACCAATTGCATAAACAAACACATGAAAATGAATAAAAACGCTACACTTTAACTTTGTCCTCTCACTTTTTAACTTTTTGTTGTTTTTCTTTATGTCTTATAGTACTGCCTATTTCCTGAAAAGTTGCTGTAGTTACTACTTTTGATTGGTTCATCAGTCTTTCTACATAAGGGACGTTTACATACCACAATTATAGTGTTACACTAATTTGTCTGTGCTTACTATTACCAGTGAGTTTTGTACCTCCAGATGATTACTTCTCGCTCATTAATATTTTTTTCTTTCAGATAGAAGAACTCCTTTTAGCATTCCTTGTAGAACAGGTCTTGTGTTGATAAAATCGCTCAGCTTTTATTTGTCTGGGAAAATCTTTATTTCTCCTTCATGCTTAATGAATATTTTCACTGGATACACTAGAACAGGTATATACCCTAGAATAGGATAAACTTTTTTTTTTTCCTTCAGCACTTTAAAAATGTCCTGCCACTCTCTCCTGGCCTATAAAGTTTCCATTGAAAAGCAGTCTTCCGGTTACACTGGGACTTCATTGTATGTTTTTTTTTTTTTCTCTTGCTGTTTTTAGGATCCTTTCTTGATCCTTGACCTTTGGGAGTTTGATTATTAAATGCCTTGGGGTTAGTCTTCTTTGGGTTAAATCTGCTTGGTGTTCTGTAACCTTCTTGTACTTGAATGTTGATACCTTTCTCTAGGTTTGGGAAGTTCTCTGTTATTTTTCTTTTGAATAAACTTTCCATCTCTATCTCTATTTCTACCTTCTCTTTAAGGGCAAAACTCTTAAATTGGCACTCTTGTGGCTATTTTCTAGATCTTATGGTGTGCTTCATTCTGTTTTTTTCTTTTATCTCCTCTGGTTATGTTTTCAAATAGCCTATCTTCAAGTTCACCAGTTCTTTCTTCTGCGTGATCAATTCTGCTATTAAGAGACTCTGATAGACTCTTCAGCATGTGGATTGTATTTTTCAATTCTAAAATTTCTGCTTGATTCTTTTTCTTGCATGATATCAATATAGCATATTGTACATACACATGCATACACACGTTTTTATTTTATTGTACTTTAGGTTCTGGGGTACATGTGGAGATCATGCAGGATTGTTACATAGGTACATACGTGGCAAGGTGGTTTGCTGCTCCATCCCCCTATTACATGTATCTGGCATTTCTCCCCATGTTGTCTCTCCCCAACCTCCCCACCCCCTGCTGTCCCTCCCCTAACCCCCCCCAACAGACCCCAGTGTGTGATGCTTCCCTCCCTGTGTCCATATCTTCTCATTGTTCAACACCTGCCTCTGAGTGAGAACATGCGGTGTTTGATTTTCTGTTCTTGTGTCAGTTTGCTGAGAATGATGGTTTCCAGATTCATCCAAGTCCCTACAAAGGACATGAACTCATCCTTTTTTATGGCTGCATGGTATTCCATGGGGTATATGTGCCACATTTTTCTTGTTCAATCTATCATCGATGGGCATTTGGGTTGGTTCCAGGTCTTCGCTATTGTAAACAGTGTCGTAATGAACATACATGTGCACACACGTTTTTGAAAAACTGTATTTAAGTTTTGGTATTCTTTTAAATTATTTCAATGTCTTTGTGAAATTTATCTGATATGATTCTGAATTTCTTTTCTGTGTTATGTTGAATTTCTTTTAGTTTCCTCAAAATAGCTATTTTGAATTCTTTGTCTTAAAGTTCATATATCTCTGTTTCTCTGGGATTGGTCCCTGGTTCCTTATTTAGTTTATTTGCTGAAGTTATGTTTTCTTGGATGGCATCGATTCTTGTAGATGTTCATTGGTGTCTGAGCATTGAAGAATCAGGTAGTTATTGTAGTCTTCACAGTCTGGGCTTGTTTGTGCCTGTTCTTGGGAAAGCCTTCCAGGTATCCTAAGGGACTTGAGCCCCAAGACCAATCATGATTTGATTTTTACAGACTCATTAAGGTATCAACTTGGTGGTCTTGGAAAATATCTGCAATAATTCTCTGGATTACTAGGCAGAGATACTTGTTCTTTTCTCTTACTTTCCCCCAAACATATGGAGTATCTCTCTCTTTTGCTGAGTCACTTGGAACTGGGGGTGTGGTAATGCAAGGACCATTGTGGCTACCACCACTGGGTCAGACCTGAAGCCAGCACAGCACTGGGCCTTGCCTAAGGCCCATCCCTTCAGGATGGCAAGTTTGCCCAGGCCCCATGCATGTCTAGAGATGCTGTCTGGAAGCCAGGGATTGGAATCCAAAAGCTTAGAAATTTACCTGATATTCTATTTTACTGTGGCTAAGCTGGCACTCAAACCACAATACAAAGTCCTTTCTGACCCTTCCTCCCCTTATGATAGCAGAGGAATTTCTTCCTTTGGCCACCACTACCACTGGTCCATGGGGGCTTCTGCCAGACCATGGAAACTCCCATTTCCCTTAAAGCCCACGGGCTCTTCTATCAGCTTGTGATGAATCCTGTTAGGCTTGAGACTCACCATTCAAGGCTGTGGGCTCCCCACTGGCTCAGAGCAGGTCCAGAAATGCTATCCAAGAACCTAGGCCTAGAGAGAGCCCAAGCGCCTACTTATTGCTCTGCCCCACTGTGGCTGAACTGGTACCTAGGGTGCAAGACAAAGTCCCATTTACTTTTCCCCTCTGATTTTCTCAAACAGGTGGAACCTTTTATCATAGCCATCATAGTTGGGAATGCGCTGGGTCTCCTCTGAAGCCAGCATGTCTCAGAGCCCAGTGACCTTCCTGGGTATTGCTGGTGTTTATTCAGGACCCTAGGGGTCTTTAGTCAGCAGATGATGAATCCTGTCAGGACTAGGTTCTTCCTTTCATGACAGTAGGCTCCCTTTGGCCAAGGGTATGCCATCCAGGAGCTAGGGCCTGAAATAGGGGACTTACAACTCTGCCCGATGCCCTATCCTACTGTGGCTGAGTTGGTATCCAAGATGCAAGACAAAGTCCTCTTTACTCTTTGTTCTCCTCTCCTTAAGCAGAAGGAAGGAGTCACTTTCTTTACTACAAGCTGCACTGCCTGGAGTTAAAGGAGGTATGGCTCCAGTCTTCCCTTAGTGGTACCGGCTAATGTCTCCCTGGGTCATGTGCCACTCTAGTTCATTGGCTTTAAGCCCAGGCTAGCACTAGGAGTTACCTAGGAATTGCAATCCTTGTATCCTGGACTGCCTTTCAAGTTTACTTAGGACCCCAGTACACTTCAGCCCATGGTGGCAAGGCTTGCCAAGAAACTCAGGTTCTCACTGCTGGGATAATGATTCCCCTCTGGTTGGGGCTGGTCCAAATACTCCATTCCTGGGCAGGCACTAGCTGAGCCCAGCATGGCTTTATTATCTGCTATGACAGAGCAGCGCTGAGTTCAGTGTAAAGTTCTCCAGTTGCTGTGCTCTTCCTCCCCACAGTGCATGTATTCTCTCCCCTTGCAGCATGGCCACTGCTGGCGGGTAAGGAAGGGGCAGCATCAGAGATTCAAGACTGTCTCTCCTGCCTTTCTTAATGCCCTTCCATCATACGAAGTTAAAACCACGTACTGTGCCTATTCACCTGATTTTTGGTTCTTGTGACAGTGCTTTTCTGTGTGCAGATAGTTTTTAAAATTAGGTGTCCCAAGGAGTGTGGTAGGGAGGAACAAATGGTATAGGCTTCTATTCTGCCATCTTGCCCACACCCCCATTCTTTTATCAACAAAAACAATTATGACTTGGGCCTTTTACTACATGGCAAGCACTATACCCGACACTTTAGGTAAAATATTCTAGTCCTTACAAAAATCTTTTATAAAACATTAGATGTTATTAGCACTTTACATATAAGTATACTAGAGGTCAGAGGGTTAAACAATTGCCTGATTCACAGAACGTGTAAGTGCGATAGCCCAGAATTATATTCAATTTTATTTGTCTCCAAAACACTGCTTTAGGCCATTACACCATGATTTACTTATTTCATAGGAAGAAGATAAAGTAATAACTATGTGAGTGATTAGGGTAATGATACACAAATGTTTGTCATCTGGGGTACCTGGGCATTGATTGGAGTTGACTCCTCTAGCCCAACAGGATCAGTGGCATGAAGACATTGGCACAGACCTATGGTACTTTTAACCTTCCCTTGAGAGTATGTTAATGCTTGCTTCATCTGTGAGTGGCAGGCATTGTACCTGACATTCCCCCTTCCCCCTCCAGGTGGCTCTAGAGGAAAGCTCTTTAGGGCTCCACAACCCCTAAATCTCACCTAGCCTCACCAGCCCTGACTTCCAGCTCAGTTCACTGAGTGTCTGTCCTTCAGTACCATGGCCAGATCTCCGAGGTTTAAGAGGAGGCCGGAGTCGCACAATCCAGAGTCAGAGCAGTCCTTTCTTGCCAAGTGAATGTGTGGGTGGGGAACTAGCCTTCATTCTCCAACCTGTTTTTCCTTGACAGATTATTGTCTTTCTCTATCAATAACCTGTCTCTCATTCTGGATCCATTCCTGTTCAACACTATCTTTTCTCCTTTATGCCCTTCCCTTCTCTCTTCTCACTCTACCCTCTCTTTTTCTATCCTTCCTTCTTTATGTTCCTATTCTTGATGTTCTTTTTTTCATACCTGCCTTTGTTTCTCTTTCCTTTAGACCAGTCCACAACCATCTCTTTTCTGCTTTCCTTCTACTTGGTTCACATTCCCACCCTTCTCTCATTCATCATCTATGTGCCCTTCTTTTCCTGAAAATCTTTATTTCTGCTCATTATCTCTACCCTAATCATTTTCTTTATACGAATCCACAATTATGCTCCTCTCTCTTCTTCATCTTTCTTTTTTAAAAATTATATTTTTGTTGACAAAATTTGTATAGATTTATATTATACAACATGATGTTGAGATTTCCATACATTATGAAATGGCTAAATTGAGCTAATTAACATGTGCATTATCTCACGTACTTATTTTTTTGTGATGAGACTACAAAATATACTCTCAGTGATTTTCAAGAATACATTGTTGCTAACTATAGTCACCATTTGTATAAAAGGTCTCTTGAACTTATTCCTCCTATTTAACTGAAATTTTATGTGTTTTGATGACCTCTCCCTAACTCCTAGCCCCCGGGAACCACATTCTACTCTCTGCTTCCAAGAGTCCTTATGCTCTTTTAATTCTCACATTCAGTTTGCATTTTCTTTCCACCCTGCATTTCCATTCTTACTCTTTCGCCACCACTTTGAGTTCTTTGTTTTCTATTGCATTTGTCCTTTCCACCATTGTGTCGTTATTTCTGTGTCTTTAATCCTTGCTGTGCCTTTCAGTTATCTCTTGAAGAAAGTCACACAATAATTTTTGGAAATGTGAAACTTTAGAAAGGAAAGTTTAGAAGAAACACTCAAGAGTAAATTCTACCTTTCAATAATTATTTTTTGAAGCTTTGTCACATATAGAGAACTTATACACACATATACAGAACTTATACATACATATACACATATATGCGCACGCACGTGCGCGCGCATGCGCGCGCGCACACACACACACACACATTATGTCATTATTATTCAGAAAGTCAGCTGTTTTTTGAGTAACATGGAGGGAAGTTTTGATATCAGCCTGAAGTGCTTTTATGTAGTATACCCTGTTATGATTTTCTTACCTACTGAGGAATGTTTTCATGACCTCATCCCATACCTGACCTCACCTGAGGCTGAAATGGGACCAGCTCCAAATAAGCTTCACAAGCCCCTTACCTTATATTTATTATATCACTTTATTGTACTGTTTTGCATCTAATGTTTGTTCTTCTTTCTCTCCATGCTATGGCTTCTTTATGGCAGGGTTTTTGTATGATGTGTCTTAATGTCCCATCATGGATGTATATCATATATAAACCTATTAAGAAGAGCAAGAGGATGATTAACCCAATATTTCAGAGTTTGTTACCTTAAGTTGGGGGGGGTGGGTAACAGTGGGAGGTGATGAAAAGATCTATGTAAGTAGATATGAATTATTATCAATTCTCTAATTTCTTTCTTGGACAGTAAGCTGATGTGTGTTTATAATAATATTTAAAACCAAAGGGGTAAGCAGGCAAGCAAGTTATAATTGAACCAATGTGGTGTAGCATAAACCAAAGATTATTATTAGCTAAATTTTGGGCTTCTGAGGCTGGGGAAATATAGTCAGTTATGAGCCTTCCATCTCTTAGTCTTGCTGAAGATTTCTTCCTTCTATTCCAGAGCTCTGTGCAAACTTTTTCTCCAGCTCTAGATCCCTTCAATCAGCTCAGACTAAAAGCTGCCATGTGAAGCTCACTGTAGAACTTACTATAATGAGACAGAGAACCAGAAATGATAGTTGGAAACATGGGTCCCACCTGGGGTCAGGGAAAGACTATCTAAGGAAACTTTGTAGCTCAAGTGCATTGCTTGATGATTATAATTCACATGTATTGTGACCTTTTCTTTTTCCAAAAGGTCTTGGCAAATTGTTTTGGAGATAAATCTCTGATTATCTTGGTTCTAAGATAGATATTACCTAATTTTGGGTTCTCCATAATGTACTAGCTTGAGTGTTCTGGTGCTGAATGTGCGACGTGGTTGTTATTTTGAGTTAGAAAGGTATGCTTAATCTTAGAAGGGATCAATAATAAAAACTACTAGAAAATAAAAGGTCTGATATTTCCATTTCTACCGTTGCCTTTGTTGTTTATATTTTTAATAGGGAAAGCTTCACAGTATAGAAAAATGCATAGGGATCAAAACAATGAACTACATATCCTAAACACCCAACTTTAACAAAACTCAAATTTTGCCTTTTTTGTTTCAGTTCCTGCCTTGAAAAAATTGACTGCCATAGATAACAATTAAAGCCCAAGCTGCTTCTCTTTCCTCTTTTCCTTAAGAAACCTACTATCCTAAAGAAACTATTATTCTCATGCATGTTTTTAGAATTTCACCATACATGTTTTATAAAAATGGCACGATTCTTTCGCGTGTTTTAAAACTTTGTATCTGTTGTTATACTTTTCTATCATTTTGCAACTGACCTTTCGCAGCTAACGTTATGTCTTAGAGTTTTACACTCCATGCATATTGTTTTGACTTCAAATGCTGTATAGTGTGAATAAAACACAAGTTAAAATATATATGTACAGTTGTAGCACAATACTTAACTGAATTACCTATTCTTCATCACCAAAGAATACCATCACTGTTATACACCACAATTTCTACAAATTGTTAGTTTGTTGGGTCTGTCCATTTACGTATCTGCATGTCCATTTAACCATGTATTAGGCCACAAAAAGAATCTTAAAAAAACTTCAAAGAACTAACCTCACAGAGATGAAATTCTCTGGCCAGAATGCTGCTAAATTAGAAACTGGTAATGAAAAGATAGTTTAAGAAAACATGTTTGCAAACTAAGACTGCATTGCAAAATGTTACTTAAAGCCTTAACGAAAGCTTGAGGGAAGGGCCAAGGGCAACGCCTGCCAGTGTATGGAGAAAGTTAGAGAAGACTGCATTTATCAAATTTGTTGGAATAAAAATGTATGAGTTTTCCTTAGACTAACTTTCCTTGGACCCAAGGATGGTACATGAGCTGCATCATCTTGAAAATCATTCCACCTAAGAGAACTTCTTGCTAGAGTAAGGCAATCCTAGAAGAAGCTTAGAATGGTGCAGTCCTATGTCCAATGTAAGGGAGAGGCCTCTAAGGGATCAGACAGGGTTTAAATTAGTCTTATCTGGGAAGAATGTTTTCTTTCCCATTTATTTATTTTATTGCATTTTAGGTTTTGGGGTACATGTGAAGAACATGCAAAATTGTTGCATAGGAACAC
>NW_022437016.1:7801905-7944089 GCF_009761245.1 Sapajus apella | reverse complement strand
TCCATTAAACCTCTTTCTTTTGTAAGTTTCTCAGTCTCAGGTGTGTCTTTATCAGCAGGGTGAAAATGGACTGATACAAACCTCCTTTATATTATGTGCATCTTGGCCACTTTGTACTGTCTTCTGGGTATTTTTCTTAGAATTAATTTCTCTCGATTATTCTAGGTGAAGTAACTCAGGAATGGAAAACCAAACATTGAAAGTTCTCACTCGTATGTAGGAAGCAAGCTATGAGGATGTGAAGACAAAAAATGATACAATGGACTTTGGGGACTTGGGGGAAAGGGCCAGAGGGGGGTGAGGGATAAAAGACTACAAATTGGGTATTGTGTATACTGCTCGGGTGATGGCTGCACCAGAATCTCACAAATCATCACTAAAGAACTTTTTCATGTAACCAAACACCGCCTGTTTCCCTAAAACCTATGGAAATAAGTTTTTTTTTTTTTTTTTTTTTTAAAAAGAGCTAACTTCTCTCTTCAGCCACTGTCTAAGCCATCCATTGAGTTTTTCATTTGAATGTGAATATTTTTATTTTCTAGTAATTCTTTTTGGGTCTTTAAAAATATGTTTTATCTTTTTGATATCTTCTTTATTATAATCTTTATTTTCTCTTAGATGCTAAGTACTTTAAACATAATGTATAATCCTTCACAGGTTGGTTAATTTTATGACATTTAATGGGAGATTAATCTGTTGATTGATGAATGTCTTCATAATAAATAGATATCATGTGTCTTTTGTAATTTTGAATTGTAAGCTCATCTTTGGTGGGCTTCTGTTTATGGGATTCCTGTACAGTCTAGAGTCTAAATCTCTGAGGAGAAGTTTTATGTTCATTTCTGTAAGGTACTCCAATGCTTTTACCTGTATGAGGATAATTTTTATGTTATTTTTTTTATTTTGAGGGTTCTAGAATTGTATGTATTTTGTAAAGTAGCATTATCCACTCCTTATATGGTACAGATACATAACGGCATTCTCATGGGAAGCACTTTTCCTTACATGTAGTCTAGGCTGAGAGATCTAAATTTTCATTTGTTCTCACATAGCCTGTGTGTGTGTACATGTATATGTGTCTGTGTGTGTGTGTGTTTTCCTGTTTGTGTATACCCTTTCACTGAAAGTTTAGCCTTTTGAATGTCCTGAATTTGTGTGGTAGTCTCTATCTCCTGCCTCATATGGTTTAAGTTCTCATCTCCTATTCCACATGGGTATTACTAATCAAGCCTGTGGACTATGAAGACTGATGTTATACCCTTCAACCTACTTGCTACCTCCCACCTGCCATCACTACCTCCACCATCACAGTTTTTAGATATTGATTTTTCATATTCCTCTTTGATTATAGACTCTTGTATTTCCGTTACATTCTTGAAAGTTCAGTTGTGATTTTTAAAGTATGACTATTATATTTTCTCTAAATTTCTATCTGTATTGAGTGGATGTGTGTATATGATTATATTATGGACCTCGTATTTCAGAAAGCCCAAATTCTCAAAATAATGGGAAGATATGGAGGGGTGTGAGAACTTACCATGTTTGAGATTTTAAAAAATATATATCTAGTTTAAAACATTGGGCCTGGGCATGGTGGCTCATCTCTGTAATCTTAGCACTTTGGGAGGCCTAGGTGGGCAGATCACGAGATCAGGAGCTTGGGACCAGCCTGGCCAACATGGTGAAACCTGTCTTTACTAAAAATACAAAAATGAGCTGGGCATGGTGGCATGTGCCTGTTGTCCCAGGTCCTCAGGAGGCTGAGGCAGGAGAATCGCTTGACCCTGGGAGACGGAGGTTGCAGTGAGCCAAGATCACACCACTGCACTACAGCCTGGGCAACAGGGCAAGACTCTGTCTAAAAAAACAAAGCAAAAACACTGGGTATGTGACTCAGTATAATCCTAAGAGAAGTTAGGTACTAATAATGAAAGTTCCGTATAAGACAGATTAAGCCATTTGGATTTTATTCTGAAGTCCCTGAGTATTTAAACACAGTCACATGTTGAAAGTTTTATTTTGGTATTAGTATAGAAGACCTATCAGGAGAGATAAGTAGAGAAACCAGTAATGAAGTTGTTGAAATTAGTATTGGTTAGAAATGCTAAAATTTAAATCGTTGTAGTGGCAAAGAATGTATTTAAGGGAAAACATAGAAGGTAAGGAGTGATTGGATGTGGTAGATGATGGAGTGATTCCTTCAGTTTTTTGTTTGTGCATCAGGCAGATAATGATAATGCCGTTAACTAACTGGGAATAAAGAGAAAGAACAAGTAATTTCATGACCTTCTAAAGCAGTATCACATCTAAGAGTGTTTTGGTAGTCGTTAGGTTTTTCTGAATATAAGATTGTGTTATCAGCAAACATGGATAATTTGGCTTCCTCTTTTCCAATTTGGGTGGCTTTTATTTGTTTCATTGGTCGAATTTCTCTGGCTAGAACTTCTAGTTCTATGTTGAACAGGAGTGGTAAAAGTGGACATCCTTGTCTTGTTCTAGATCTTAGAGGAAATGTAAAAAAGTCAGCTGTGTCAAAAGAACTATTTCTTTATATGGTATGGGTTTTAAAAGTATGTTATTTTACATACAGGTTCAGAGAGAAGAAATCATGAGGATTGCAGTAGAGGTGGGAATGGAAGATAAGGAACTGGAGACAGTGAGTATAGATAATTCTTTCACGAAGTCTGCCACTGGAAAAAGACAAATAGTTGGATGAAAAGACAAGAATGAATGAAGAGTTTTTCACTGTGGGAAGGACTTTAGTAGGGCTTGTGAATTAGATGGAACAAGCCACTAGAATGGGTGAAAGGAAGAAATGAAGGAGAAAATAAATACATTAAGAGAGTGAAATCCTATACCTTAGAGAGGGAGCATAGATGGTCAAGGTTGAATCTAGGTCTTTAATGATCTTGAGTAATATAGTGGAATTAAATAGAAATGTTATGATCCCTAACATCTGACTCATGAGTTTCTTTTTGACTTAAACTGTCTTTCAGGCAGGCTGACCATCACTCATCATGAGCTGTGCCCCTAATGCTTCACACTCTCCAGTCTTCTTGCTCCTTGGGTTCTCAAGAGCTAGCATCTCCCACACTCTTCTCTTCTTCCTGTTCCTGGCTGTTTACCTGACCACTATATTGGGGAATGTGACATTGGTGCTGCTTATCTCCCAGGACTCCAGACTCCATTCACCCATGTATTATCTGCTTCGTGGCCTCTCTATGATAGACATGGGGTTATCCACAGTCACACTGCCTCAGTTGCTGGCCCATCTGGTCTCTGATTACCCAAACATTCCTGCTGCCCGCTGCTTGGCTCAGTTCTTTTTCTTCTATGCATTTGGGGTTACAGATACACTTGTCATTGCTGTCATGGCTCTGGATCGCTATGTGGCCATCTGTGACCCCCTGCACTATGCTTCGGTAATGAATCACCAACGGTGTGCCTGCTTACTAGCCTTGAGCTGGGTAGTGTCCATACTGCACACCATGCTGCATGTGGGACTTGTCCTGCCCCTTTGCTGGACTGGGGATCCTAGGGGCAATGTTAACCTTCCTCACTTCTTTTGTGACCACCGGCCACTTCTTTGAGCCTCTTGTTCTGACACACATTCTAATGAGCTGGCCATATTCCTTGAGGGTGGCTTCCTTATGCTGGGCCCCTGTGCCCTCATTGTACTCTCTTATGTTCGAATTGGGACCACCATTCTATGTTTGCCTTCAGCTGCTGGTCGCCGCCAAGCAGTCTCCACCTGTGGATCCCACCTCACCATGGTTGTTTTCCTCTATGGCACCATCATTTGGGTCTACTTCCAGCCTCCCTCCCAGAACTCTCGGCATCAGGACGTGGTGGCTTCAGTAATGTATACTGCCATTACACCTTTGGCCAACCCTTTTGTGTACAGCCTCCGTAATAAGGATGTCAAGGGTGCACTCCGCAGGCTGCTTGAATGGAGGAAGGTAGATCCCTGATTAGCCTGCTGTGGGCCATATTGGATAGCTGAGAAAAGTCATAGGCCTATTCTAAGCAGAATTGGTTTTGGGGAGATCAGAGGGAGGGAGGGCTTAGATAATTTAAGGAACTCCAGATTTGGCTCTTGTCAATGTTGTGCTTTGATAGAGCCAGGAACATTCCACATTCATAGACACATAAGATCAGGGCTGCCTTATCAGCATAGCTCTGGGCACCCTCCATCATTTTATCAAAGTGGATAAAAATGAATTACCAAGTCTGGGTAGTTTTAATTTTAGAGTTCTGAGGGAATATGAGGATAGGATTGTGAAACTATGGACTAAAGGAAGGGCCGTGGAGTTAGTCATCATCACATTTAAGTTGGTGTGTGTTCTTGTGGGAGTGTGGCTGTGTATATCAGAAAGTAAGGGAAGACAACAGTTTAGACAAATAGGGCTGTCTCAGGAACAGAAAACCAAACACCTCATGTTCTCACTCATAATTGGGTGTTGAACAATGAGAACACATGGATGCAGGGACAGGAATATCACATACCAGAGCCTGTTGTTGGGGAAGGGGCTAGGGGAGGGATAGCAGGGTGTGGAGGGATTGGGGAGGGATAGCATTAGGAGAAATACTTAATTTAGATGATGGGGTGATGGATGCAGCAAACCACTGTGGCATGGGTATACCTGTGTAACACACCTGCACATTCTGCACATGTACCACAGAACTTAAAGTGTAATAAATAAAGAAAAAAGAAAAAAAATCTGGCTGTCAAATACACTGCCTCTTCCATTCAATGAGCAAAAATATGTCCCCAAGTGAGTGTGAAATGATAATAATGATTCTACTGTTCCATAAGTTAGCCCTAATGTCCATGGGTTTCTTATAGTGTGAACTTCTAACTCTGATGCATATCAGTTCTATTTTATATATTTTAAATTAATGTGCATTAAAAATAAAATGTAGGTAGAAAAATACAAGATAACTACTTCATTGCATAAAAGAAGGAACAGTGGACTATCTTAACACAGATGAAAAAATTGGCACTTTGCTTATAGCTTTTTGGCAGCTGAAAAATTGGTCTCTACTTCGGTGCTTCTTAAAAGATTAAAATGGTAATTTTGAGGGTACTCAGTTTTCACCTTTATGCACGGAACTTTGCCCTTCACCCCACTTGAGATGCAGCTTCACTCAAACAGCCTGTAATTTAATTGTAAACAGGGTTTCCTATACTGAGGATTTCCAGGACATCTATGGCTTCCAGAGTTATAAGAACTCTAGAAGGCACCTGGACATTCACAGAGCACTCTTCTTGGGACACCTTCAGCATGATTGGTCCAGGCAAGATCTGGTCTTCTCTGCTTCTTCTCCTTACTGAATGTGCTGACCTCTGTCTCTATTCCTCCATAAGCCCCTTTGCCCCCATCCCAAAGGCACTACCTCAATCCCTGGGATCTCCCCATTCCAGGTACAATTTCTATATTCCCCTGACCAAGCATCTTCTGTTCACTCAATACATTATTTCTCGAGCGATTGGTAACATCCAGTGTTCTAATCTCAATGCCAAATCTACATTATCTGCCTGTGAGTTCTGGCATAGTTTTTGGGAACCATCACCTCACCCACATGCCTGGCTCCCATGACATTGTACTATTGGTGTCCTCTAATGTCGCTCCATCTTTTCTGTACCCCTGTGTGACATCTGTTCCTTCTACTTTAAGCCTTAGGCACCTTGCCTATGCTTGTCTTATTCTGTTACAGAACTCATCTACTCTTAATATATCACTTCTCTTTTCAAATTACTATCACCTTACAATGAAAATGTAGGAAATTAAATTCTCACAGTAGATTCATTTCCACAGCTCTTCATTTATTGTCATAATCACTACTGATATCTACGGCTCCAATAAGTAAACCCCAATTCTTCCTCTGTCTGTATCACCTTTCACTGTGCATCAGAATCACCTGGGAGTTTTGGATCCAGTTGCTATGAGGTAAAGCTTAGGCATCAGTATTTTTAAACATTCCCCAAATGATTCTAATAGGTAGCTACAGTCAAGACCATTGGCTTAATGTGATGTGTTTTGAAGCTTATCAATTAATCCTCCTAAAACCTCTTGCATTTGAATAGTAGTAATAGCTTTTATATAGCACTTCGTATATGTCAGACATTGTTTTAGGAGCTCTCCACATATTAACTCACTGATGTTTCTCAGCAAGGTGATGAAGTAATCACTGTTCTTACCCCCCTGAGGCACAGAGAGAGTAAGTTACTTGCTTGGAGACAAACCTTGCTCATATTTCTTCAAATATCCTGTGGCTTGTATTCTGTATTTCGTCTCCAAATTGAACTATGCTCGGTTCTCATAGCCTTTACCTCATCTAGATCTTTATCATGTCCTATGCAAACTACAAATGGACCTCCCTGCTATCAATCTCTTCCATTGTTCATGGTGTTCATCTTACAGAGCACACTGCATGAATCAGCACATATGCAGCCCATGTGCACTGGATTTGAAGTCAGCATGCTTCATCCACTTTTGTTTAACTCAATCCTATCACTTTCTCACTGTGTCATTTTGACTGAGGTTTTGCATCTGTGAGCCTTGGTTTTCCCAGAGATGATTTTAATACCTGAATTACTTCTCTCACAAGTTAATTACGCTTCTCAAATTGTGCATGTGATTTTGCCTTGTAAACTCTTAAATAATAGAGAAAAGTTGTTATGATTATGGTCCATTATACAAGTCCATCAGCATCTTTGAAATTGGATTATACTGTTAAAGAGAGAAAAGGCTATGTTATATATTTATTAATTATTTCCCAAAGCCACTGGTCACAGAACAGGTACAAATATTCATAAGCACTCATTGACAACTATGTTATTTTTTGCTGGAAAAGTTCACAGTTTGTACAGCACTGGTGAAAAATATACGTTTTTAATTTATCATCAAATTATGCATTTTTTCTGGAATCCTGGTTCTGCTCCCTGAATTCTCTTCTCTGTCTTCAATCTTCTATGTCAGTGGCACAGAGCAACTCCACAGCATATCAGAAACACATGATAGGTCTAAAAGTATGCTGATGCCCAGGTCATACCACAGACCAATTAATACAGAACCACTAGGGCTGGGCCCAGACAGGGATATTTTATGATTCTCTCCAGTTGCAAAGCCATGATTGTGAACCATGGCTGTGTGAACTAATGTGACTACAAATAGTCACGCTTCTGCCCTCTCTGTCCAGGTTCAGGAAAGGTTAAGGGGAAATTATCCTCAATTGGCAGGAGGAGAAGAAGAGGCACTCTGTTCTGAACTGAGTGTTTGGGTCCCTCCAAGATCCATACATTGAAACCCTAACCTCCTAGGTGATAGTCTTAGGAGGTGGGAGCCTTTGGGTGATAATCGGGTTGCGAGGATGGAGCCCTCATGAATGAAATTAGTGCCCTTTCAAGAAGAGGATGAAGAGAGCTTCTTAATCCTATCTCTCTGGCTCTCAACCATGTGAGGATACAATGAGAAGATGACTGTCTGAAAACCAGGAAGCATGCCCTCACCAGCCACTAGATCTGCCCTCACCTTGGTCTTAGACTTTCCAGCTTCCAGAACTGCAAGAAATAAATATTGTTTAAACTACCCAGTCTATGTTAATTTGTTATAGCAACCCTAACTGACAGATAGATTTGCTGTTAATAAATCTTTGATCCTGATGCAACCCTTTTTGTTTGCCTGGTAGGTTAGAAGCGGAGTGCAGCAGGGATGCGACATCTTAACTTCTACAATAAACACTGAGTGAGTACTCCACTATTTATTTTCTTCTGTGAATTAACGTTGTCTCCTTTTTGTTGCAATTAATAAGAATGCACTTTTTCCATATTTTGGATTACTTCCACATGTGGGGTTACTTGGAGACAGTATATGATCTTATTTTAGCACATATTTCTCATAATTTGTATTGCATTTCACATTGTTTTATTGTCTTTTCCCCCCCTAAGATATCTAGAGGCTTATAAATCTTACTTTTATTTAATGGCTGGTCATATTTACATTTTTCAAAATTGTACTGAAGTTTATATTTCACTGACAATATCAAAAACATATCTTTGGATGATTCATCATACATACTGTGAGAATTACCACGATTTTTCTGTTATTGCCCCAACTGCATTTGGTTCTTATTTTTTAAAAGTAAGATTAATATTTTAAAGTGGCTTTAGGGCTGGGCATGCTGGTTCGTTCCTATAATTCCAGCGCTTTTGGAGCCCAAGGCAGGAGAATCACTTGAGGCCAGGAGTTCAAGGCCAGCCTGGGCAACATAGTAAGACTTCATCTCCACAAAAAAAAAAAAAAAAAAAAAAAAAAAAAAAAAAAAAAAATTAGCCGTGTGTGGTGGTGCGCGTCTGTGGTCCCAGCTCTACTTGGGAAGCTGAGGTATGAGGAGGCTTGAGCCTTTGAGACTGAAGCTGTAGTGAGCTATAATTGTGCCACTGTACTCCAGCCTGGGTGACTGAGTGAGACCCTGTCTCAAAAATAATAATAATAAATAAGGTAGCTTTAGGTTCACAGCAAAGTTGAGCAGAAACCACAGAGTTGCCATATACCTCTTTCTCTCATGTACATAGTCTTTTCCACTATCAACATTCCACACCAGAGTAATAGTATATTTCTTAACATTGATGACCTACGTTGACATACTGTCTCCTTGAATCCATACTTTACGTTAGGGTTCACTCTTGGTTTAGTACATTCTATGGGTTTGGACAAATGCATAGTGGCATGTATTCACCCTTACAGAACCGTACAGAACAGTTTGAGTGCCTTAAAGATCCTCTGTGCTCCTCCTATTCATGTATTCCTTTCCCCTAACCTAGAAGAAGATTATGCAGTCATTCTATGTTTAAGTTTTTGAGGAACCTTCTTACTGTTTTCCATAATGGCCATACCAATTTACATTCCCACCTATAGTGAACCGGAGTTCCCTAGTTTTAGCTCTTGCACTTAGGTTTTTGGTTAATTTTTGTATATGGTATGAGGAAAGAAAGAGTCTAACTTTATTCTTTTACATATAAGTAACCAGTTATTCCCACACTATTTGTTGAAGAGAATGTTCTTTCCTCCTTGAATGTCCTTTGCATCTGTAAAAAAAAATCAACTGTCTTTAGATAGATGGACTTATTTCTAGTCTCTCAATTCTATTTCATTGATCTATAGTTCTATATCCTTTGCCAGTACCACATGGCTTTTATGACTGTAACTTTGTAATAATTTTGGAAATAGGAAAGTGTGGGTGCTACAAATTTGTTCTTTTTTTTCAGATAGTTTTGGCTACTCATTGCTTCTGGCAATTTCATGTGAATTTCAAGATTGGCTTTTTCATTTCTACAAAATAGTTAATAGAGATTTTTGTAGTAATTGTATTGAATCTGTAGACCAATTTATGAATTATTGCCTTTTTAGGAATATTAAGTCTTCCAATCCATTACATGGTTGTCTTTCTATTTATTTATGTCTCTTAAATTTCTTTCAACAATGTTTTGTAGTTTTCAGTGTACGAGTCTTGCACATCCATGGCTAAATTTCTTCTTGTTTTATTCTTTTTGATATTATTATAAATTAAATTTTATTTCTTTTGAAGGTTATTCATTGCTAGTATACAGAAATACAATTGATTATTCATGTTCATGTTGCATACTGAAACTTTGCTGAAGTTTGTTAGCTCTATTCATTTACTAGCTGCAACAGTTTATGTGTTTTATTTTGTGTGGGTGGATTTTTGATGATTTCCGCTTGGTTCCTTTTTACAATTTCCATCTCTTTATATATATTCCATTTTTGGTGAGACATTCTTTTCTGGTTTCCTTTAGTTGTTGTTGTTGTTTTTTTTTTTGAAATAATATAGAAGTTTATTTACATTTTATTTTCAAAAAATTTGCAGTTGGTCAGTCCAGGGCTACAGAGGCACTCCATGGCATCAGGAATCCAGGGATCTTTAATCTTTTTTTCTGCGTTTATGTTTATTTAAAATTATTATTTTAATTGATACAGAATAGTTATGCATATATATGGAGTATAGTGTGATATATTGATATATGCATACAGTGTATAATGATCAAATCAGGATAAATAACATATTGATCACCTCAAACATTCATCATTTCTTGGTGTTGGAGATATTAAAAATCCTCTCTTCTAGCTTTTGAAAATATACAATAAATTATTGTTAACTATAATCATCCTAGAGCTGTAATTAAAAAAAGAATTTAACATTTTTGTGGGCACATAGTAAGTGTATGTATTTGTGGGGTACATGAGGTGTTTTGATACAGGCATGCAATGCATAGTAATCACATCATGGAGAATGGGGTATCCATCCCCTCAAGCACTTATACTTTGTGTTAAAAACAATCCAGTTACACTCTTTTAGTTATTTTAATGTACAATTATTATTGACTGTAGTCACCCTGTTGTGCTACCAAAAGTATGTCTTATTCATTCTTTCTATTTTTTGTACTCATTAGCCATCTCCACCTTCCCCCAACAAACCCCCATCTATCCTTCCCAGCCTCTAGTAACTATCCCTCTACTCTCTATGTTCATGAGTTAAATTGTTTTACTTTTTAGATCCCACAAATAAGTGAGAACATGCAATGTTCATCTTTCTGTGTGTGGATTATTTCACTTAACATAATGACATAATTTTTATCAAAAATCAGTTCACTGTGTATATATGGATTTATTTCTGGACTGTGTATTCTGTTCCATTGGTCCGTGTGCATCCATGTGTCTGTTTTTATGCCAGTACTATGCTGTTTTGGTTACTATAGCTCTGTAGTGTAATTTGATGTTACATAATTCTTTCAGTTTTGTATTTTTGCTTAGGATACCTTTGGCTATTGTGGATCTTTTGTGGTTTCATATAAATTTTAGGATTTTTTTTTAATTTCTGTGAAGAATGTCATTGCATTCTGATAGGGATTGGATTGAATCTATAGATTGCTTTGAATAGTATGGGCATTTTAACAAAATTGATTCCTCCAGTCCATGAACATGGAATATCTTTTTATTTTCCTCTGTCCTCTTCAGGTTCTTACATCAATGTTTTATAGTTTTCATTGTTTAGATCTTTTACTTATTTGGTTAATTTTTAGGTATTTCATTTTATTTTATTTGTAGCTATTGTAAATGGTATTACAGTCTTCATATCCTTTTCAGGTTGTCTACTGTTGGCATATAAAAATGGTAGTGGTTTTTATATTTTAATTTCTATCTGCAACTTTAATGAATTTGTTTTTCAGTTCTAATAGTTTTTTGGTGGAGTCTTTAGATTTTTGCAAATATAAAATTATATCATCTGAAAACAGGGATAATTTGACTTCTTCCTTTCCAATTTAAATGCCTTTTATTTCTTTTTCTTGTCTGATTACTCTAGCTAGGAATTCCAGTACTGTGTTGAATAACAGTGGTGAAAGTGGGCATCCTTGATGTGTTTCAGATCTCAGGGATTTTAATTTTTTCCCACTTAGTATTATAGTAGCTGTAGGTCTATAGTATTTGTCTTTTATTATATTGAGGAATGTTCCTTCTATACACAGTTTCTGGGGGCTTTTCATCTTTAAGTGATGAGAAATGTTATCAAATTATTTTTTCAACATAAATTGAAATGATCATATGGTTTTTGTCCTTTGTTTTGTTGTTATGACATAGCTCATTGATTTGTGTATTTTTTTAACTGTAGATTTTTTATTTTAATTAAAAAAATTTTTAAAAATTGTACTTTAGGTTCTGGGGTACACGTGCAAATCATGCAGGATTGTTGCATAGGTACATACATGGCAAGGTGGTTTGCTGCCTTCCTCCCCCCATCACCTATATCTGGTGTTTTTCCCCACCTTACCCCTCCCCATCATCCCCACCCCCTGCTGTCCCTCACCTAGTCCCCTCAACTGACCACAGTGTGTGATGCTCCCCTCCCTGTGTCCACGTGTTCTAATTGTTCAACACCCGCCTATGAGTGATACCATGTGGTGTTTGATTTTCTGTTCTTCTGTCAGTTTGCTGAGAATGAAGGTTTCCAGATTCATCCATGTCCCTGTGAAGGACACAAACTCATCATTTTTTATGTCTGCATAGTATTCCATGGTGTATATGTGCCACATTTTCTTTATCCAGTGTATTGTTGATGGACATTTGGGTTGGTTACATGTCTTTGCTATTGTAAACAATGCCACAATGAACATGTGTGCATGAGTCTTTATAATAGGACAATTTATAATTCTGTGGGTATTCACCCAGTAATGGGATTGCTGGGTCAAATTGTATTTCTATTTCTAGGTCCTCGAGGAATTGCCATACTGTCTTCCACAATAGTTAAACTAATTTGCACTCCCACCAACAGTGTAAAAGTGTTCCTGTTTCTCCACATCCTCTCCAGCATCTGTTGTCTCCAGATTTTTTAGTGATTGCCATTCTAACTGGTGTGAGATGGTATCTCAATGTGGTTTTGATTTGCATTTCTCTAATGACCAGTGATGATGAGCGTTTTTTCATATGTTTGTTGGCCTCATATATGTCTTCTTTTGTAAAGAGTCTGTTCATATCCTTCACCCACTTTTGAATGGGTTTTTTTTTTCTTGTAAATCTGTCTTAGTTCTTTGTAGATTCTGAATATTAGCCATTTGTCAGATGGGTAGATTGCAAAAATTTTTTCCCATTCTGTTGGTTGCTGGTTCACTCTAATGATTGTTTCCTTTGCTGTACAGAAGCTCTGGAGTTTAATTAGATCCCATTTGTCTATTTTGGCTTTTGTTGCCATTGCTTTTGGTGTTTTAGCCATGAAATCCTTGCCTATGCTTATGTCCTGAATGGTTTTGCCTAGGTTTTCTTCTAGGGTTTTTATGGCATTAGGTCTTATGTTTAGATCTTTAGTCCATCTGGAGTTAATTTTGGTGTAAGGTGTCAGGAAGGGGTCCAGTTTCTGCTTTCTGCACATTGCAAGCCGGTTTTCCCAACACCATTTATTAAAGAGGAAATCCTTTCCCCATTGCTTGTTTTTCTCAGGTTTGTCAAAGATCAGATGATTGTAGATGTGTGGTGTTGTGTCTGAGGCCTCTGTTCTGTTCCACTAGTCTATGTCTCTGTTTTGGTACCAGTACCATGCTGTTTTGATTACTATGGCTTTGCAGCATAGTTTGAAGTCATGTAGCATGATGCCTCCAGCTTTGTTCTTTTTGCTTAGGATTGTTTTAGCTATTTGGGCGCTCTTTTGGTTCCATATGAAGTTTGAAGTGGTTTTTTCCAGTTCTGTGAAGAAGATCATTAGAAGCTTGATGGGGATAGCATTGAATCTATAAATTACTTTGGGCAATACGGCCATTTTCACGATGTTGATTCTTCCCAACCATGAGCATGGAATGTTTTTCCAACTGTTTGTGTCCTTTCTTATTTCCTTGAGCAGTGGTTTGTAGTTCTCCTTGAAGAGGTCCTTTACGTCCCTTGTCAGTTGTATTCCCAGGTATTTTATTGTCTTTGTAGCAATTGTGAATGGGAGTTCACTCATGATTTGGCTCTCTGTTTGTCTGTTATTGGTGTATAGAAATGCTTGTTATTTCTGCACATTGATTTTGTATCCTGAGACTTCGCTGGAGTTGCTTATCAGTTTCAGGAGTTTTTGGGCTGAGACAATGGGGTCTTCTAAATTTACAATCATGACATCTGCAAATAGAGATAATTTGGCTTCCTCTTTTCCTAATTGAATACTCTTTATTTCTTTTTCTTGCCTGATTGCTCTGGTTAGAACTTCCAATACTATATTGAATAGGAGTGGTGAGAGAGGGCATCCTTGTCTAGTGCCAGATTTCAAGGGGAATGCTTCCAGTTTTTGCCCATTCAGTATGATATTGGCTGTGGGTTTGTCATAAATAGCTTTTATTATTTTGTGATATGTTCCATCAATAAGTTTATTGAGAGTTTTTAGTGTAAAGGGCTGTTGAATTTTGTCAAAGGCCTTCTCTGCATCTATTAAGATAATCATGTGGTTTTTGTCTTTGGTTCTATTTATGTGATGGATTGTCTTTATAAACTTGCATGTGTTGAACCAGCCTTGTATCCCCGGGATGAAGCTTACTTGATTATGATGAATAAGCTTTTGATTTGCTGTTGTGTTCTGTTTGCCAGTATTTTATTGAAGATTTTTGTATCGATGTTCGTTATGGATATTGGCCTGAAGTTTTCTTTTTCAGTGTGTCTCTGCCCAGTTTTGGTATTAGGATGATGTTGGTTTCATAAAATGAGTTGGAGAGGATTCCCTCTTTTTGTATTGTTTGGAATAGCTTCAGAAGGAATGGACCTGGGCTTTTTTTAGTTGATAGGCTATTAATTGCTGCCTCAACTTCAGCCCTTGTTATTGGTCTATTCAGGGTTTCAACTTCTTCCTGGTTTAGTCTTGGGAGAGTGCAAGTGCCCAGGAATTTATCTATTTCTTCCAGATTTACTGGTTTGTGTGCATAGAGGGAGGCACTGCTGGGCTGCCATGGGTTCAGTGGAGCTGTTGTGTCTGTAATTTACTTTTTTATTTTTACCAGGACGGTGTTGTTTTGTTTACTGTAGCTTTGTCATGTAGTTTGAAGTTGGATAATGTGATGCCTCTGGATTTGTTCTTTTTCCTTAGGATTGCTTTGGCTATTTGGGTCCTTTATTGTTTCCATATGAATTTTAAAATAGTTTTTCTAATTATGTAAAAAATGTCATTGGTAGTTTGATAGGAATAGTATTGGATCTCTAAATTGCTTTGGGCAGTATGACCATTTTAATGATGCTAATTCTTCCTATCTATGAACATGAAATGTTTTTCCATTTGTTTGTGTTATTTCTGATTTCTTTCTTTCTATTATTTTGTAATTCTTGTTGTAGAGATCTTTCATCTCCCTGGTTAGCTGTATTCCTAGGTATTTAATGTTCTTTGTGACTACTGTGAATGGGGTTGCATTCTTGATTTGGTTCTCAGCTTGGACATTATTTTGTATAGAAATGCTACTGAATGTACATTAATTTTGTATCCTGAAACTTTGCTGAAGTTGTTCCGCGAACATCTAGGAGTATTTGGGCAGAGACTATGGAATTTGTTCAGTGTAGAATCTTATTTCCTATGAGAAGAGATAGTTTGACTTTCTCTCTTTCTATCTGGATTTCTTTTACTTCTTTTGCTTGCCTGATTGCTGTGGCTAGAACTTCCGTTATTATGTTGAACAGCAGTTTTTGTGAGTCTGGAAATCCTTGTCTTGTTTGGTTCTCAAAGGGAATGCTTCCATAGTGTACCCATTTAGTATGATGTTGACTGTGGGTTTTTTGTAGATGGCTCTTATTATTTTAAAGTATATTAATTTGATGCCTAGTTTGTTGAGAGTTTTTAACGTAAAGATGTTGAATTTTTTCAAATGTCTTTTTTGATGATCATGTGGTTTTCATTTTAGCTTTGCTCGTGGGATGAATCACATTTATTGACTTACATATATTGAACCAACTTTGGATCCCAACAGTGAAGCCTACTTGATCATGGTGGATTAGCTTTCTGATGTGCTGCTGGGTTTAATTTGCTAGTATTTTGTTGAGGATTTTTGCATCTATGTTCATCAATGATATTGGCCAGAAGTTTTCCTTCTTTGTTGTGTCTCCACCAGGTTTTGGTATCAGAATGATTTCTGGCCTCATAGAATGAGTTATGAAGGATTTCTTCCTCCTTGATTTTTTTGAATAATTTCAGTAGGATTGGTACCAGTACTTTTTTATACATCTGGTAGAATTCAGCCATGAATTCATCTGGTCCAGGGCTTTTTCTGGTTGGTATTATTATTATTATTATTATTGATTAAATTTCAGAACTCATTATTGGTTGATATTGGTTTATTCAGGGTTTCAATTTCTTCCTGGTTTAATCTTGGGAGGGCTGTATGTTTCCAGGAGTTCATCCATGTTTTCTAGTTTGTGTGCACAGAGGTGTTTGTAATAGTCTCTGAGGATATTTTATATTTCTGTGGAGTTGCTGTTAATGTCCCCTTTGTCATTTCTGATTGTGTTTATTGAGATCTGTCTTTTTTTCTTTGTTAGTCTAGCTAGAGTTTTATCAATCTTATTCTTTCAAAAATGAACTTTTGGTTTCATAGATCTTTTGCATGAATTTTCATGTTTCAGTTTTATTTAGTTCAACTCTGACTTTTATTATTTTTTCTTCTGCTATCTGCCTTTTCTTCTCTTTAGAGCCTTTAACATTTTCATTTCTTTCATGTTGACCTGGGAGAATATGATGACTAAGTGTGTTGGGGATGGTTATCTTGCATATGGTCATCTCATAAGATTTCTCTGAATTTCCTGAACTTGAATGTTGATTTCTCCAGTAAGGTTGGGGAAATTTTTCTGGATAATATCATCGAATATGTTTCCAAGTTTCTTGCTCTCTCTCTTTCTCTTTGGGACACCAGTGCATTGTAGGTTTGAGTTCCTTACATAATCCTATAAAAGAAATTTTGTTCATTTTCTAAAATTCTTTTTTTCTTATTTGTGTCAGACTGAGCCAATTCAATGAACTAGTCTTTGAGTTCTGAGATTCTTTCTTCAGGCTGGTCTATCCTGATGTTAATACTTCTGATTATATTATGAAATTCTTATAGTGAGTTTTTAAGCTTTATCAGATCAGTTTGGTTCTTTCAGAAAATGTCTATTTTGTATTTCAGCTCTTGGATCATTTTACTGGGTTCCTTAGTTTCCTTGTATTGGTTTCAATTTTCTCCTGAATCTCAATGATCTTTGTTGCAATGCAGAGTCTAAATTTTGTGTCTGTCATTTCAGCCATGTCAATCTGGTTAAGAACGATTGCTTGAAAACTAGTGTGGTCATTTGGAGGTAAGAAGACACTCTGGCTTTTTGAGTTGGGTCTTTGGAGAAATATATATGTATACACACACACACACACACACACACACACACACACACATATACACACACGTATGTGTGTGTGTCTGTGTGTGTGTCTGTGTGTGTGGGGGTAGAAAAAAAAAAAATAAGCAAAACTGGCTTTGCTAAAGTAAGTCTGGCAAAAGGCAAATTAAGTGAGGGTAGAAAATGTGAAAATCATTGGAGGGCAGGATGGAAACATGATAATAATTGTTAGCATTGTCCCACTGTTATCTTGGAAAATTTCATGTCTTCCACACAATTCAGCTTAGTTAAGATGTTTGAATTAACAGCAAACATCCAATAATTACAGAAAGAATAGGTTAGAAAAAAATGGCTTCTTGAGATAATGAAATGGGAATCTGTTTACTCTTGAGGTTTCTCCTTGCCTGACTGTTGACATAATACAAGGTTATGTTGTCTCCCAAAGTGTATATTATTCCTCCAGGCACAATTGTTTTAAGAACTTTTATGGTTTTTGCCTTGACGAGATCTACCTATAAGGAAGAACAATGAGCAGGCTCTTGAATCACAGTCATGTTTGATAAAGGAATGTGGAAGGGTTCAGCTCATTCTTTTTTTTTTCCCCCATTTATTTATTTTATTGCATTTTAGGTTTTGGGGTACATGTGAAGAACATGCAAAATTGTTGCATAGGAACACACGTGGCAGTGTGATTTGCTGCCTTCCTCCCCATCACCTACATCTGGCATTTCTCCCCTTGCTATCTCTCCCCAGCTTCCCACCCCCCACCGTCCCTCCCCTATTTCCCCCCAACTGACCCCAGTGTGTAGTGCTCCCCTCCCTGTGTCCATGTGTTCTCATTGTTCAACACCCGCCTATGAGTGAGAACATGCAGTGTTTGATCTTCTGCTCTTCTGTCAGTGTGCTGAGAATGATGGTTTCCAGGTTCATCCATGTCCCTACAGAGGACCCAAACTCATCGTTTTTGATGGCTGCATAATATTCCATGGTGTATATGTGCCACATTTTCCCTATCCAGTCTATCGTCGATGGGCATTTGGGTTGGTTCCAGGTCTTTGCTATTGTAAACAGTGCTGCAATGAACATTCGTGTGCACGTGTCCTTATAGTAGAACGATTTGTAATCCTTTGGATATATACCCAGTAATGGAATTGCTGGGTCAAATGGAATTTCTATTTCTATGTCCTTGAGGAATGGCCACACTGTCTTCCACAATGGTTGAACTAATTTACACTCCGCATTTCATCAGAACACAATTGGAGCCTCCTGGGGTTAGTACTGTCCCAGAATGAGAGCGTGTAAATGAGGCTGCTTCTACGCAGTGAGCTTCCTTGTAGAAAGGGTTTTATGAAAAACAACAAGAATAGGATTGTTAGTTTTGCGAAAGGGTGAACAAGAGGGAGTGCAACTCTGCCCAGACTTCTTAACTTGGGTGTACAGAGAAAAGGTAAGACTAAGGTTGCACACTGCCCTAATAGTAAATGTAAAGGGAATATAAAATAATGAATCCTCTTGTGGAAAATAACATGATACTTGTAACCAAGATGATCTAAGAGAGTAGGATGAAGTACAAATATTACAGCAAGGAAAGCAATAGGGTGAAAAAATTATCAGTTATAACCTAAAAAGATACATTTTACGTGGAAATTTGAAGGCTGAGGTGGAGAATATAGTCATGCAATCTGGAGAGACATTTTGTAGTTCCTAGGTGCAAGATGTCTGACAGAGGAACTAATTTAGTTTACAAGAGTTTGGAGGATTTTGGAGATAATAAACAAAGAAGTTATTATATCTCAGTTTCAACATTTGTGATTCATCAACCAAAGTGGGGGAAGGAATAGGCTAGAACCAATTAGAAATAGAATTTAGATCAGAATGCATTAAATAAATCATATTCCTTACATGTAATTTAATAGATCAGTAGGTTTACTATGGTTGACAATAATCTATTATACATTTCAAAATAGCTGCAAGAGAATAATTCATATGTTTAGATACAATCTAAAACATCATTCCTAATGGCCACAGCATTCCTAATGTTAGGTAAATGTACTAAAATTTGTTTAACTTGTTCCATATCATTGGACAACTAAGTTATGTGCTGCTTTGATAAAGAAAATGTAAGTATTTAAGGTGATAGATATACTAATTACCCTAATTTGATCTTTACACTTTATATGAATGTATCAAATTATCAAATATGCCCTGAAAATATGTACATCCATTCAAAACAGTAAAGACCTATGTGTTCCTTGGTGCTCCCATCAAAGAAGAAAGTCAAGAATAAGTAGGGATGCGGCTTGACACTGTAGCTCTCTCCCTCCTTCATGATTCTAGATGTTCCTGAAGCATCAGATGAGAACTGAAAAATGAGAGAGGCTTATCTGTCCGTTTCTAGGAATTATTCCTTTTGTTTTTGTTCTTGCAGATTTCAGTTTAGTTTACTGTCTTGAGATGTTCAAGTACTGGCCTTGTGTGTATCGTTGTAACTCTCCTGAAATAATTTATGTCTTTCCCTAGCACTAGCATCCTTGATCTCTGAAAGTTGCCTGACCAGGACCCACTGAACTCTGATGGGAGCAATATTGAGATATTGGAAAAGAGGAAAGGTACAGAGATGAATTCTTGGGATTCATCTGGCTCTGAATCTGGCTCTGATGGGAGCAATATTGAGTTGTTGGAAAAGAGGAAAGGTACAGAGATGAATCCTTGAAGGAGTCAGTCAACAAGAGTGCTACCACTTCTCTTTTGTCTTATAATTAGCTTCAAAATTCAATTTTGCTTTGCTTGGAAAAAAATGAACTCTCTATGTTATTATGTTTTTATTTTCTTAATGGATAAATCTACAGTCTTTGCCACCTTTTCCTTCTTGGAGACCATTGCCTCTCACCCTTTTCCCATGAAGAGACTTACTCTTTCTTTCTTCCTTCCCACCTCTTCTCTTCACCTTTATACATCCACATTGGCAATTGCATGTGGCTCTACCTTGAATGAGTAATAGGATCACAACAGTATACAGTGTGAGCTTTATCCACAGAAACAGAACATATAGGAAGAATAGAGACAAAAGAACAGACACTGGAAAATGTAAGTTTTATTTCTCTTTTAAGTTGTTGCTACATATATGATCTTTAGAGTAAAAACAAGCACCAAGAGATGTCCTTAAAATGGAGTTTTGATTCTTTATTGAAGGTCATTTACCAACTTAGCATCCCAAATGGTGACTGTCTTTGTGATTTGTACACTTTCTGAATTTGATATTATTTGGGTCTTTTTATTCTAGAAAAGCCAGAATGAATCAAATAATAAAGAACCAAGCCAAAGGAATAACCTGTCATTAGTCTTTCCCCTTAGAGTATCAATGAGGAAATTGTTATTTAACAATTTTCTTCATAAACTTGCCTAATTGTCATGTTAAATTTTTATTTTATTATAAAAGTCATATGTATGTTTATTCCAGAACATGTAGGTCACAAAAGATATAATGGACAAATAATAACCTTCTATAAATTCTCTATCCAGAAATTATCCTTTGGTTTTTTCATATATTTTCTTATGATTGTTTTAATGCATATCTGATGAACTATGGCCATACTGTATATATTGCTTTTTATCACACATTTTAAGCATAATCTTATACCGTGAATTATTTTTATCATAAACTTAGATACAATCTAAAACATCATTCCTAATGGCCACATTCCTAATGGCCATATCATTCCTAATACTATGTAAATACACTAAATGTACTAAAATGTATTTAACTTGTTCCATATCATTGGACAACTAAGCTGTATGCTGCTTTGAATTATCCTGTGATGAATATTCTTGCATAAAGATTATATAGTTATCTCTGATTATTTTCTTAGTAAAATTCCACCCAAATTAATTCCTTGGTCAAAGGTTGTGAGTATTCTCAAAGTTTTTTATCCACACAGCCAAATTTCTTTCCTGAAAGATTTCAGAAAGTTGTATTTCATCTCTACAAGTTAATATCCATATTTTCTCTAATATGAAGTCTGTGATTTTTTTAAGACCCCGAATTGGTGGATAAAATGTTTATTAATTATTTTTATTTAATTATAAATTATAGGTTTAAACCTGTATTAGGTTTAATATAATAATTTCCATTTAAAGGATTAGAGTAAGGTTTATTCAGAACTGTAGAATGTGTCATGTAAGAAATAGCATAATAGTTGATACTAAATTTTTATAGATGTCACCTATTAAAGGGGACCTGAAAATTTATGACAGAAATTTAGGAAATTTAGGAAAGCCAAAGACCAACTAAGTGAATTAAGTGTACCTCAGGAAATGTGATCGATGCAAAAACAAAAAACAAAAAAACTGAGAACCTAATGTGTTGAATGACTTGTGATGAAAGACAGTTATGAATGGCTGACCTATTCTACCTAATAAATAGAGCTCAAAAAGCAATGAATTTTTAGTGTTTTCAGTACTATTCAGAAGAAGTGTTTCTAATCCTTTTGTAACTAAATTCCTGCACTGGTGATAGACATCTTAGGAAACAAGAGCCATCCTTAATTCTTTGGCTTCTGGATAAAGGTAACAAATTTATCATATGTATTTTTTCTTCCATCTCTCTACAGATTTCAGCAAAATAATCTTCTAGTAATAAATGGAAAGGGAAATCTTATAATAATAAATGGAAAGAAAGGGGAATAAGCAGATGTGATATTTCAATGAATTTTTTTTTAAATGAATTTTTAAGTGACAGAAAGTAGCAATGAGAAAAATATCTCTTAGGATACCCAGGAAAGGATTGCAATGGACGAGAGTGCTGATATTCCCGGCAGGGACACAAGGCCCCAAAGGAGCCAATTCTCAAAGAGAGGGAGAGGAAGAATCAGGGAAGAGTGCAGAATATAGGGGTATTAACCAAAATGAAAAAGTCTTTCTATAATACATCTAAGCTAGCCACTTCATATACATCCTTCTCTCTTCCCCATCTCAAGACTCAGACTTGTTCATTCTTCTCTAGAAAGAGATAGATTTAGGGCTATTTAATTGACTGTTAGCATCCCAGAGAAAAGTCCTCATTTTTGTTTGGACAAGTAGCATAAAGACAAGCTACCCATATAACTACATAGTAGGCTTTTCTGTTCCCCCGGGAGAGTGTAGTAGTGTGGACCCATATATACAAACGCAATAGCATAAGAAATTGATACTTGCTACTTAAAACAGGCAACCCTAAGGTATCAGATCTGATAAACCAGCAGCATAAAAGAGAAAAGCCAGTATAAGAAAAAACTGAATATAAAAAATAAAATACTGAATAACTGACTCCAGAAGAAATGTCATTCATTCAAGTTACAAAAAACAAACAAAAAATAAAGAGCTCATGGACATGAAACATGATTGCAAGAATAATAGAAACATTAATTATGAATTATTAATGTCCCAGGACATAGACTAGAAAGACAAAGAGATAGAAAATACTAAAAAAAAAAAAAAAAAAAAGGGATTAATTAGAGAGGTGTGGCATCCAATTAGAAAGAGTTTCATAAAAATGCTGGGGAGAAAATTAGGGGAATAGACAATTAAAGAAACTATACAAGAAAATTTCTCTGAGCTGAAGGGGGCATATACCTTCAAATTCAAAGGATCTCCTAAGTTTATTACAGAATTAATAAAAAAAATCTACATGCAGTAACATCCTTATAAAATTTAGGGATAGGAAGAATAATGATCTTAAAAAATTACCAGGAAGAAAATACCAGAAAAGGAACAGGAGTCAGACTGGTTGCAGACTTCTCATCAGCAATGTTAGATGATATGGAACAAAGAACTAATACCTTCAGCAATCAGGTATGAATGTAAAATGAAAATACTTTCTGACCTGCAAAGACCGAGAAAGCTTACTGCCAATTATTACATGATTTGGTAGATACTTGCATCTGTACAAAAAAATGTGAGAGTTGCTTTTGCTTCACATCCTCACCAAAACTTCTTGTCTTTTGTCTTTTTGATATAAGCCACCCTGACAGGTATGAGGTGATTTCTCACTGTGACTTTTATTTGCATTGTTATGATAAGTAGTGATGTTCAGCTTTTTTTCCATATACCTGATGGCCATTTGTCTGTCTTCATTGGAGATATGTCTATTTAGGTCTTTTGCTCATTTTTCAACTGGGTTGTTTGTTTTCATTTGCTTGCTACTTAATCGTTACATATTTTAGATATTAACCCCTTATCAGATTTATAGTTTGCAAACATTTCCTTCCATTCTGTAGGCTTTTTACTCTTACACAGTGTTAAACAATTACATACTTTGTAGATAGTAGAAATAAGGTCATGGGAGCTATTGTATAGCATGGTGACTGTAGTTAATGACAATGTGGTATCTCCTTGAAAAATACAAAAAGAGTGGATGTTAAATGTTCACACCACAAAGATAAAAACTGTATGAGGTAATACATTTGTTCATTAGCTATATTTAACTATTCCACAGTATATATACATTTTAAAACATTATGCTGTACACAATATATAATACATTTTTTAAAAAATGTGGTGTGAAAATCAGGAGGAGACAAAGCCATAGATATAGTGGAAAAATATCCATCATCCTACATAAATCCCAAGATGCCGATAGAACAATCCATCAATATTGAGAGAGAATGTGAGTGCACTCAAAGTAAAAATGTCTTCAAGGAGAAAAAAAAAAAAAAAAAGAACTCAACGTGGTACTAGTTATCTATTACTGCAAAACTAATCACCACTAACTCAGTAGCTTAAAACAGCACACCCTTACTACTACACAGAAATCCAGGAATAGTTTAACTGAATTCTCTGTCTCAGAGTCTCACTCAAGGTTGCAATCAAAATGTTGGGTGAGGGCTGGCGTCTTAGCTGACAGCTCAGTGCAGGAAGGATCTACTTCCAAGCTCACATGATTGTTGGCAGAATTTAGTTCCTTGAGGAATATTGTACCGAGGGCCTCAGTTACTAGTGGGCTGTTTGCTAAAGGCTTTGTTTAGTGCTTTGGCACTGGGACCTAAACAACATGGCAGCACGCTTCATAAAGTGTTCAAGACAAGAAGACAATAAAGAGAGTCTGTTAGCAAGATAGAAATTACAATGCTGTGTAATTTAGTCACGGCTATGACATCTTTGCCATATTCAATTGATTAGAAGCATATCACTAGGTAGGCCCACACTCAAGGGGAGGAGATAAACACATGGGCATACTACCAGGGCATGGGATTCATTGGATGCTATCAGAGTTTTCCTGCCATATAAGCAAAAGATAGAATGCCTAATGATGGAGATAGCAAAAAATTTGTAAGAAATTGGAAGTCTACGAAGGCAGTATTATTTAGAAGAGCTGATGAAGGATTAGATCAGAACACTCATTTAATATGAATGGTCTCCTTTTATGAGATATAAATGCAACCATAGCACATCATTTGGTGCTGTAGTGGATGATATTTACATAGTTATAATAATATAAATGTTATTTATGAATTTTTAACTTTATCTGGAAGACTTAACTATGGCTATAACTCAGAACTTACATGTTTTCAATCTTGACAATACACAAAGTGAAGGTATGGCTCTCTGAAGTTTGGGCAGAGTAAGAGGGATGGGGGGGGAAAGAGAAGTTGAGTCTAAATTTGGTGGAACAAGAAATGTTGACTTAAGTAAACACTTAAAAGCAGAAAAGTGACTAACAGAACTAAAATCATCAAAATTTGGGGAAAGGAGGAGATAATAGTGAAGATAATGAAATCAAGGTAAAACTTCATCTAAGTAGACAGCCAAAAGATTTTTTTTTTCTTTTGAGATGGAGTTTCACTGTTGTTGCCCAGGCTGGAGTGCAATGGGGCCATCTCAGCTCACTGCAGTCTCTGCCTTCCAGGTTCAAGCGATTCTCCTGCCTCAGCCTCCCGAGTAGCTGGGATTGCAGGCATGTGCCACCAGGCCCAGCTAATTTTGTATTTTTAGCAGAGACAGGGATTCACCACGTTGCTCAGGCTGGTCTTGAACTCCTGACCTTAGGTGATCCGCTTGCCTCAACCTCCCAAAGTTCTGTAATTATAAGCATGAGCCACCACCCGTGGCCCCAAAATATATCTTAAATTGAAAAAAAAACCATTAACATAGATGCATAAGCAAGTAGCATATTATTTAGAGGCACAGAAGTATGCACCACCAGAAGGGTTACAACTAAACATGGTGGTTGGCAAACTAAGGTAAGAAACCTCTGCTTGTTATTACATATCCTCCTATACTTATACTCTGCTATTGTAATATTATTTTTCTCACATTCATATAGAAATATAGTTTATAAAATCTCTTTATTTGTACAGCAGTCTCAAAATTACCTGTGAACTGCGTGTGGTGGCTCACGTTTGTAAACACAGCACTATGGGAGGCCAAGGCAGGTGGATCATCTGAGGTCAGGAGTTCGAGACCAGCTGGCCAACATGATGAAACCCCATCTCTACTAAAATACAAAAATTAGCTGGGCACGGTGAGGCACGCCTGTAATTCCAGCGACTTGGGAGGCTGAGACATGAGAATCGCTTGAACGCAGGAGGTAGAAGTTGTAGTGAGCCGAGAGTGTGCTACAGCATTCCAGCCTGGACAACAGAGTGAGACTCTGTCTCAAAAAAATAAAAATTAAAAAAAGTTACCTGTTGATCTGCTTAGGGAAAAACATGAACTAAAAAGACATGACAATCTGATCTACTGGAAGATTATATTAATCACTGAAAGTTAATTATTAGTAAAATCAGTGATTATATTAATCATTTCTACTCTCAACCCAGATAAGTTTAGTAGAGTTACCAGAACAAGAGCACCCCTACCAAAAGAATGAAATTGAGCTGCTTGACACACACAGTTAGGACCAGATCTTCACTCCAGTGGCTACTCTAAGATGCAGAGACTCTGAGGTCAGGTTGAGCCTCAACACCTTTCTCTTCCTTTTCCAACTGTGATCCTCCCTTTTTGCAAGTGACACAGACCATGTCTTATGGCCACTAGAAATAGGACAGAAGTGACTGAATTTGTCTTACTGGGCTTGTCCAGCTGGCCAGGGATGCAGCCAGTTATTTTTGGTATTATCCTTGTCATGTACCTGGTTGCAGTTATGGGCAATGCCCTTTTAGTCACTGTTGCTCGATCAGACCCCAAGCTTCAGACTCCCATGTATTTCCTGCTCAGCCAGCTTTCCTTTATTGACATTTTTCTGACAACCATCACTGTTCCTCAGATGCTGGTGCACACACTGTCTGTGAATCAGACTATCTCCTTTAACTGCTGCATAATCCAGCTATTCTTCTTCATGGCTGTGGGCAGCATGGAAGGCCACTTGCTGGCTGCCATGGCATATGATCGCTATGTTGCCATCTGTGATCCCTTAAGATACTCTGCCATCGTCAGCCATCGCCTCTGTCTGCGCATAACATTGACCTCATGGGTGGTTGTCAGCCTCAACAGCCTCCTTTACAGTGTGTTGGTAAGTCGCTTAACTTTCTGCGGCAACCAGGTCACCCACTTCTTCTGTGATATTACTCCCCTGCTGCAGCTCTCCTGTACCCGACCAGTGGTCAATGAAATGCTGATATTCACTGAGGGTGTAGCTGTGGTGGTCAGCCCCTTCTTCTTCATTTTGGGTTCTTATGCCTGCATTGGTGTTGCAATGGCCCACATGCACTCAGTTGCTGCCCTGCGCAAAGCTCTGTCCACTTGTGGCTCCCACATCCTGGTTGTGCTGCTCCTGTATGGCTCTGTGATCCACATGTACCTCCGACCATCCTCCAGCTACAACTTGTACCAGGATCGCCAAGTAGCCGTCTTCTATACAGTAGTTACCCCTATGCTAAATCCACTAATCTACAGCCTCAGGAACCAGGAGGTTAAAGGAGCTCTTCTAAGGCTTTTTAGGAAGCTCTGCATCTCAGAAAACTTTCAACCTTGTTCCCAGGCAAGCAGGGAATGGCGGCACATCTCCTAATGTCTAGGAGTTAAGATCTAGCCTGAAAATGCCTCAAATAGATGGGGTATTACCCTTAAAAATTGATGTGAGTCACATTTCTGGTTAAATCCCTTTCGGTTGGATTTGGGGAAGAAGCAAGATAAATGGTTCAGCTTCCTGCTGTCTGATGTAGAATCTCGTAACATCAAAACTGAATGTGTGTGTGTATGTATGTGTGTATATATATACATATATATATATGTGTATATATATATATATATATATATGTAAAATTGTACTTTAGGTTCTGGGGCACATGTGCAACAATCATGCAGGATTGTTGTATAGATACACACATGGCAATGTGGTTTTCTGCCTCCATTCCCCCATCACCTACATCTGGCATTTCTCCCCATGTTGTCCCTCCCCGACCTCCGCAATCCCCCGCTGTCCCTCCCTTGGCCCCCTCAACAGATCCCAGTGTTTGATGCACCCCTCCCTGTGTCCATGTGTTCTCATTGTTCAACACCCACCTATGAGTGAGAACATGCGGTGTTTGATTTTCTGTTCTTGTGTTAGTTTACTGAGAATGATGGTTTCCAGATTCATCCATGTCCCTACAAAGGACACAAACTCATTATTACTGAAAAGTTATTTTTAAATCACCAAGCCTAAACCTCTAATCTTTAGGTCCAATATGGAGCATGGATGACTACTAAGCAAAATGATAAGAAATCATTACGGTTTGCTTAGCTTTGATCATTTTAGTAATGGCAGGGCATGCACTATCTTCCAGAGAGAAGTCAAAGTGAGTTACAATACCGTTACACAGATGAGTGAGTTCTGAATAAATCATGGAATAGCCTAAGCCTCTCTTAAAATTATAATGTTTTTAGTCTTGTATTTCACCAATGTCTTACTCACAGTAATAGTAATCAGCTCAATATTTCTAGTGACTGAATTATTTCATCTGTATCTTTTTGTCATCCCAGGAAAGATAGCATAGGTTACTAATAATAGAGACTGAAGAAGAGTCTGCACAGTGGCGCTAATATGAGGAGCAGGTAGTCAGATTAGAGTTGCATAGGAGGTCAAACTGTTTGAATGTACTGATGTTTTAGACATAATGTGTAAGGGGAAAAGAATAATCAATGCATTGTGAAAACATGTGGAATCATGTTTTTATGCCATTTCTTTATATATGGAAGACTGTGGATGGTAGAGAATGTACAGATTTGGTTGAGGGGAAAATTTAATAACTCTCTGTTGGCCATGTTAATTTTTTGATATGTATTAGATATCTAAATGGAAATGTTTTCTAGATAGTTCAACACAATCCTTGAGGCTCATGGAGAGGCCCTGTCAGAATATAGAAATGTCAGAGGCAGCAAAAGGTTGACAGTCCTTGAAGCCATGGAACTGGATAAAATCAGCTAGTAAGGGAATATAGAAAAGAGAAGAAAACTATAGGCAGAGCCCTGAGATGAGTAAGCATGCCAACATTCAGAGATCTAGAAGAGGAGATAGCAAAGAAAACTTGAGATGTATCCAATGGTAGGAAGAAAGAAGGTAAGTCTGGCAAGTCTGAATTCTAAAAAAGAGTATTTCCAGGGTGGAGGACTGGTCATTCTATCACGTATAGTTGCAAGGTCATTAATGAGAACAGATAATTAATTAGTAGGTTTGGCAAAATGTAAATTATGGAAACTTTGATAAGAACAGTTAAGTATTAGGAGAAATACTGCAATTATAGTCATTTTGTGATAAAATTGCAAAAGAGGAAGTAGTGGTTGTGATAATAGACACTTTTTAAAAATAATACTTTAAGTTCTGGGATACATGTACAGAATGTGTAGATTTGTTACATAGGTATACATGTGCCATGGTGATTTTCTGCATCCATCAATCTGTCATCTACATTAGGTGTTTTTCCTAATGCTATTTCTCTCCTAGTCCCCCAAGCCCCATAGGGCCCCGGTGTGTGATGTTCCCCTCCCTGTGTTGTCATTGTTCAACTCCCACTTATGAGTGAGAACATGCAGTGTTTGGTTTTCTGTTCTTGTGTTAGTTTGCTGAAAATGATGGTTTCCAGCTTCCTCCATCCCTGCAAAGGACATTAACTCATCCCTTTTTATGGCTGCATAGTATTCCCCAGCGTATATGTGCCACATTTTCTTTATCCAGTCTATTATTGTTGGGCATTTGGGTTGGTTCCAAGTCTTTGCTATTGTGAATAGTGCTGCAATAAACATACATGTGCATGTGTCTTTATAGTGGAATGATTTATAATCCTTTGGCTATATATCCAGTAATGGGCTTGGATTCGACATACATAAATCCCTGGGTTCAACATACATAATAGATGTTATCCATCACATAAACAGAATCAATGACAAAAACCACATGATTATCTCAATAGATGCAGAAAAAGCCTTCAATAAAATTCAACACCCCTTATGCTAAAATCACTCAATAAACTAGGTATTGATGGAATGTATCTCAAAATAATAAGAGCTATTTATGACAAACCCACAATATCATACTTAATGGGAAAAAGCTGGAAGCATTCCCTTTGAAAACCAACACAACACAAGGATGCCCTCTCTTAGCACTCCTATTCAACATAGTATTGGAAGTTCTGGCCAGGGCAATCAGGCAAGAGAAAGATAAAAGGTATTCATATAGGAAGAGAGGAAGTCAAATTATCTCTGTTTGTAGATAACATGATTGTATATTTAGAAAACCCCATTGTCTGAGCCCCAAAACTCCTTAAGCTGATAGGCAACTTCAGCAAAGTCTCAGGATACAAAATCAATGTGCAAAAATCACAAGCATTCCTATACACTAATAATAGACAAACAGAGAGCCCAATCTTGAGTGAACTCCCATTCACAATTGCTACAAAGAGAATAAAATACCTAGGAATCCATCTTACAAGGGATGTGAAGGACCTCTTCAAAGACAGCTACAAACCACTGCTCAAGGAAAATAAGAGAGGACACAAACAAACGGAAAAACATTACATCCTCATGGATAGGAAGGATCAAAATCATGAAAATGGCCATACTGCCCAAGGTAATTTATAAATTCAATGCTATTCCCATCAAACTACCATTGACTTGCTTCATAGAATTAGAAAAAAATACTTTAAATTTCATATGGAATGAAAAAAGAACCCATAAAGCCAAGACAATCCGAAGCAAAAAGAACAAAGCTGGAGGCATCACGCTATCTGACTTCAAACTATACTACAATGCTACAGTAACCAAAACAGCATGGTACTGGTACCAAAACAGATATATAGACTAATGAAACAGAACAGATGCCTCAGAAATAACACCACATATCTACTACCATCTGATCTTTGACAAACCTGACAAAAACAAGCAATGGGGAAAGGATTCCCTATTTAATGAATGGTGTTGGGAAAACTGGCTAGCCATATGCAGAACACCAAAACTGGATCCCTTCTTTACACCTTATACAAAAATTAACTTTAGATGGATTAAAGACTTAAACTTAAGACCTAAACCCATAAAAATCCTAGAAGAATCTCTGGGACACAGCAACAGCATTCAGGACATAGGCATGTTTAAAGAGTTCATAACTAAAACACCAAAAGCAATGGCAAGAAAAGCCAAAATTGACAAATGGGATCTAATTAAAATAAAGAGCTTCTGCCCAGCCAAAGAAACTATCATGAGAGTGAACAGGCAGCCTACAGAATAGGAGAAAATTTTTGCAATCTCTCCATCTGACAAAGGACTAATATCCAGAATCTACTAGCAACCTAAACAAGTGTACAAGAAGAAAACAAAGAACCCCATCAAAAAGTGGGCAAAGGATACAAATAGACACTTTTCAAAAGAAGGCATTTACGCGGCCAAGAAACATATTTTAAAAAGCTCATAATCACTGGTCATTAGAGAAATGCAAATTAAAACCACAATGAGATACCATCTCATGCCAGTTAGAATGGTGATCATTAAAATGTCAGGAGACAAGATGCTGGATAGGATGTGGAGAAATAGGAATGCTTTTCGACTGTTGGTGGGAGTGTAAATTAGCTCAACCATTGTGGGAGAAGACAGTGTGGCAATTCCCCAAGGATCTAGAAATAGAAATACCATTGGATCCAGCAATCCTATTACTGGGTATATATCCAAAGGATTATAAATCATTCTACTATAAAGACACATGCACACGTATGTTTATTGCAGCACTATTCACAATAGCAAAGACTTGGAACCAACCCAAATGCCCAACAATGATAGACTGGATAAAGAAAATGTGACATATGTACACCATGGAATGCTATGTAGCCATAAAAAAGATGAGTTCATGTCCTTTGTAGGGACCTGAATGAAGCTGGAAACCATCATTTTCAGCAAACTAACACAGGAACAGAAAACCAAACACAGCATGTCCTCACTCATAAGTGGAAGTTGAACAATGAGAACATATGGGAACAAGGAGGGGAACATCACACATGGGGGCCTGTTGGTGGCAGTGAGGGACAAGAGGAGGGATAGCATTAGGAGAAATACCTAATATAGATGACGAGTTGATGTGTCCAGCAAACCACCATGGCACATGTACACCTATGTAACAAACCTGCATATTCTGCATATGTATCTGAGAACTTAAAGTATAATAATAATAATGAAAAGTAAAAAGTTGTCACTACAAAATTTTATTGGCTGGATTCTTATATCAGCTCTATCTAGCAACAGTAATCTTGTTCCAGGAAGTCTTGTGAGAAAGGCTAAGAAGACTTTAGTTCCAGGTAACAACTATTTACTGAATTTGCCAAATTAGTGGCCAGCATAAATTATGAGATGCTATCAACTTGTTGATGTCACCAATTTTATACTACTCCTTCTAAGGCCAACATGGTGGCTCATGCCTGTAATCCCAGCACTTTGGGAGGCTGAGGTGGATGGAAAAAAAAATAAAAAATAAAATGTGTTATATACACATGATGGAATATTCTTCATCTTTAAGAATGAAGGAAATTTTGTGATATGTGATAACATTGATATAACTTGAGGGTATCATGCTAAATGAAATAAGACCTTCACAGAAAGACAAATGCTGCACAATTTCACTCGTATGTGAACTCTAACAAAGTTGAACTTATAGAAGCACAGAGTGGAACAGTGGTTGCTAGAGGTTAGGGGAAAAATAAAAAAGGAGGAGTTATTAATCAGTAGGTATAAGGGACTTATTTATTCTTGAATACGAGTATAAAATCAGTGTTTAAGTGAAGAAGGGTATAAATTAATATGACACACATTTCACCCCTAGGTTCATTTTGTGATCTGTCTGTGTTCTGTAGCTCTGTGCCAGCAGGTTGTACTTAGCTTGTCCTTGAAACAGTGGCTACAACATCAGAGCTTAGGTTGGTGCAGAAATAGATAAGAAAAATATATGAAGGAAAAGAGAGAAGGTAGACTGAGAATCTGTACAGATAGACATTGAGAGATAAACTATCTTTTTAAAAAACTGAATATCTGAAGAAGTGTTTTGCTTTTGAAAGCTTGGACTTTGGTGTTACACTGATCCTGGCTGTCTAGCACAGGTGGCGGCTCCCTTCTGAAAGGTCCTCCAGGTCCAAGCTCCTCCACTGCCATTCCTTGTTTGTATGGTTGAACCTGGTTTATCAAGACCATATCATATAAAAACCTGAGGAAGAGGAAGTAATTATAGGGAAAACAAATTTCCTTTTAAGCAAGTGAAATGAAGGTTACTTTCATACCCATGCCCCTGGTGGAAACTTAGTCACATGACCACATCTGGCTTCAACAGAGGGTGAGAAATAAAGTCTAGATGTGTCCAGTTTACACCTTGAGAATCTTATACTTGACAAAGGAGGAACAAATAGATAATGGGAGGAGGAATAATTAGATGATGGGAACAATTTAAAGTCTTTGCAAGAAACCTTTCTACTTTTAGCCAAGGCAGGGTATTCCTTTCTGTCACCACTGAGTCTCTGAACTACTCAGCTTTGCGTGCTCTCTCTGAATAACCTCCAACTCCGGGCTCTGTGGTTTTTCAGACCCTTTTCTGGTTATTCTTCACAGAAGTCTTTCTGTAGGTCAGATGACCCCCCCCCCCTTTCTTAATGCTGCCATATTGCTGTAAGCTCTCTCTAGAACCTTGATACTCAAAGTGTGGTCCATGGACTAGCAGCATCAGCATTGCCTGGGAGCTTTATATAAATGCCCAGTCTCAGCCTCCCACCCTTTCCTAGATAACTGATCAAAATATGTAGTTTAAAATGACCCCCCTCTGACTTATGCCCACATTAAAATCTGAAAAGCATTGTTTTTAGATGATACAAATCTCAGGATGCTTTAAAAATGTTTAATTAATTAAAATTGGGCTGATTGATCTCCACCTCCCCCAACATGCTGAAAGTGGCACAGGAGGGTACTCACTTTTCCATTTTTCACTGAGGCATGAATGATGCTGCTCCAAATAACAACTTTATCTGTGGAAATATCTACCCTTAGTTTGGAAGAATGTAGAGGAGGATATTCATACCACCCAGAACTGACCAGCATCACTAGCTACACAAAGAAATAACCCACTGTCCTCATCTGCTTCCAGTCTTTTTAACTGACTCCACCTGATTCTGATTATTAACCATTGCTATGATATGAATATGTCCCATAAAATTCATGTGTTGGAAACTTAATCCCTAATGCAACAGTGTTGGGAGGTGGGGCTTTTTGGGAAATGTTTAGGTCATGAGGACTCTACCCCTATGAGTAGATTAATTCCATTATAAAAGGGCTTGACAAAGAGAGCTCATCCTTTTTTTCTCCATTCATTCTCTTCTGCTGAGTGAGAACACAGTGTTCCTCTTCTCCAGAGGATGCAGCATTAAGGCACCATCTTGGAAACAGAGAACAGCCCCTACCAGAAAGCCAAACCTGCTGATATCTATATCTTGCACTTTACAGCCTCCAGAATTGTGAGAATTAAATTTCTGTTTCTTATAAATTACCCAGCAAACTACAGATTCAATGCTATTCCTAACAAAGGACCAACTGCATTTTTCACAGATTTACAAAAAATTATTCTAAAATTAATATGGAACAAAAGAAGAGCAAATAGCTGAAGCAGTCTTAAGCAAAAGGAACTGGAGGTATCACATTACTAATTCCAAGCTATTCTACAAGATTACAGTAACCAAAACCACATAGTACTGGTCCAAAAACACATAGACCAATGAAACAGATTAGAGAACCCACACACCTACAACCATCTGACCTTCAATGAAGTTGATAAAAATAAGCAACTGGGAAAGAATTCCCTATTCAATAAATGGTGCTGGGATAACCGGCTAGCCATATGCAGAGGATTGAACATGGACCCTGACCTTTCACCATATATAAAAATTAATTTGAAATGGATTGAACAGTTCAATGTTAAGACTGCAAACTATAAAAATCCTAGAAGACAACATAGGACATACTCTTCTTGACACTGGCCTTTGGCCAAGTCCCAAAAGCAACTGCAATGAAAACAAAATTAGACAAGTGGGACCTAATTAAATGAAAGAGCTTCTGCATAATAAAAGAAACTATCAACAGAACAGACAACCTACAGAATGAGAGAAGATATTCACAAACTGTGCATTCAACAAAGACCTAATATCCAGAATCTATAGGGAACTTAAATCAACAATCAAAAAACCTAATAACCCCATTTAAAAATGGACAAAGAACATGAACAGACACTTCTCAAAAGAAGTCATGCAAGTGGCTAACAAGCATATGAAAAAAATGCTCCGCATCACTAATCATCAGTGAAATGCAAATCAAAACCATAATAAGATACGATCCCATACCAGTAAGAATAGCTATTATTAAAAACTCAGAAATGTAAATTTGCCCAGCTGCTGTGGAAAGGAGTCTGGAGATTTTAAAAAGAAAACAGAGCTACCATTTGATCCATCAGTCCTATTACTGGGTATGTGCCCAAAGGAATATAAATAGGTCTACCATAAAGACACATGCATGGCAGTACTATTCACAATAGCAAAGACATGGAATCAACCAGTGGATTGGATAAAGAAAAGTGGTATATAGCATTAGAGAAATGCAAATCAAAACCACACTGAGATACCATCTCACGCCAGTTAGAATGGCGATCATTAAAAAATCTGGAGACAACAGATGCTGGAAAGGATGTGGAGAAAGAGGAACACTTTTACACTGTTGGTGGGAGTGTAAATTAGTTCAACCATTGGGGAAGACAGTGTGGTAATTCCTCAAGGATTTAGAAATAGAAATTCCATTTGACCCAGGAATCCCATTACTGGGTATATACCCAAAGGATTATAAATCATTCTATTATAAAGACGCATGCACGCGTATGTTCATTGTGGCACTGTTTACAATAGCAAAGACCTGGAACCACCCCAAATGCCCATAAATAATAGGCTGGATAAAGAAAATGTGACACATATATACCATGGAATACTATGCAGCCATAAAAAAAATGATGAGTTCTTGTCCTTTGTAGAGATATGGATGAATCTGGAAACTGTCACTCTCAGAAAACTGACACAAGAACAGAAAACCAAACACTGTATGTTTTCACTCATAGGTGGGTGATGAACAATAAGAACTTGGGCACAGGGAAGGGAACAACACTCACAGGGCTAGGTGAGGGGGTGGAGGGGAGGGGAGAGGGGGACAGCAGGGGGCAGCGGAAGATGGGGAGGGATAACACCAGGAGAAATGCCTGATGTAGGCGATGGGCTGGAGGGGATGGAGACAGCAAACCACCATGACATGTATGTACCTATGCAACAATCCTGCAGGATGCAGGCTGTGCACATGTACTTCAGAGCCCAAAGTACAGTGAATAAGAATAAGAATAAGAATAAGAATAAGAAGAAGAAGAAGAAGAGGAGGAAGAGGAACAAGAAGAAGAAGGAGGGGGAGGGGGAGAGGGAGGGAGGAGGGAGGAGAAAGAAAGGAAAGAAAGAAAAAGAAGAAAGAAAGAAGAAAGAAATCTGTTACATGTACACCATGGAATACTATGCAGCCACTAAAAAGAATGAAATCCTGTCCTTTGCAGCAACATGGATGGAGCTGGAGGCCATAATCCTAAGCAAATTAATGCAGGAACAGAAAACCAAATACCATATGTTCTCAATTATAACTGGCAGCTAAGCATTGAGCACATAGAGATGTAAATATGGGGACAATAGACACTGGGGATTACTTGACAGTGAAGATGGGGATGGGTTACAAAACTACCTTTTGGGCACCACGCTCACTACCAGAGTGGCAGGATCCATACTTCAAACCTCTATGTCATGCAATATTTTCATTGAACAAATCTGCACATGTACCCCCATATCTAAAATAAAAGTCAAAAAATACTACAATAAAAAAAGTAATACAAATGAGAAAATGAAGAGAAAGATTCATAGAGTAAACACTGTGGCTACAGAAAAAGCACATTCAATCATGCTGGTGTGGGGAGTTGGAGCGGTGGTCAGATGAAGGTTTATAACTGGGGTGGCCATAGAATTTATTGTCCAAACCAACACACTTTAGGGAGCTAAAGGGGGCAGTATTTGTAATTTCACTGACACAACAGGCGTAAGTAGCTCTTTTGTGCAACCATATGATCTCCCAGGAATTATTCACCTGAAAGAGATCCAAATGAAACAGAGTTCTAAAGTCAAAGGGAAATGCTATAGGGCTTTGTTGAAATTGATATGGAGTAGTAGTTAAGGAGATGGACTCTGGAATCAGATTTCCAACATTGTCATTACTTGTTGCGTGATCTTAGACAAATTATTTAATGACTGTCTGCCTCAGTAAAGAAAGGAGAAACAGTACCTGTAGTTAAGGGTTGTTGTCAGGACTTAATGAAGAATATATATGGAAAGCATTCATAAGAGTGACCAGCCGATAGTAAGTACATACATGTGTATTCAATTGTTATCATTACTATTATCAGTAGCATAAAGATGAAAAGATAAGGAGAGAAAAGGGCAAAGATCTGCCAGGTAAAGAGCTAGATATCTATATGTAATTAGAGGCTACCAATGACATGAAACTAATTTGCCTAATTCTTGGCAAACTAATTTGCCAGGAACTAATTTGCCCAATTCTTTTTATTGGCTGCACAGCAATTCATAGAATACATGTATTGTATCAGTTGGAATTTCCTTCAAAGTACTGCATAAGAAACAATCCAAAATCTCAGTGGCTTATATCAACAGATATTTGTCACTCAAAAGGCTGCAGGTTGAAAGGGGTAACTGTGCTTCAGAGTCTGGGTCAAGTTCAGGTCTGCTCTCATTCTGTATTTCTTACTCTGTGACCCTTATTAGTGTAAAGGGTCACAGCTGCATGGGCTGAGCTTTTCTCATGATGAAATTCACAGCTCAAGAAAGCAAATGACCAAGCTCTTCTAAGCTTTGATTGCAAAGAGTATTTGGTATGCTTGTTCACAAAGTACTGCTAAAGCAAGTCCATTGTCAATGGGATGGAGACTTCTGCCTGCAGGAAGCCATGGCAAGGACTTGTAGTAGATAATACTATCTACCTAACTATCAAAAACAATTAACCAGGCTCCCATTAGTATATATGAAGATTCCAATTTTCACTATCAGAAACAATTGTGTACTAAACATAAAATGTGTGTGCATATTCTTATATATAATGTATATTCATTCATTGTATATATTCATTCTATGAGATGAATTCTAGAAGAAGGACATCATCTAAATAAATTTTTTTTTATAGAATTGCCCAATTGCTTTTTAAAATGTTATATTCATTTCCTCTTCTGCCCATCTCTCCGTCCTAAGAAAGTTCTTTAATGGGAATGGAGAAATTCTTAGAAGAGGCCACAGTGCTAAGAGGTGGGATTCCTCAGATGGTAAAGGATAAAGGGATCAGTATTGGAACTGCCACCTAGAGGTGGGCCCTGGAAGCAGAAAATATAAAGGAAGCAGTGGGGTATGGAAGGAAAATACTGGGGATGTAAAATATTTTCTGCCAAGTGTGAAGAACCAGAGTTAACTAATCAAAAGTTGGTATTAATTCTTTGTTATTATCATTTTATAAGTGCCAGGGCTCCCTTTACCTTGGAAGAATTTATTCTCCTGATGCAACAAAAACTTAGGGAATGTGGCTTCTCAAGTCTACTTCAGTGGTATGAATTTTGACTAAGACATACATAGTCTATATGAAATCCTTCTATCATGTTACACAATATTGCCACAATGTTAGCTCCTTCTCAACTCAGCGTCAGAACCACTTGTATCCTATAAGAGAAACTTTATTCAGACAGTTAAAACTTTATCCAGACTGGGCTAAATTAGTCAGCACTTGCAACTCTGACCCATGTTTGGGAGGCCCCTCTCACATTTTCCATTTGATCCTTCACCCATGAGACTGCAGAATCAACATTTTATTTATTTTAGGTTCAGGGAATACATGTACAGGCTTGTCACATGGGTAAATTGCATGTCATGAGGGTTTGATGTGTAGATTATTTCATCCCTGAGGTGATGAGCATAGTAAGTAGCCAAGAGGTAGTTTTTCAATCCTCACCCACCTTCCACACTTCAACCTCAAGTTTGCCCTGGTGTCTATTTTTTCCTTCTCTGTGTTCCTGTGTATTCAATGTTTAGCTCCCACTTACAAGTGAGAACATGCTGTATTTGGTTTTCTTTTCCTGCATTAATTTGCTTAGGATAACAGTCTCCGGCTGCATCCATGTTGCTGCAAAGGACATGATTTCATTCTTTTTAATGCCTACATAGTATTCCATACTGGCTATATACCACATTTTCTTTACCAGTCCACTGTTGATAGACATTTAGGTTGATTCTATGTCTTTGCTATTGCAAATAGTTCTGTGATGAACATACATGGTCATGTGTCTTTATGATAGAGTGATTCCTATTCCTTTGGGTATATACTCAATAATATGATTGCTGGGTTGAATGGTACTTCTGTTTTAAGTTCTTTGAGAAATTGCCACACGACTTTCCACCACGGCTGAACTAATTTATATTCCCACCAGCATTATATAAGCATTTCTTTTTCTCTACAACTTCACCAGCATTGGTTATTTTTTTGACTTTTATTTATTTATATATAAATAAAACACTTTGGCCGGGCACGGTGGCTCACTCCTGTAATCCCAGCACTTTGGGAGGCCGAGGCGGGTGGATCACGAGGTCAAGAGATCGAGACCATCCTGGTCAACATGGTGAAACCCCGTCTCTACTAAAAATACAAAACATTAGCTGGGCATGGTGGTGCATGCCTGTAATCCCAGCTACTCAGGAGGCTGGGGCAGGAGAATTGCCTGAACCCAGGAGGCGGAGGTTGCAGTGAGCCGAGATCGTGCCATTGCATTCCAGCCTGGGTAACAAGAGCGAAACTCCGTCTCAAAAAAGAAAAAAAAATAAAAAAATAAAATAAGTAAATAAATAAATAAAACACTTTGAGATGAAGTGTTGCTCGGTCACTCAGGCTAGAATGCAGTGGCATGATCTTGGCTCACTGCAACCTCCGCCTCCCAGGTTCAAGCGAGCCTCCTGAGTAGCTGGGATTACAGGCGCCTGCTATCATGCCCAGCTAATTTTTGTATTTTTAGTAGAAACTGGGTTTCCCCATGTTGGCCAGGCTGGTCTTGAACTCCTGACCTCAGATGATCCACCTGCCTCAGCCTCCCAAAGTGCTAGGATTACAGGCATGAGCTATTGCACCTGGCCATTTTTTGACTTTTAAATGACAGCCATTCTGACTGGCGTGATATGGTATCTCACTGTGGCTTTGATTTGCATTTCTCTGATGATTAGTGGTGATGAGTTCTTTTCCATATGTTTGCTGGTTGCTTGTATTTCTTCTTTTGAGATGTGTCTGTTCATATCTTTTGCCTATTTTTAAATGTACCTGTTTTTTGCTTGTTGAATTGTTTAAGCTCTTTATGGATTCTGGATATTTCAGATGCATCATTTGTGAATACTTTCTCCCATTCTATAGGTAGTCTGTTTACTCTGTTTCTCTTGCTGTGCATATGTCTTTAGTTTAATTAGTTTAGTTTAATTAGTCCTAATAGTAAATTTTTGTTTTTATTGCAATTGCTTTTGAGGTCATAAATTATTTCCCAAGTCCCATGTCCAGGATGGTGTTTCTGAAGTTTTTTTCTAGAGTTCCTATAGTTGTAGGTATTACATTTAAATCTTTAATCTATCTTGAGTTAATTTTTGTATATGGGGAAGAGTAGAAATCCAGTTTCGGTCTTCTGCCTATGGCTAGCCAGCTATCCCAGCATCATTTATTGAATAGAAAGCTTTCCCCCATTGCCTATTATTATTCTGAGTTCTCCATTCTATTCCATTGCTCTGTGTGTCTGCTTTGGTACCAGGACCATGCTGTTTTGGTTGTTGTAGCCTTGTAGTATAGTTTGAAGTTGGGTAGTGTGATGCTTCTGGCTTTGTTCTTGTTGTTTAGGATTGCTTTGGCTATTTGGGCTCTTTTTTCATTCCATATGAATTTTAGAATAGATTTTTCTAATTATGTGACAAATGTCATTGGTAGTTTAATAGGAATAGCAATGAATCTATAAATTCCTTTGGGCAGTATGGCCTTTTAACAATATTGAAGAATCAACATTTTAACAGACTCTTGGCACTTGAACCTGTTCTTCAAGCTCAGCATCGATTGGTCAGAAGACAAACCGATGTGCACCTATTAATGGACCAGTTCCACATATCAACTACAGAAGAGATTAGGAACATGCTGAGGCAAAAGGAATTTAATTTATCCCTGAGTAGTGCAGGTAAAGCAGGTTAAGAAAAATGCAAATTGGCGAGCCTGACAGTGCCTCATTCTGGAGCATCTATAACTTCTGACCCCAAAGAATAGACATTATCATTACGTTTCTCTTCTTATATTGGAATAGTTACCCTATTTCACATGACTTCTATAAACTTATAGAAAATAAAAGCACCAGTATTGCTCTCCTAGTTTTCCTGGCAGCTACAGGATGTGTTGGCGACCAAATTCTTGACCAGTGAGATGTACCACCTTATTTTGAATGTAGACATAGTAGTGAAAAGAATAAAAAATGGACAGTTCTTTCTGGAGGTGGTAATAACCAGTTTATAGGCCTCCAAGAACTATGCCCAGTGACTACTGCTGGTAGTGTAGGAGGAGGTACAAGCTGCAGTGAATAGAGTTTGGTGGCTACAGTGTTTTCCTCAACAGACTAATTCTGAGATATGATTTTCACTGTGGTTCTGATGATATTACCTTTATTATTCTTGTCTGTTTTTCTTGAGTCTAGTTCCCTAGGCTTGGAAATGCATGCACCCCACACATCTTTCCAAGAAACTCATCTCCTCCATGCATAAGCCAGAATCAGTTTCTATTGCCTACATCTAAGAACTCTGAGAGTTACAACCCTAGTGTTTAATTGCAGAAAACACTGTCAACTATAGTTAAAGAAATGTTAGTGTTTTACACTAAGTATATGGTGGTTCCTTTTTGTTTTATGTACTTTGTATTTAATAGATTTCTCTGGGCAATATCCAATGAGAAGATATATGATATATACCTAATTTAGATATTTCTGGAAAGTTCTAAAGAAAGCAGATCTGTGAGGCACAACGTTATTTCTCCGGAATCATAGGTAAAACTCTGAACTGTGTTTTGGGGTTTTATCTAAAAAAAAGAATCTGTATTCTGCTCATCCATTTCACGAAGGCTCCCTTGACATCCCCATTCCTCAGGCTATAGATGAAGGGGTTCAGCATGGGAGTCACCACTGTGTACATGAGTGTTACAATGCGACCCTTGGTCACTGAATAACTGGAAAGGGGCCGGAAGTAGACCCAACTGAGGGTGCCATAGAAGATGGCCACCACAGTGAGGTGGGAGCCACAGGTAGAAAAGGCTTTCCACTTGTCCTTGGCTGAGGGCATCCGGAGGACCACCAAAATGATGCAGGCATAGGAGGCAGTAATGAAGGCCAGAGCTCCACTCACAACAACAACACCTTCTGTGTGAATCATCAGGGTGTTGAGGTAGGTGCTGGTGCAGGAGAGCTGCATCAGAGCGTAGAGGTCACAGAAGAAGTGGGGGATTCTGTTATCAGCACAGAAGATCAGTCGGCCCATGAGAAAGGTGTGCAGCAGGGCATGAAGGTGGGAGAGGGCATGGCACATAACCACCATTTTCACACACAGCATTCTAGTCAGGATCATAGGGTAGTGGAAAGGGTGGCAGATGGCGATGTATCTGTCATAGGCCATCATGGCCAGGATGAAGTTTTCCATGGTTGCAAAGCAAATGAAGAAATAAGTCTGGGTTAAGCAGCCTGTGTAGGAAATTACCTTTGTAGGGGAGAAAATATTCTGCAGCATCTTGGGGACTGTGGCGGAGGTGAAGCAGATGTCTGTGAAGGCCAAGTTACTGAGGAAGATGTACATGGGGATGTGGAGGCGTGGAGCAGAGAGAATCAGTGTGATGATGGACAAGTTGCCAGAAATGTTGACCGTGTACATGAGTAGAAAAAGAAGGAAGAGTGGGATTTGCTCTTCTGGGTGGGTGGAAATGCCCAAGAGAACAAAATGGGACACACTGGTCCAGTTGCTACTGTCCATCTGTTGACATAAGAACAAAAAGAATTATTTCTATAGACTTGGACATATGAGCAGGCTATTTAGTTAGTCACTGTTGTGTCTCAGTGGCACTGATAAAGGGATTAAGTGCTTGTTACTTTTCCAAAATAATAGGATTTTTCATTAACATCATCATTATTAAAAGTACTGGTAAAAAATGCAATGACTTTTGCACCAAGCTAATATCACTGTAGCTCACATTTACAGAACGTTTACCTTAAACCGGGGACTTTTCTGTATCATCACATTTGAATCAATAACTCTCTGAGGCCATTGTTATTACTACTACTATTATTATTTCACTTTTACAAATTTGAAAGGCATGGAAAGTTTAAGTCAATAAAGAGCAAAATATGAATTTAAGCCACATTTATCTGATGTCAAAGGTTATACTATTAGCCACTATATAACATAACTCCCCAGATTAAAACTAAGCCATCTTCTTCATGGTAATGAGATCAGTTGATGAGCTGTATAACCAAGGAATCTGCCTGCTGCAAGGGTAGTCAAGGGTCATTTTCACTTTGGGGGACACGTACTCTTGCTGATACCCAGAGACTTCTCAGTACATAGATAATGGTTTTAGGAAAATAATTTTTTAGATAATCAGTTTCCACATTTCTCTTTTCTAAACTCTTCTCAGCTTTAAGATATCACCTAGTGCATAATCTTGTTTCCCATGTAACAAATAAAAACTAAATGGTAATATAATTGATGTTGATTTTGACTTATTTTAGTAATAAGTAATACTTATTTCTAGATATATGAACTAAAAAACGTCCTACTAGATGCCTTTAATTAAAATACTACTATTTAGATATAACAGTTATTTTCAAAGTTTGTGATATATTACCATGTGAAATTACCATTTTTGTAGATCAAAATAGGTGAACATTGGCAGCTTAATATAATTAAAACTAACAGCTACATAGTTTTGGTCAGTTTTTCACTAGTAATAATTGTGGTAATAACTCAATGTAGATGATTTTTCATAATTATTTTAACACAAAATTTTATGGCCATAAGAAATTTTTTAAAACTTTTATTTTTTACTGTGAAAAGTAATACAGGTGATTATAAGAGACTTTTTGTGAAAAGCAATATAGGTGATTATAAGAGGCTTTCCAGCATAAAAATGTATTACAACAGGATAAAATTTGTATAGGAGAAGAATGGAAATGCATGTTTAAATGGAGAAGAAATGATGTAAAATGTACAGCTTTTCAGGATGACTTTGTTCTTGCATTTTAAAAATAAATGATGTGATTATCAAATCATTCTGTGTTTAGATGCCACTGGATACATTTAAGAAATAATGTAAAGCTTTGTTTTAAAGGTACAATACTCCATGTATTGCAGCTATTTGAACATCAAGTGAATAATTTTATATGCCAGTTTTTAAAAGTGCATGGGTCTTAATTAAAGCATATGTGAGCACAAACTATAAACTCATTGAAAACTATAAACCCATTGATTGAGAACTTGACCCAACTTCTCAATCAATGTTCAATCTCTTTTTATAGGATCCTGGGGAAATGAACATTCTTTCTCCTCTTAAAGGCTTTCAGTGGCAGAAAGCTCTAGTTGTCAGAATTTTTTTTTTTACAGGAGAAGCTAAAGTATAATTGCCTCTTATTTCTGTCTTGCGGAATGAGGTTGGTCCTATAGGATCTCACACTACAAGCCTGTTATTCTTCGCCATGTAAGCCCTTGAGAAATCTAAACATGTAGCACTGTGCAGTGGTTAAAAGCCCTGCCTTCATTTTCTCATCTGTCAAATGGTGATTTTAATAGTTTATTACGCTTGAAGTTTTTACAAGGATTAAATGAGAGTACCTGGTCCCTGGAAAGTAGTAAATGCTGGCAATTTTTTCTTTCATTTTTTTCCAGTTTTGTTAAACATAGAGTCTCCAGGTTTTTCTGCCATCCAGGTCTCTCTACTGTGAAGCTACTCACTTTGTCTCTGTCCTTAAAATGTCATTTACAGAACTAAGCAATATTCAGTGAATCTGGTTTTTCATCACAGGCTAGACATAATTATTTTGGTCATAAATAATAACGAGTTGGCAGTCCACAAATAAAATGTGTTTATGGACATAAGAATTCTTTTTTTTCTTTTGAGATGGAGTTTCACTGTTATTGACCAGGCTGGAGTGCAACGGTGTGATCCCGGCTCACCACAACCTCTACCTCTCGGGTTCAAGTGATTCTCCTGCCTCAGCCTCCCAAGTAGCTGAGATTACAGGCATGTGCAACCACGCCTAGCTAATTTTTGTTTTGTTTTGTTTTTTAGTAGAGATGAGATTTCTCTATGTTGGTCAGGCTGGTCTTGAATTCCCAACCTCAGGTGATTTGCCCACCTCAGTCTCCCAAAGTGCTGGAATTACAGGTGTGAGCCACCACGCCCGGCTAGCTATAAGAATTCTTAAATTTTGCAATTTGTTTGTTGGGAGGAAAAAGGGCCAGCAGTTAAGAACTGTTTCTATGTAAGGCACTTTTACACATATCTCAGACAATCCTTATAGCAATCCCAGTATGTGTCTAGCTGTGTGTCCTAGTCACAGTCACTTGTCCTGTTCCACATATGAGAATACCAAAGCTAGGCCGGGCGTGGTGGCTCAAGCCTGTAATCCCAGCACTTTGGGAGGCCGAGGTGGGTGGATCACGAGGTCAAGAGATCGAGACCATCCTGGTCAACACGGTGAAACCACGTCTCTACTAAAAATACAAAAAATTAGCTGGGCATGGTGGCGCGTGCCTGTAATCCCAGCTACTCAGGAGGCTGAGGCAGGAGAATTGCCTGAACCCAGGAGGCGGAGGTTGCGGTGAGCTGAGATCGCGCCATTGCACTCCAGCCTGGGTAACAAGAGCGAAACTCCGTCTCAAAAAAAAAAAAAAAAAAAAAAAAAAAAAGAGAATACCAAAGCTAAGGGAGGCAAAGTGATTCGCTCAGTATAACCTAGTAGTAAACGGTGGCTGGACTTCACCCTTATGTCCGGATACCTCTAGTGCTCATACATGCCTGACTGTCCATTTCCCTTCTTCTTCACAGAATACAATGTATTTATCACCCCTGGTCTGTCTGCTTTCATGCCTCAAGTTAAGGGATGCCACCATGCTACAACTCAAGAGAACAAACAGTAGATTTTCAAACTATAAAAATGTGGCAATTCATAATATGATATTGAATATCCTGAATTGATTTCAATGTGGCATGATGATCAATGTGCAATAAAAGTGCACATTTACTGAGCACTTGCTATATACTAGGAATTATTCCAAGAGCTCTCCATATGTTTTTCATATGATCACAGCAATGCTATGATATAGGTATTAGCTCCACTTTATAAATGAGAAAATTGAAGCTTGGAAGGGTCCTGTGACATGCTCAAGGTCACAGATTTAGTAAGTGGTAGAAATGAAATTTGGATTCAGCTCTGTCTGACTTCACAGCCTGTACTCTCAGCCATGGGGCTGTGCTACTTGGTTTCTCTTGCTATTCTACTTTCTATTTTCCTCTTTGTTTCCTTCTTTTCTACTGTGCTATCCCGTACATTGGACAATGAGAAGTGCCTGTCATATTTTTTCTAGTTTAATTCTCATAAAACTTAGATCCGTATTGAGATCATGAAACCGAGGACCAGAGAGATGAATTAACTTTCTCAAGGTCAAAGAGAGTAGAGTTGGATCCAGGTTGATCATCATTCTGTCTAACGCAGAAGCAATGCTCTTCCTCTCCTACCTCGCCGGTTTAACACCCACTGTTCCATTCCCTCCCTGTGCTGGTTTTCTCTTATCAGTGTGGCATTGTCATCAGATTCTTCAAATGAAGAGTCACATCTCTAGCCTGCAGGGCTGGGCATCAGGTGGCCCTGAGTTTATGGTTTAGGAAACATGAGATTTATCTTTCTTTTCAGATCTTGGGAAAGGCCTAAGAGTGGACTAAGCTGTACCTGACAGTGGCCTGTGCCCAGATGCTACCTGGGCGATGTCCATATAGCTTCTGTAACAGCTACCCGAGAGGCTAGAGAGAGTCCCAGAAGTGGATGGCGGGGAGCTGCCTTGAACCTTAGAGTCCGCCTTGTCTCCCTCATGGCTGGCAGAAATTATCCTGCCTGACCTACAGTGCAGCATATCAGCCAGCTCCTTATGGCAGACGAGAGGCGTGTGGTGTGGACAGGGAGGTAGGAGACTAAGAATGGGGAACTCCTAGAGGAGAACATTACTTTATAAAAGGATGTGGATTTGAAAATGAAACAGCAATGTGATGTGTAGGAATTGATCTTGACCCAGGACATTTCCATTTTCTACCTGGGTTTTGGTCCCGGGTCTGCCATAAAAATGTTCTGAAACATTGGGAAAACCACTTCTTTTTTTTTCAGGAGCGTCAGTTTCTTCATCTGGGGAATGGGAAGAATATTAACAACTTTCAATGCAGAAGCTTGATATAAAAGAATGTCAGAAGAGACTATAGACATGAAGGCCCCTTAAAAGTCCTGTCAAACAGTGAGAATTTGTTTATTTTAAATTTCCATGAGAACCTGGGTTTCCTATCACAGAATAGCTTTCTATAACTGCTAGCAATCAGATCCATAAACTGCCCTTTGTAAATAGAGGAGGCACTGGGATAATATGACTTAATAAAGTCTCTGAGTTTCTCTGATGCTTAATTCCCAGAGTGGGAAGAAAAGTCTGGGTCAGTTGCTAAGAGACAACACAGTGAACAATCATATCCAGCAGGTGATTTCTGGGTCAGCCCACTCTGATTATTCATAACACCCCCCTGATGGATTGAGAATCTCTGCAATCTATTAGCTATTTTCTTTGACTCAGGGAAACTTTCTCCAAAAGGCATTACTCTTCACTATGTATTAGGTCGGTGCAAAAGTAATTGCGTATTTTGCCATTTCTTTCAATGGCAAAAAACCACAATTACTTTTGCACCAACCTATAAATCATTCATACTCTTTTGTAGATAGATTTTGATCAGGGGAAATGGGACAGTCCATAAAGACACGGCATGTCTGAGGATGGTGTGAGGACGAGGCATGACGAGGAGAGAAAAGAGACAAGATTAGGAGGTCAAAGACAAACTTCACAGTACTCACAGTATTGTGCAGGGAATCAGTTTCGAGAACGATGGTCCTCTCTCCAGAAGTCACTGAAAGCCTGTATAGGAATTATCTGAGGCGTCCAGAAGCTTCTGTGCTTTGGTGTGCAGGCCCCTAAGTGCAGATCTTTACCTTTCAGCTGTCATGGGCCTGGCTCTCTCATCCCGCCTCAGGCAACATCTGTCATCGTGTCTTGTTTTGAGTGGAGCGGACCACTCAGGGAAGACAGAGGAGATTTCCAAGCACAGAAGAAAGAAAGGCATCAGAGAGGGGCTGTAGGGGTAGAGCCGCCAGACTCCTAGTGGTGCTTCTGCTCGTCAGGGGCAGGAGGACCTGTCTGGGGATGGTGCTGGGAGCTGATGTTTTATCACATGCTTCTGCATGGATTCCGTGGTTCTCACTAGCATGGAGTCCCAAATGTGTCACTGTCCAACCTCGACGATTTCTCTAGGGAGTGAGGCCCATGAGACAGTGCTCTGGATGTCAGTATTAGTGACTGTGGCTTGGCAGCTCAGCTGATCCCAGGAGAGCAGCCAAGGGCTGGGCGATCAGTCTCGACATGGGGTTGACTACATGTGCTCCAAAATTTGGCTTTGAGAAGGAAGCCCATAGAAACTTCTGTATGGTCATGGCAGGGAGGGGCTGTCTCTCTACCCTGAGTTATTTCTTAGAGATGCAGCGTCTTGTTTTCTTTTTAGCCGTACATACTTATATTTTTTAAAAATTAGAAGTAAAACATATGTTGAATAGAAAGTGAGAGTGTTTCTCACCACTCCCTGCCCCTGATTCCTCTCTAGGGGTAATTGCTATTAATGTGACATGTACCCATTTAGACAATTTCTATACACATATGCACATGGATATATAAAATGTTGTTTTTATAAAAATGAGATCATTTGTTCTAGAGCTTTCTTTGTTTATCTCAGCAATACATCATGGACCTTCTATGGCACTCTCAGACTGACATATTATTTTTAAGGCATTTCAGAGGATATTACATGTGTCACAATTTATAAACACTTCCACATTTCCCCCTCATGCCACTTACTTATCTTCTTCATTCTGACTATACAAAGGCAATGCTGCAATAGATGTTCTTTCACAAGCATTTTTTGTCAGCAGAATGGCCTCTAACATCCATGTTTTTATGAACCTTCTGTTCTTAACCACTTGGATATTCTCTAGGAAGATTGAAGATTTCTCTACAACCTCCCTCTCCTCTGAGCCCTCTCCAGAATTGCCCTTTGTGGTCCATTCACAGAAGTGTATGGTTTCTCCAGCATGCACTTCAAAACTCTTACAGCCTCTACCCATTACCCAGTTCCAAAGTTGCTTCCACACTAGGTATTTTTTATAGCAGCATCAATCCTGGGTAACAAGTTTGTTATAGCAGTCGGTTTGGGCTGCTGTAACAAAATACTATGAACTGCGTAGCTTATGAACAACAGAAATATATTTCTCATAGTTCTGGAGGCTGGAAAGTCCAAGATCAAGGTGCTGGCAGATTCTGTGCCTGATGAAAGCTGCTTTCTGATTCCTGGATGGTACCTTCTCACCATGTCCTTACATGGTGGAAGGCTCAAGGCAGCTCTCTGGGGTCTCTTTAATAACAGCACTAAACCATTCATGAGGGCTCTGTCCTCATTGTCTAATCGCCTCCCAAAGGCCCTACCTTCTAAAACCATCACATTGGTGGTTAGTTTTTGACAGACGAATTTTGGGGAGACATAAACATTCAGAGCATAGCAACGAGGAAGTGAGGCTTCATCTGAGATCTGAAGAATGAGTGGAAATTAGGAAGAAGACGAAGAAACAAATATTTCAGGCAGAAGGAACCCATGTGGAGGCCCTGAGGCCAGGAGGAACTTGACGTATTTATGGAAAGAGGGCAGCAGGGTTAAATAGCACAAGAGAAAAAATGTCAGTGTTGTGAGGTGAAGATGCAGAGTCTGGATCATCCAGGGCCTTGTCAGTCACACAAACATGCTTGCTCTCTATTGAAGCAATGGGGAAAACCTCTGAAGGGTTGTAAATAACAGCATAGAACATAAAGATCTGCATTTTAAATAAATTCTCTTGGTTTCTTTTTTTTTTTTTTTTTTTGAGACAGAGTTTCTCTGTTGTTGCCCAGGCTGGAGTGCAATGGCGCGATCTCGGCTCACCGCAACCTCCGCCTCCTGGGTTCAGGCAATTCTCCTGCCTCAGCCTCCTGAGTAGCTGGGATTACAGGCACACGCCACCATGCCCAGCTGATTTTTTGTATTTTTAGTAGAGACGGGGTTTCACCATGTTGACCAGGATGGTCTCGATCTCTTGACCTTGTGATCCACCCGCCTTGGCCTCCCAAAGTGCTGGGATTACAGGCATGAGCCACCGCGCCCGGCCAATTCTCTTGGTTTCTATGTGAAGAATAATTATATATATATATTTTATTGCACTTTAGGTTCTAGGGTACATGTGCAGAGCATGCAGGATTGTTGCATAGGTACATACGTGGCAATGTGGTTTGCTGCCTCCATCCCCTCGTCACCTATACCTGGTATTTCTCCCCATGTTATCCCTCCCCAACCTCCCTACTCCCCTCTGTCCCTCCCCTATTCCCCCCAACAGACCCAGTGTGTGATGCTTCCCTCCCTGTGCCCATGTGTTCTCATTGTTCAACACCTCCCTATGAGTGAGGACATGCAGTGTTTGATTTTCTGTTCTTGTGTCTGTTTGCTGAGAATGATGTTTTCCAGATTCATCCATGTCCCTACAAAGGACATGAACTCATTGTTTTTAATGGCTGCATAGTATTCCATGGTGTATATGTGCCACATTTTCCTTGTCCAGTGAAGAATAATTTGAAAGACTGAGGGAGGCATAGAAAACTGAGGGAAAGGGACCAGTTAGGACGTGATTGTGGTTATCCAGGAAAGAGCTGATGGTGGTTAGAACATCAGTAGATGGAGAGAAGTAAGCAGATTCAAGAGAAGTTCTGGCGGTAGACTTGATAATAGATGGTGATGGAGAGGTTAGAAGAAATGGAAGAGACAGTAAAGTCAAGGATAACACCTAGATTTCATGTTGTCATCAGGGCAGAAAGATGTTCCCCTCCTTGGGTCTGCACTTGTATTTATGAAGTCAAAGATCATGTTTACTTTTTCAACAGTGGTCAATGAGCTGAGGCCATGAAAATCCAGTGTTGACTCACGCATGCTGCTGCCACACTGCCATTTTCCGTCTCTCTTTCCAATGCTGTGTATATAAAGCCAGTTTGCAGGCCAGTGTAGAATTTTATACATCTCCATGTTGCATTTTCTGACAGAATTGACCCATCATTCCAACTTTAAGAAAAAATTTTAAAACTTGATTATTTCAGCCGATATATCCAATTCTCTTCTCAGTTTCACGTTATCTAAAAGTCTTATCAAAATCTTATTTATTCTATTCCAATCCGCTGATGAAAGTGGGTAAAACATGATAGAAGGCTAAGTATTTGGCAATGCTATTAGAATCTGTTGAGAAATACTAAAAATATAACATAAGCTGATGTTAAAGAATGAAATTTAAAACTAAAACTTACTTTCAAATTAAAAAAAAAATTAAACTTAGAAAATTTCCACTCTCCCTCTCTCTTTGTTCTTTTCGGTAGTTTCTCAAAGCAAAATAACTCGGAATGGTTAGAATTTTTCTCATGGTTTTCTATTGTTCCTTTCACCTCCCCTATTAATTGCTTTATAGTTTTCTGTTCTTTTTAATGGTCAGTCTGTTAGGAATAAGCCTTGCTGATAAATAAAACTCCAATAATTTTGTGTTTTCAAACATTGTTTTCCAGAGACTGGATAGTCCAGAATCAAGACACTGGTAAATCTGGTGTCTGGTGAAGACTCATTTCCTGGCTTATAGTTAGCTCCTTTCTCATTGTATCTTTACATGGCTGAGAGAGATCATCTCTCTCTCATGTCTCTTCTTACAAGGTCACTAATTTCACTCAAAAGGTCTCCACTCTCCACTCTCATGACCTAATTACCTCCCAAGAGCCCCACATCTAAATACCATTATTACATTGGTGATTAGGCTTCAACATAAGAACTTTGGGAAGACACAAACATTCAGTCCATAGCACCTGATACAGTCCTTGCATGAAACCTCTATATTTTTATTGGGTAGAATAATGTAAAATATAAATCCTAATGCCATGTGTTAGGCAAGTCATTAAGCCTTTAGTTTCCTTGATTTCTCCACACACAAAATTTGAGGGACACTAAGAAGCTTGAGAATGTAGGTCAAAATGCCACTATTCTGGAGAATTCTGGTCTGAAAGAGACTTAATAGGGTTGGCCTCCTGCTCCCACTCTTCCCCAACTCAATATATTTTTCCCTTAAATAATAAATACTGCTGGGCACTGTCACATGCACCTGTAGTTTTAGCTACTGGAGAGGCTGAGTCAGGAGTTTGAATCTGGCCAGGGCAATATGGTGAGACCTCTGCTTCTAACATATATAAAAATGAACTAATACTATCTGCTCTTTTATAGCAGATCTTTTGAGCTTCCCCTGGTTCTGCTGTCTCCTGTTGCTTCCCTAGCTATCAGGGTCCTCATGCACTCTTCACTTTGATATTTGCCTTCCTTTGTCCTTATCTCTCATGGAGAATCTTCTTTCACCTTTTTTTTTTTATGGTGACAGTTCAAAGTTTAAATCTCTAACGTTAATTACTCCACTTTGAGTCTAATGTTTATAGATGGATGGAACATTTGCTGTTTAATTTGTGAATTCAAAATTGGATCCATCAACTTTTTCCTCAACTTTAATAAACGTAGTGCCCCTCTCACCACTCAAGACACAAACAAAAAACATACCATTGATCTTAGTGGTGGTGTAATAAATTCCTGAATACCAAGTAATATAAAGTTTCTGAACACAATGGCATAGGAACCCCTTTTGTCCCTGCCCTTTTTATCACGTGGGCTTCCATGTGACTGACATTGGAAGAACAGAAAAAATACGCCAGAGCTGATTCCATCAGTGTTCTGCTCATATTCCCTCATGAATCACCACTATGGTGCACCCAATGGCCCTACTCTAATTTTCCAGCATATGCATCTCTTCCACTGAGGAGATTCTTTGGCAGCCAGAACTGCTTTGCTAGTCCACAGCAGGGAGCCACAGGTCCCAAAGAAGTAACCTCCCCTCCAAGAACCACCTTCAGGCAGTGACTGAAGATATTTGCTATGTAAAACTCCTAAATATCTTGTAGGTAGGATAACACTGAGTTTCTTAGCTCTACACTAACTCTTGGAATTTTCCAGTGGAATTAGATGGTAGTTAGCACAGTGGTAACTTGTTTCACAAAACACTCTCTTTGCCTTTCTTCTCTGTCTCACTTCTCTATCCCACTGCTGGTGTTTTTTGATATTCCTTCCGAAAGTGACTACTTGAACTTAATCCCTGTCTGAAGTTCTGCTTCAGGAGCATCTTAAATTAGGACAGTTGACACGAGAAGTGGTCTTCAGAAGCAGCTCTTTGGCTTGGATTTCTGAATTGGTTCACTTGCTACCAGATGGCAAAATAAATAACATTGTTGTGGTAAGTGGCATGTAATGGTGAAAGGGAGGGGGATTGAGGTAGTACTGTGGTGAATCAGCTAATGCCCTATCTCTACAACACTTGAGAGATATGGGAGAAATGGTCGTTTGAGGATTCAGGATTAATTGGCTTACTGAGTGCAAATGAAAGAAGAAAACGAAAGTTTCCATTTTGCCCAGGGAATGTCTGAAAGCCAGAATTCTCCATGTTACTGTTTATAGAGAACTTCAGGCCTAGATCCTATGGTGAGAGTTACAATGACACCTGGATGCACAACCCTAGAAAATTTTGTAAGTTAACATCAGGGCCTTGACAGGGGAAGACTGGTATAAAAGGCATAGGATGAGGTTATATATATGTACTTGAGAAACATAAATCTTTCATTCCTCCAGAACTTCTGGGCCAAAACAGTAATCAGCTCTCGATAACTAGAAAATAGCATTCTCCCCTTGCATAGGTACAACTTAAAGTCCTCCCCTGGGGCAGATAACAAGATGATATTTGCATTTCTCAATATCTTCCCCCATCTCCCCTTATTCTTTTTAGACTAATAACTAGGATCAGGTCTTAGCATAGTCTGGGTGGGGAAGTACTGTCCCTGACATGGTAGGAAAGGGCAAAAGGACTTATTCACAAAAGGAGCTGCAGGACCTGGCTAATATGTACTAGGAGGGACTAGGAGAATGCCTGGGAATGGGGAATGGATCTTGAGGGTAATGGCCCAGAAGGATTTAATATAAGACAGATGAATGAAACTATTGGAATATTGATATGAGGCATCACTCATGAATTCACATTTAACATCCTGCCAAACACACATAGAACTGGCTCTAACAGGTGGCTGAAGTGGCTACTTAAAGCTTAGACATGATTGTGGCCTATAGGAAATGAGGAGGATATGCCAGAATTACCTTGCAGAGTATTGATAAAGGCATCAAAAGTCTCAGAAAGGTAGACGTGCTAGAAGAGATTTGTTATACATAATCAGAGGATCTACCAGTTGATGGTCTGCAGGAGGTTCCAGAGGACCCCATCTCTCCTCCCCACCAGGGTAGACCACTTCCACTATCCTTTCCTCTTGGTATAGCACTGTTTGTTGTATGTATTGATAAGGGCATTCTAAGTATCTGGCAGAAACCTGACACTGGTTCCATGACCTGTGTGGTAAGAATCATAATGAAAAGTAGAGGTGTGAAACTTCCCCCACTTTAAGCCAAGATAGCAAATTAGGAGCAATATAACATTGATATGGTTTGACTCTGTGTCTCCACCCAAATCTCATCTCAAATTGTAATTCCGACATGTCAAGGGAGAGACCTGTAATCCTCATGTGTCATAGTAGAAAGGTGATTAGATCATGGGGGAAGATTCCCCCATGCTGTTCTCATGGTAGTGAGTGATTTCTCATGGGATCTTATGGTTTTGTAAGTGTTTGGAAGTTCCTCCTTCATTCCTTTCTCCCCTGCTGCCTTGTAAAGAAGGTGCCTGTTTCCTCTTCCACCATGATTGTAAGCTTCCTGAGGCTTCCCCCTGCCACACAGTACTGTGAGTCAACTAAACCTCTTTCCTTTATAAATTACTCAGTCTTAGGGAAATTCTTTATAGAAGTGTAAAAACTGACTTGTACAAACACTGTAGGTGGAATGACAAAAAATAGCACCATCTTCAAAGTCCTACAGGATGCTGAAATGACAGTGCCTTTTATAGCTCTGTTTAATTCACTAGTGTGACCCCTTTAAGGCAGCAAATCACACTGCCACGTGTGTACCTATGCAACAATCTTACACGTTCTTCACATGTACCCCCAAACCTAAAATGTAATAAAATAAATAAATGGGAAAAAAAAAATCACATGGATCATGGTGTATGATAGTGGACTACAGTAAACTTAAGAAAATGATATTCCCAATCATAGCACTGTTCCAGATATGGCATAATTACTAGAATAAATGATAATTGCCCCTAGTTCTTGGTATTCAGCTATTAAACTGGCAGATGTTAGTTTTCAAAAATTTTATAACTTTTAAGTTCAGGAGTACATGTGCAGGATGTACAGGTTTGTTACATAGGTAAACTTATATCATGGGGATTTGTTCTACAGATTATTTTGTCACCCAGGTATTAAGCCTAGTACAGTTATTTTTTCTGATATTTTCATTCCTCCCACCCTCCACACTTCAATAGGCCCCAGTGTGTGGTGTTCACTTCTATGTGTCCATGTGTTTTCATCATTTAGCTCCCACTTATAAGTGAGAACATGCAGCATGTGGTTTTTTGTTCATGTGTTAGTTTGCTAAAGATAATGGCCTCCAACTCCATCCATGTCCTTACAAAGGACATGATCTCATTATTTTTATGGCTGCATAATATTCCACAGCATTCTTTTTAGTCTGAATGTAGGATTAGAAGTACTCAGAACCAGCAGCATTAAATACCAGAACTATGTTAACTGTCATGCTCTCTGTTTCAGTCTGAAGGAACTTTGATGTCTGGCCATTTCACAGAAAATAAGGTTGGTCTACTATATTGATGACATCATTCTTTTTCATTAATTTTTTAAATTGACAAGTAAAAATTATATATATTTATGGTATGCAACATGATGTTTTTATATCCACTATGGAATACTATGCAGCCATAAAAATGGATGAGTTCATGTCCTTTGCAGGGACATGGATGAATCTGGAAACCATCATTCTCAGCAAACTGACACAAGAACAGAAAACCAAACACCACATGTTCTCACTCATAAGTGGGTGTTGAACAATGAGAACACATGGACACAGGGAGGGGAATGTAACACACTGAGGCCTGCTAGGAGGTGAGGGAGCTAGGGGGTAATAGCAGCGGTGGGGAGATTGGGGAGGGATAACATTAGGAGAAATACCTAATGTAGATAATGGGGGGATGGATGCAGCAAACCATCATGGCATGTATATACCTATGTGACAATCCTGCATGATCTGCACATGAACCCCAGAACTTAAAGTATAATAAATAAAATAAATAAAAAATAAATTGCATCGCAGATTATAAAATGCACAACACTAAAAAAAGTCTTAAAAATATATCATGAACTTCTTTTTGCAGACAAGGAGACTCAAAGGGGTTAAATAATTTATTCTAGAATCATTCAGCTCCTAAGCTATAAAGCATGATTTTCAGAATATTTGGAGTGTTTGAGAAAGTCCAGAAAATAACTCCCTCTTTTTCTCTCAAATTATTAGTCCATTGTTAAATAAGAGGAGTAAAGAGAGATGCAAGCTAAGCTGTTCCTTTACTACTGATAGTGTCTAGACTGGAGGGCATGATTTGGGGTGAGAGCCCAAAGGCTTTTCTAGACAACTCCAGAAGTAGGCAGAGCTGGTTAAGGGGGCTCTCTTAGGTGTATGTGGGTAACTGACTTTCCCTTGAAGTTACACACCAGAGCACATGCTCCCTCCTTGTAAGGAGGTTTGTTCTCAGGAAGAAACAGGGAGGACTTGGGCTGAGCATGCCCAAATTAGTCAATTAAATATTCTGGGGTAGAGTAAGGGGGAAAACTAGGCCAGTTGCTAACTGAGTGAATTTCCTTTAGTTGGAGGCATAGACCAAGCTTTGTGAAGAAACATTCCTCTAACATTAGCACTTTCTTCCTACATTAAATCAACTTATGATGACCTCTCTGGGGCAAATATGGAGACATTAAATAATTATCGAGAGAATTATCCTTAAAGGATTCTCCACCTCTACATTCAGAAACCTCCAAAATATATGCCAGAGAAAATAATCACCTAGAAGATTTTTTTTTGTTGAGACTGAGTCTTGCTCTGTCTCCCAGGCTTAAGTGCAGTGGCTTGATCTTGGCTGACTGTGACCTCCACCTCCCAGGTTCAAGCAATTCTCCTGCCTCAGCCTCCTGAGTAACTGGGACTGCAGGCACAAGCCACCATGCCTGGCTAATTTTTGTATTTTTAGTAGAGACGGGGTTTCACCACGTTGGTCAGGCTGGTCTCGATTTCCTGACCTCGTGATTCACCCGACTCAGCCTCCCAAAGTGCTGGGATTACAGGGGTGAGCCCCCACGCCCAGCCTAGAAGATTCTTGATAACAAACAAGAAGACCAGAAGAGGGCTCCGGAGGTGTGAGTGATTGGGGGCTGCACCAATAAAGAGAGAGAAGGAGGCTCGGAGATGTATTAAGATAAATAATAGCTCTGAAGACCTAAATTCAATAAACATTTATTGAGCACTTACTGTGATTCAAGTGAGTTCACATGTTATTTATCATGTAGAGTAATCCTATGGTGTAGTTGTTCTTCCTGTTTTACAGGTAGGAACATCAAACCTCAGAGTGAAGGAAGTTGCCTCAGGTTACATCATGTGGAAGTGGTGGACTTAGGGTCCTCATTTGTAACTCAGGCGTTCAAGTATTGAGTACTTGTCACAATAACATGAAATACCATTAGAACTGGGGTATGTTGGTGGGGTGGGGGCATTTAGACTAGCACAGTCCAATCGCTTTATTTTACACGTTTGGAAACCAAGGCTCAGAGTCCTCAAGTGATTGTGCAGCTGTCACACAGTTCATTAATGGCAAAGGCAGTGCTGAAACCCAGGACTTAAAACCTCCTTCTTATTCTTCCATAGAACGCTGTCTGTTCAAGTGTAAAGTATCTGAATATTTCCGTTTTATTTCATTCTACCAGACATAATGAATCCTATGTTCTTGGGCTGTAAATAACTTCTGGAATTCTTTATAACTTGAGCTAAACAAAAATTTAGACTTCTGTTTTCATTTTATATGCATACAATCCCCCACATGCAGACTTCTCTTAGGCGTTTGGCAAAAACAAACAACAATTCTGAGAGTGGATAATGAACTAGTTAGCGCATGGACATTTTGTGAAAATGATTACAGATGGCTAATATCACTGGTTCCCTCCCTGTCTATTTCAAAATGTAAACATGGCAACAACGAAGTCTTGGGCTCAGGGACGCTACAGTGGTTGGGCTTTCAGGAGACTGATCAACTCTTAGCTCTGAGTCTTGGAGTCAGGAGCCTAAGGTCTTGAGAAAGGGTGCTAGGATGTTTTTATTCCAATCAGTTTTCCCAGTGCCCCCTTCATATCCCTGTTCCTCAGGCTGTAGAGGAAGAGGTTCAACATGGGAGTCACCACCGTGTACATGACTGAGAAGACTCTGTCCTTTCCATCTGAGTGGGATGATGGAGGACATAAATAGACACCAATAGCTGTGCCGTAAAACAGAGAGACCACAGAGAGGTGGGAAGTGCAGCTGGAGAAGGCCCTTTGTTTACCTCTTGGGGAATCAATTCTCAGGATGGCCAATGCAATGTAAAAGTAGGACACAAGGATGCAGACAAAGGGTGCAATCAGCAGTGTTCCTGCCACGAGGATGAGCACCAGATCGTTGACGTAAGTACTGGAGCAGGCCAGCTTCAGGAGTGGGACCAGATCACAGAAGAAGTGAGGGATAATATTCGGACCACAGAAGGAAAGCCTGGTCACTAGGAGGGTATGCACTAGGGCATGTAAAATAGTGGTCACCCATGACACAACCACCAACAGGACACAGCGCTGGGAGTTCATGGTCATGGCATAATGGAGGGGATAGCTGATGGCCACATAGCGGTCAAGGGCCATCACAGCCAGGAGAAGGTTGTCCAGATCTGCAAATAGGCCAAAGAAATAGAGTTGTGTCAGACACCCCCCATAAGAAATCAGCTTAATTCTTGAGCTAATATGATCTAGCATCTTGGGAATTATTGTGGAGACAAAGCCAATGTCAGAAAAGGACAGATTGGCCAGGAAGAGGTACATGGGGGTGTGGAGGTGCAGGTCAGAACCAATGGCCAGGATGATGAGCAGGTTCCCCATCACAGTGACCAGGTACATGACCAGGAAAAGTGCAAACAGGAGAGGCTGCAGCTCCAGGTGTTCAGAGAAGCCCATGAGAAGAAATTCATAGATGCGGGTCTGGTTTCTTCTGTCCATGTCTCAAATTCTGTGTGAAATAAATGTTTTTATAATATAAATAGCAAAAGAGTACAATAATGCTGTTTGAAAAGTACTTCGAACTCCTGTTTTAAAAATTCTGTGGTTAAATAATTCTGTTTTGTTAAAGCTTGGATTTATTATTGTGCATGTTAAAAAGTTTGGGTCAGACCATTTGTCAAGTTATCAACTGGTGTCAGTATTTGATATCTAAGTCTCCTTCAAATTGTTTCAGCTATTCCTATGATACATATAAGCCACCATGTAAAAGCGTGCCTTGGATTGTACATATCCTATCTGTTTACAGTAATACTTTTCACTTAGTAATAATATAATTAAGTAAAAAGGTAAAACACCTGAACATTGTGTATATAGATAGTTCCATTTTAGTAAAAGTGAAACAAGTGTTTGTGTATGAATAAGAATACTGTCTAGAAGAACACATGCAAAAGATAGTGTTTTCTTCAGGGAGTGAGTGTGAGGGGAAGGGTGCTGGGTGTCAACTTCTGTATCACTCAAATTTTTTACTAGCACATATTATTTTTGAAATTAAAAGATTATTTTTAAGTGTGATGGATATAAGGGGTTGAATTAATTTAAGTGGTGGTCCAGAAGCCAGTATGGAGATTTTGGGAGACCCAGAATTCTGACTAGTTAACCAGGGTGTCATCTCTACAAGGCAACCCTGGCAAGTAAATAGGAGAACAAAAATCAAATGATTTGACTTTGTGCAAAGAAAAAAAAAAAATGAAGTTACAGAGCAAGAATTTTTCATCATAGTCACTTAGAGTAATATTCTGGCTTTCCCTATGAAAAGCTACAGAAAATGCCTTGAACACTGCTTCAGTGTCCTCCAGCATACCTGGGAATGACACATGCTTTCCCTAACAGGTCTGATACACCTCAATCACAGGTGCTTCTCACTCACAGATGCTCCTCACTCACAGATGCTTCTTACTCGGAGGTGCTCCTCACTCAGAGGGTAGGTGCCCCCACTCACAGGTGCTCCTCACTCACAGGTGTTTCTCCACTCAGTTTGGCTTCTCTTCTTCTGGCCCCTTGGATTTAAAAACCCAAACTTTAGATGGTCTATTCCAGCTACTGAATCCTTCTTTGCCTTATTATATTTATTTATGAGATTTATATATTTTAAATCTAAATAGAAGGTGTCAAATCCTTCATTTGCCCCCAAAGCCACACCTTAACTTGTCTGTAGTGCTGTTTAGAGAATACCTTGATTTGAGACTTGAATTTCTTTTTTTCCCATAGCAGCCATAGTGAGGATATACTAGGATCTCATAATTAGATAATATTGGACATTAAGTTAATCCAATTCACAACCCTGGTTCTGACACTATGAAAAAATTTGGAGTAATAATCATAGCTAATACTGGCTAAGCACTAGCCATTGCTAGGTTCTGAATTCACTTAAATGATAGCCCTGTGCACCAGCGCTGTGAATATCTTTATTTAAAAATGTAGAAATCAAAGTTCAGGGTGATGATGCAATTGCTAAAGTCCACAGTACTAGGTACTGAAGCGAAGTTCGTCTAAGTCAAAAGCCTAAGTTCTAAACGACGGTGCTACACTGCCTTTCAATATTCACTAAATCATTTTCTGACTCTAGTTCAGCCTCAAGCATATTTTCTATAAGGAGAGAATGCATCATCAGGGAATTTAAATATCCATTCAATTTGACAATTGCAGTTCTCATAGTGAATGAAGATGTAGATATTTTTGGATTATGCCTCAATCTTTTGTGAACATGATTGACGTGAGTTAAGCTACTCTGGTCCAATCCAATATCTGGACAAGATCCAGTTTTTACACTTGATTTGTACTGAGATGGAGCTACCCTGAAAGCACCAGACTCCTTCCTTCCTGGTATCTCTAGCTCCTCCCCACCAATTGCAGCCAAGTCCAGATTCAGAATTCAAGCAGATAGCAGATGTACAATGATAACTTTTGTCATATTTGTTTATGTCATCTTTACAATAAGAATTAGAAACCGGTGAACATTTATTCCTATTTATACTTTTTTTTTTTTTGCCCAAGGGATACATAATTTCAGGCTGCATGTTTTTATTAAATAATGAATAAAGAAACTTTATTATTTAATAAAAACATGCAGCCCAATTACATTGACTCCAAATAAAAATTTATTAGTATGAATTAATGTTCTCAGAATTCTCCTGATATTCTGGGCAAGCAAACTAATAACACTTAATTGACTTTGGGGAAAAGATATGTCATTTTGTTGTAATTTTATTATGATGATAGACACTGTCACACCCTGGTTAGTGGGTTGAAGCTGAACGTGTGTCTCACAATCATCTGGGGAGCATTTCTTATCCCCTATTCAAAATCTGAACTCCACTCTATCTGTACTCTTAAAAACAATGCATTAGAGTCATTTATTTGTTTCTGAGGAGAATATTTAGGTTGAACAATGTAAAGGGAAAAATATCTTTAGTTTGCACTAAGAAAATCTTAATTAGCCCTCTGCATTAAGCCTAATACTATGGGTTTGAATAATTCATTTAACATCTCTGAAACCTATTATAGTTTCCCTCTCTGTGAAGAAGAGTAACTGAATCCTTGGTTTCTCTTTTCTGGCCCCTTAGATTTAAAAACCTAAGCTTTGGATGGTCTATTTCAGTTCCTAAACACTTCTTTGTTCTAAAATGGCCTTATTATATTTGTTAGATTTATATATTTTTAAATCTAAATAAAAGGCATCAAGTCTTTCATTTGCCCCAAAGCTGCACCTTAATTTGTCTCTAGCACTGCTCGGAGAAAAGAATACCCTGACCTGGGACTTGTGTCGATGTTACAGGCTGCTGTAACATAGCCTCTTATTGCCATAAGGGAATTGTTCATGCTACTTCATACCATGACATAATCAGTCCTTCATGATTCTGTCTTCCTCTATCATGCAGTGACACTTCTCCCTCATGCCAAGCCATGCCACCTTCTCACCCGTGAAGTCACTCACAGTCCCCAAGCAACTCATCTTCCTGGCTCCATGATTTGCCATTGCTGTTCTCCCTTCCTGGGTGCCTCCTCCTCTCCACCAGGCAAGAGCTCAGGCGTCAACTTCTGAGAGTATTTTACATGTTTTCCTGTTGAAGTTCATTGCTTTATGCTCTTGCCCCTCACAGTCCTTTGTATGGGTCTCTGGTAGAATATTTGACATATTGCTTTATAATTGGCCGCTTATTCCCATTGGACTACGTATCCCTTAGCGCCAGGCACTCATTTTTATTCACCTTGTTTCTTCTTCATATGTACTTAGTAACCATCTATTCAATAAAATGGAGATAGATGGGCAGTAAAATGATTTTTAAGCTATGACAAAAATGTATGGTGTAATTATTTATCTACCAGCATTGCTTTTTACTTACATAGATAGTTAATAAAACAGGCTACCCTTAATGAAGAGCTTAGGTTACCCAGCATTAGTTTTAGTACGTAGAAGGTATTCAAAATTGTTTGTGAAAAGGAAAAAAAAAGTATTGTTGGAGGTTGAATTAGCAAATCGATTGCATATTTATAAAATACTGAATGCATGACTTGTTTATGTTTTCTATGTGAACTAAACATTCTTTTGTTTAAAAAAGAATGCTTGGAAAATTAATGCTTGAGATTCAGATTTAATATGAACACATCTGCTGGTAGGTCTGAGTATGCTCCTTTGTGATCCCTCCCAATGCTGACAAATGTTCCCCCAAATCGCTTGCTTTTCCACATTTAAAAACTTAGCAAACCTGACCTGACATCTTCCATTCATATGCCAAACCTCTCTAAGGGGTAAATGGAAATTTAAGGAAACTGTGGTTTCAGGGACTAGGGATATAGATCACAACCTGGCAAAATAGTGCTCTGGATCAAAGCTACCTAGCCACTCTAGACTTTAGTGACTAAAACTTGTTAAGTCACCTAATCCAACTCCTTTATTTAGTGAATGAGAAAACAGAATCTTAGAGGGCTGCTGAAATCATCCAAGATCAGCATTATGACTGATACCGAAAACAGGGTTCCTGAAACTATTTCCATGGACCATTCTGACTCTCTTGATTGACCAAAAACTAAGTGTGACCATAACTTACTGTCAGTTCTGAGTTGGGCCAGGAAGAGTTCCTCATTTATTCATGTTAAGGTAGAGCTTTCAGACTTCTGCTTTAGGTTCTCTCTTGTCAAGAGTAGAAAAGCTATATTTAAGAACCACATGAAAAGACCTCATCTCCCCCTATGTTTAAGGCAAAGGAGCCTCCTGAGACATGGACCCCTCTTCTGCTCCAAGGAAGGAGAAATTAGAGCAGAACCCTGGATCCTGTATCAGTCAGACTGACTAGAACCATCGGAAGAGAGGTGTTACCTACATGCAGTTTTTGGCATAATCCCCAGAGCTCCCTGCTGAAAGTAGCAGAGACATCTGGGAACTCCAGTCTCCAAAGCATTCATTGCAGGGAAAACCTGTTTTATTGCCAGCCCCAGTCCTCAAACTCTAAATGAACTTTGTGACTTGTGAAGTTCACTTATCCTCTTTGGACCTTAGTTTCATCAGGTAAATAATTCAGAAAACAAAATATTCTCTCAACAGAAATCTTATAGCTATTTTTGCCATCCTAGAGTGTGTGAGTGAACACTAAAAGCAACAACAGCAAAACACACATTTCTTTCAAGTACATGTGGAATATTTACTACGAGAGACAATACACTCAACCGCTGAAGGATATGTTTTTATTTTTGCTCATGAAATATGCAACAAGAATGATTATGTGCTGGGTCATACAAAAGCCTAAAAATCTTCAAAGAATTGAAATAACACCAAGTATGACATCCTACCTAATTGTGATTTTAATTTTTATTTCCCCAGTAACTAATGATATTGGACATCTTTTCATGTGCTTATTGGTTATTTGTATGTCTTTTTATGAATTTGTATACCCATTTTATTGGGTTGTCTTTTAATAATTTGTAAGAATTTTTAATTCATGTGTACTGTATATGAATCAATCAGCTATACATATTGTGAACATTTTCTCCCAATCTGTGGCTTAATTCTTCGTTTTCTAACATTGTCTTTTGGTGGACATAAAAGTTCAATTTAAATGAAGTCCAATTACCCATTATTCCTTCTATGGGGATTTCAAGAAACTGTGTCTTGTTTATGAAATATATTTAACTAAAGATTGTGACGACATTAACATTTTTTTCTAGGAGCTTCAAAACTTCAGCTTTCATGTTTAGGTTTTATATTAGAAAAAAATGTTTTTTAGTTAACCAGGTAACTGTATTAGTCCGTTCTCACTTGTTATAAAGAACCACCTGAAACTGGGTAATTTATGAAGCAAAGAGGTTTAATTGGCTCACAGTTCTGTATGCTGTACAGGAAGCATGGCTGGGGAGGCCTCAGGAAAATTACAATCATGGTGGAAGGTGAAGGGGAAGTAGGTACATCTTCACATGAGCAGAAGAATTGAGAACAAAGCGGGAAGCACTACATACTTTTGAACAACCAAATCTTGTGAGAAGTCACTCACTGTTGTGAGAACAGCAAGAGGGAAATCCACCTCCATGATCCATCACCTTCACCAATCCCTCCCTTAACATTGGGGATCACAATTCAACATGAGATTTGGTGGGGACACAGAGCCAAACCATATCACTGTGGGTTTATGTCTAACCTTTGTTTAATCTTTAGTTAATCTATTTTCTATTTTCATATAAACACTGTACTATCTTGCACACTGTAACTTTATGGTAAATTTGAATTTGCTTATTATCCTTTAAATGTTTTCATTATCTTTGGTGATATCCTCTTTATCAATTCAAAAATTATGATTTTAGTTTTCTTCTTTTTCTTTGATCAGTCTTGGTAAGAGTTTGTTAATTTTAGTAATCTTTTCAAAAGACCAAATTTTGGTTTGGTCAATTTTTCTCTATTGTGCAACTGCTTGCATTTCATTGCTTTTCATATTTGTCTTTATTGTTTACTTTTTTAAATTTTCTTTTGGATTAAGTTGCTTTTTTCACCTACCTACTTAATGTTGAAGTAGATACCATTGATTTTTCACCCCTTTTTTCTATTGCATGTAGTGCTAGAAATTTCTTTCAAACACTCTCTTTTGTTACCATTACTTTTAATATTTTCTAATTTTCATTGATTATTTATTAGACTCTTGAACTACTTAGAAATGCATGGCATCATTTCCAAATAATTGGTGGTTTTCTGATTATTATTATTTTTCTTGTTTAGTTCCATTGTTTTTAAATATCACACTTGGTGTTATTTCAATTCTTTGAAGAATTTTAGGCTTTTGTATGACCCAGTATATAGTCATTCTTGTTATATATTTCATGAGTAAAAATAAAAGCATATCCTTCAATGTGGTCTGTCTTAATGAATGTTCCATGTATGTTTGAAAGAGATGTGTGCTTTGCTGTTCTTGCTTTTAGTGTTCAATGAATGTTGAACTTAAATAACAGAGAGAGAGGCTCTTTAAAAGAAATAATATTTATTTGAGAATGGGCATTGCAATGGCAATATACATACCATAGTAAATGATGGCAAAGAAAGACAAAGGTTTTTAAAGGAAAGCTGAGAAAAATGGGGATTACTTGATTATTTGAGATAATTATCCTTGGCTGCAAGAATCAATAAAAAGGGTAATTCCAGTCTGAGGTGAGACAAATAGTTGCTGGGCAGATGTTCTCACAGAAGTGTTCTGTGTGTGTGTGTGAGGTTTCAGTGGCCTTTGTGGAGGGTTGTAGTTTTTTCAGTCTTTCTTTCGTGATAATTCTTATATGAGGCATTCATGTGTGGGAACCTTCCCTTTCTGGCCTTCCCTGGCTTCATTTTCCAGGGTTAATACAAGTGACACCATTTTGATCCCGATGACTTTGCCATTTCCTTCTTTTGATAAAGATTGTTCTCCAAAAGCATCACTGGTCAGTCATCCTGTTAGGTTTTGATTGCCCCTTGGTGCTGGGATGGACCTGTCCTGGGTTGTTGGTCTGATTACACATTGGAGGGAGTGACTAGTGACAAGAAGTCCATATCAAAATTCTTTTAGTCAAATTTGAACAACAAGTGAGGTTTGGAGTGAGTAATTTTTAGGCTAAGTCTATTTGGTGTCCACTGTCAAATTCAATTTTTCTTGTTCCGTAGGCACTAGCTATCACCAATATTTAACATTGTTAAAATGTTCTTATTACACAAAGCAATCTACAGATTCAGTGCAATCCCTATCAAAATACCAATGACTTTCTTCACAGAAATAAAAAAACAATTGTAGATTTTGTATGAAATCACAAAAGACCCTGAATAACCAAAGCAACCTGACAAAGCTGGAAACATCACACTACCTGACTTCAAAATATACTACAAAGCTATAGTAACCAAAACACCATGGTACTGGCAAAAAACAGAGAGATAAATAAACACCGAGATTAAGAATCGAGAACCCAGAAATAAATCCACATGTTTACAACTAAATCATTTTTGACAAAAGTGCCAAGAATATTCATTGGGAAAATTTCTTCAATAAATGGTGCTGGGAAAACTGTATATATATATATATGTATATGCAGAAGAATAAAATTGGACCTCTTACCATCTCTTACCATAAACAAAAATCAACTCTAAATGGATTAAAGACTTAAATGTAAGATCTGAAACTATGAATCTACCAGAAAAAATTGGGAAAACTCTTCAAGACATTGGTCTGGGCAGAGATTTTTTGAGTTAGACCTCAAAAGCATAGGCAATCAGAGCAAAAAATAGACAAATGAGATTACATCAAGCTAAATAGTTTCTGTACAACAAAGGAAACAATCAACAGAGTAAAGAGGTTGGTTCAACATCTGAAATTATGTAATGCAATTACTCTAATGCACAATACCAACAGAATAAAAAAAGATCATCTCAATACATGCAGAAAAGGTATTTTACAAAGTCCATCATTCTTTCAGGATAAAAACACTCAACACACTAAGAACATATTTTAAAACAAATACATGAGTTGATAGCAGAATTATTCATGATAGACAAAAAGTAGAAAAACTACAATTGTCCATCAGCTGAGAAATAAAGAAAAGGTGGTATTTCTATACACTGGAATATTATTTGGCCTTAAAAAGGAATGAAGTAATGATATATGCTACAAAATGGATGAACCTTAAAAACATTATGCTAACTGAAAGAAATCAGATTCAAAAGGCCACATATTATAAGATTCCATTTATGTAAAATGTCCAGAATAAGCAAATGTTATAGTTTACAAAAAGTAGATTAGTGGTTTCCAGGATGGAGGAGGAGGGAATGGAGAGTGACTTCTTAGTGGATATGCAATATATTTTGGGGTAATAAAAATTTTTGAAATTGATAGTAGAGATGGTTGCAAAGCATTGTGAGTATCCTAAAGTCCAGTCAGTTGTTTACTTTAAAATGGTTAAAATGATAAATTTTGTTATGTGAATTTTATCTCAATTAAAAATGTATGCCTTATGTGAATTCTAGAGTATACTAAAAATAACACAAAGTAGTAAAGACAAATTCTTCATAGTGTGAAGTAAAATGGAATTCTAAAAAATAATCTAAAAGAAGGCAAGAAAGGGGTAAAAGAGAAGGAAAAAAACAGATTTTATAGAGTGACATCACCAAGATAACAGAACAGATGATAACCCGCTCACGTCCCTCCAACAAGAATTCTGAACCCATCCACAGTCAAAAGTCCCCGTGAGAGCCTCAGGATTTAAGAGTCTGTGAAACTCTGGCAGAGCCCAAGTCCTAGGAAGTTCATTTTGAGGGTGGAAATGGTTAATCTGCTTAGTCTGTGCCCTGGTTCAAGCCCAGAAATGGCACAGCTCATCAAGAGGCTTTGCTATACATCTTCTCACAGAGAAGCAATACTCTTCTTAGTGCCAAATCTTGATTGCACCTTCTGCATCCGCATCACATTCCAGTTTATATCTTCTTTGACACTCATTAATATTATTTTTGTAATTTCCTTTTTTTTGTTTACCTCACTTTCTCACAGATTATTTTAGTGAGTGGGAGCCAGCAATCTAAGCTAAGCACCATGTTAGGAAGAACTTGAACCCAAAGACTCAGAGAAGTCGAATAGCTCACCCGAAGCTAACAGGGCCTGAAAACCTTTGGTCCAGGTTTGGAATCAAAGCAGGAATGTAAATTAGTTCAACCATTATTTGTGGAAGACAGTGTGGTGATTCCTCAAAGTCCTATAACCAGAAATACCATTTGATCCAGCAATATCATTACTGGGAGTACACCCAAAGGAATATAAATCATTCACTTACAAAGATATATGCATGTATGTTCATTGTGGCACTATTTACAATAGCGAAGATGTGGAATCAACCCAAATGCCCATTAATAATAGACTGGATAAAGAAAATGTGATTCATGTAAACCATGGAATACTGTGAAGCCAGAAAAAGGAACGAGATTATGTCCTTTGTAATGACATGGATGGAGCTGGAAGCCATTATCCTCAGCAAACTTACACAGGAACAGAAAACCAAACACCGCATGTTCTCACTTAGAAGTGGGAGCTGAGGCCAGGTGCAGTGATTCATACCTGTAATCCTAACATTTTGGGAGGCCAAGGCAGGTGGATCACCTGAGGTCAGAAGTTTGAGACTAGCCTGGCCAAAATGGCGAAACCCCACCTGTACTAAAAATGCAAAAATTAGCTGGGCATGGTGGCAGGCACCTATAATCCCAGTTACTCAGGAGGCTGAGGCAAGAGAATTGCTTGAACCTGAGAGACAGAGGTTGCAGTGAGCCAAGATCATGCCACTTCACTCTAGCCTGGGCAAAAGAGCAAAACACTAACTCTCTCAAAAAAAAAAAAAAAAAAAAAAAAATGGGGCTGATCAATGAGAACAGATGGACACAAGGAGGAGAACAACACACACTGGGGCTGTCGTGGGGCTGAGGGGAGGGAGAGCCTCAGGATAATTACACTAATGCATGCAGAGCTTAATACCTAGGTGATGGGTTGACAGGTGCAGCAAAACACCATGGCACACATTTACCTGTGTAAAAAGACTGCATGTCCTGCACATGTATCCCAGAACTTAAAAAAAAAAAAAACAACCTTCCTGTATACCACCTGCCATTCTGATTTTCTTCTACCAGAGTATCCAGCTTTCCCAGGAGATAACCCAGAGCAAACACCACACCTTAGTGTGTAGAAATACACACATATCCCTGTGGACAAGCTTATCCAATGCAAACCACTAATACACTCTGAGCTCCATCCTCACGACCTCCTTGGTGAGTGCTGAGCCTAGGAAGCCAATTTGTGAATCTAGAGCAATTAATTCACATTTGTCTATGAAAAGCAACAAGGGAAATGATACTCCAGAGGCCCAGAACCTAGAAATAGTCCTGTGACAATGTGCACAAAGAACATCTAAGATCCATCAGTGAAATCCGGTGGTTGCCTTATAGCTGGCCCAGTGCAGGCTGCAGCCCCAGATCTTCTCACCCTTCTCATTTGTTACAGGATAAGGAGAACCCTGAGCAAAAGAACTGCAGAAACAGAGTGGTTTCCTATGGTAGTGAAAGCTGTTTAGGTTAGAGAAAATACGGTGACTACTATAAGAAAGGGGCAGGGTTATGCTTTCCCTTTAAGATCCCAGTCAGCTTTCATTCTATCCTGAGATGAGCAGTGGAAGATGTGCTCTTACAGAGTGAGTTACTTATGTCTGCCTCTGCCGAGGAAGAGGTTTATGTAAGTGGCTGTGTTTCAAGGTGCTTAAGAGTATGGGGACTTGGCTTCAGGGTCTCAGGGAGTATTTAATGCCTTCTTGGTAATATTTCACAAGTAACTTATTTTACTAAGCTTTGAAAGTTATTTGTGAAATGTGTGTTATAAGATTTACAAGTAATCAAGTTGATGCTTCATTGTATAGTCTTTATGTTACAAAATGGCAATTCTTATTTCCTTTGTGTTATGTGAACTGAGAACCTGGAAGCCAGGGAATGTGGATGTTAATGAATAGATAGCAAGGATGGAAGTGACCTGAAACTCACCTGTCCAGCAGTACTCATCATCTTGCTTTTGTGTTTGAATCCCTCTGTCTCCTCACTCTCCCTTCCTAGGAGGATTGAGTTGAAGGGAACAATGGTCAGAACTTGGAAGGAAGGTCCGGGTTGAGAAGTTTCTCTGTTAGAGAAGGCTATAAGTACCACAATTTTTACAGTTTTTTACATGTTTCTCTTCTTTCAGAAAGAATGGTGGAATGGAGAAACGTAACCAGTCCAGTGTCTCTGAATTCCTCCTCTTGGGTCTTTCTGAGAAACCAGAGGAGCAACCTCTCCTATTTGGCATCTTCCTGGGGATGTACCTGGTCACTGTGTTAGGGAACCTTATCATCATCTTGGCCATCAACTTTGACTCACACCTCCACACCCCCATGTACTTTTTCCTGGCCAATCTCTCTTTTGCTGATGCTTGCTATTCTTCCACCACAGTCCCTAAGATGTTGGTGAACATCCAGACACAGAGTCAGACCATACCATATGGAGGCTGTTTAGCTCAGATGCATTTTTTCATGATGTTTGGGGCACTGGATGACTTCCTCTTGGGGGTGTTGGCCTATGACCGCTATGTGGCCATCTGCAAGCCTCTTCACTACGCCACACTCATGAATCCTTTTATGTGCATGCTCCTTCTCACAGTATGCTGGATTCTCACCAACCTTGCTGCCCTCTTACACACCCTGCTCATGGCAAAGCTTTCTTTCTGTGTAGGCAACACCATTCATCACTTCTTCTGTGACGTGGTCCCTCTGCTACAGCTCTCCTGCTCAGACACAAGCACCAACCAGGCAGCCCTGTTCACTGTGGGCTCCATCATACTCACTGGTCCTCTCTCCCTGATCATTTTGTCATATATAAACATCATCTCCAGCATCCTCAGGGTCCCATCTGCCTCTGGCAGGCAAAAGGCCTTCTCCACGTGTGGATCCCATCTCACTGTTGTCTTCTTGTTCTATGGTGCAGCAATTGGTGTCTATCTGTGGCCCCCTTCCTCACAATCAGAGGGTAAAGACAGGGTTGCAGCTATATTTTACACAGTGGTGACCCCCATGCTGAACCCCTTCATTTACAGCTTCAGAAACAAGGATATGAAGACAGCACTGAGAAAGCTTTTGGCTTGAATGCACTTTTCTCCCAGAGACTCTAACCTTATGTCCATATTTGGAAATTATTCCACAGAAGGCCCACATGCTCAGGAAACAATATCCCTCTCTCCCACCCCCATGCTTAGCTATTAGGGAATAATTCCTCCCAAAACAGCCCCTTATCCTCAAATTGGAATCTGCATCTGCTTAATGTAACTCTGTAATAACTTCATGGAGGACTTGTATTGCATATAATTTTTGCACTTATTTCTCTGCTGTCTTTAGGGAGATCTCAACCTTTCTAGGGCAAGATCAGTAAAAAATTATTTGTAGATGTTCTGATAAACGTGAATGATTTTTAAAGATACCATTTAGTGAGCATTTACTTATCGTTACCCTTTGCCAGTCACTGTGTCAGGCGTGGGAGATACTGAGATAAGGAAGCCTCTGTTCTTTAGGAGCTCTCTTTCTATTGCAGCGTGTAGTTGTGCACATACACAAGTAACCATAAAATAGATGTGGCAGTGATGGTTTTACCATATAAATTAATATTCATTTCATTCCATGTATTTAGCTGGTTATGTGTATTATCTAATTTGGTCCCCCCTCCCTGGCAAACCTTTTGAGTTGGGAACTATGGTTATCACATTTTTGAGATGAAAACACTCTGACTAGTAAATCCTTGCTACTCTATCCTTCTTTTCAATGCTGGTGTTTGTACCAAAAGATAAATTCATATTCAACAAATACTGTATTTGTATGTATATAACCATCATGTGCCAGGTATTGTGTAATGCGCTATTGCTAATAGTAAAAATAGTAAAATATTGTTCCTGTCTTAATATAATGGAGACAGACACATAATCAGTTTGAGGTTCTCAAGTCAGACTGTGATAGTTGCCATAATGAGGGCTAGAGCACAAAGGGAAGAAAAATAATTCTTCCTAGAGTTGGTTAGTTACAGTTTTTAACCCACGAAGTGATATTTTATTGGATCTGAAAGTGTGAATTTTTGAAAGGATAAAGAAAGAGGAAGAACAAGGATCATATAGGGATAGGCTGTTTGCAATAGAGGCCATGCTGGTCCATGGAGCCAGCCCAGGCCAACATTGGAAATGATCTCTCGGTAGTTCCCATACTGAAAATGCGTCTTGCCCAATTTTTCCAGTCTCCATGAAGTCTCTTGTTTAAATCTTTTTTCCTATATTTCTTCTTCTAGGTGTCAGTGTGTCTTAGTTATGGCTACAGATTATCACGACCTGGGTCTTTTGAAGAATACTGATAACTCAAATTTTACTCTACACCTCTTTGAACATGAAGCCCTAGTATCTTTATTTCTTAAAAAAAAAAAAATAAATAACTATAGGACATTCTCGTGTGCAGTTAGGGTTTAGAAACACTATTTTTTTTAAATTGTACTTTAAGTTTGGGGGTACATGTGCAGAACTTGCAGGATTGTTGCATAGGTACACACATGTTGTAGTGGTTTGCTGTCTCCTTCCCCCCGTCATCTACATCAGGCATTTCTCCCAGTGATATCCTTCCCCAACCTCTCTACCACCACTGTCCCGCCCCTAGTCCTCCACCCCTCAACAGACCCCAGTGCATGATGTTCCCCTCCCTGCGCCCATGTGTTCTCATTGTTCAATACCTGCCTATGAGTGATAACATACGGTGTTTGGTTTTCTTTTCTTGTCAGTTTGCTGAGAATGATGGTTTCCAGATTGATCCATGTCCCTGCAAAGGACATGAACTCATCCCATCCCTTTTTTATGGCTGTATAGTATTCCATGGTATATATGTGCCACATTTTCTTTATCCAGTCTTTCACTGATGGGCATTTGGGTTGGTTCCAGGTCTTTGCTATTGTAAACAGTGCCGCAATGAACATACATGTGCATGTGTCTTTATAATAGAATGATTTATAATCCTTTGGGTATATACCCAGTAATGGGATTGCTAGATCAAATGGAATTTCGAATTCTAGATCTTGAAGAATCGCCACACTGTCTTCCACAATGGTTGAACTAATTTACACTCCCACCAACAGTGTAAAAGTGTTCCTATTTCTCCACATTCTCTCCAGCATCTGTTTTCTCCAGATTTTTTAAAGATTCCCATTCTAACTGGTGTGAGATGGTATCTAAATGTGGTTTTGATTTGCATTTCTCTAATGACCAGTGATGATGAGCTTTTTTTCATATGTTTGTTGGCCTTATAAATGTCTTCTTTTGAAAAGTGTCTGTTCATATCCTTTGCCCACTCTTGTATGGGTTTATTTGTTTTCTTCTTGTAAATCTGCTTTAGATCTTTGTAGGTTCTGGATATTAGCCCTTTGTCAGATGGGTAGCTTTCCAATTCTGTTGGCTGCTGGTTCACTCTATTGATTGTTTCTTTTGCTGTGCAGAAACTCTGAAGTTTAATTAGATCCCATTTGTCTATTTTGGCTTTTGCTGCCAATGCTTTTGGTGTTTTAGTCATGAAGTCCTTGCCTATGCCTATGTCTTGAATGGTATTGCCTAAGTTTTCTTCTAGGGTTTTTATGGTGTTAGGTCTTATGTTTAAGTCTTTAATCCATCTGGAGATAATTTTAGTGTAAGGTGTCTGGAAGGGGTCCAGTTTCTGCTTTGTGCATATGGCTAGCCAGTTTTCCCAACACCACTTATTAAATAGGGAATCCTTTCCCCGTTGCTTGTTTTTCTCAGGTTTGTCAAAGATTAGATGGTTGTAGATGTGTGGCATTGCTTCTGAGGCCTCTGTTCTGTTCCATTGGTCTATATCTCTGTTTTGGTACCAGTACCATGCTGTTTTGATTACTGTAGCCTTGTAGTATAGTTTGAAGTCAGGTAGCGTGATGCCTCCAGCTTTGTTCTTTTTGCTTAGAGTTGTCTTGGCTATGTGGGCTGTCTTTTGGTTCCATATAAAATTTAAAGTGTTTTTTTCCAGTTCTGTGAAGAAGGTCATTGATAGCTTGATGGGGATAGCATTGAATCTATAAATTATTTTGGGCAATATGGCCATTTTCATGATACTGATCCTTCCTAATCATGAGCATGGAATGTTTTTCCATCTGTTTGTGTCCTCCCTTATTTCATTGAGCAGTGATTTGTAGTTCTCCTCGAAGAGGTCCTTTACATCCTTTGTTAGTTGTGTTCCTAGGTATTTTATTCTCTTTGCAGCAATTGTCAATGGGGGTCCGCTCATGATTTGGCTCTCTGTTTGTCTGTTATTGGTGTATAAGAATGCTTGTGATTTCTGCACATTGATTTTGTGTCCTGAGACTTTGCTGAAGTTGCTAATCAGCTTAAGGAGATTTTGGGCTGAGACGATGGGGTCTTCTAAATATGCAATCATGTCATCTGCAAATAGAGACAATTTGACTTCCTGTTTTCCTAATTGAATACCCTTTATTTTTTTCTTGCCTGATTGCTCTGGCTAGAACTTCCAATACTATATTGAATAGGAGTGGTGATAGAGGACATCCTTGTCTAGTGCCAGTTTTCAAAGGGAATGCTTCCAGTTTTTGCCCATTCAGTATGATATTGGCTGTGAGTTTAGAAACACTATTTTAGTGTTTTCTTACCACCAGCAATGGATGTATAAGGCAATAAAACACATAATTACAGAGTTTGTTATTTAGGCCATGACACTGTAGTCTTTTAGGTGTAAAGCAAGTAGACAGCACCAAGAAGTGTCTGAATACTTAACCTCCTAAGTTTAACTCTCCTACACCCAACTCTAAGTCTTACCATCTGCTGTAATCATTCATCTCTTCAGCAGTCTTACTTGAAGTCCTTCTCCAGACTTTCTGTTTTTCTCTTCTTGATTAATGTCTATTTCACTTTTATATGTTTCTTTTTCCATTGAAATATTTGTATTATATAAATATTGAAATATTTGTATTATATAAATAATCACTAGAGGCATCTTCTTCAGCCTCTAGTGATTCTGAAAAAATAAAATATAAGGCATCTTGTTGCCAGGGCAGCTGAGACTGCTTCTTGAATATTTCTGTTTCACTGTGATCATGTCATCCTTTTGGACTAACCCTGAATGTGTACCTGACTTACCCACTCTTGCAATGGCAAATAATGCAAGATTTCTGCTGTTGCTTTCTTCTGGTTTCATTCATTTTTCCACAAATTTGGTGGCCTCCTGCATATAATCTCCTGAATTCACCAACTTAATTCATTTCATTTCTGTAGATCACCTTGATATTTTTTTACCCATTTCAAAAAATTCCCCACACCAAATTGGAACCACATTTGCACCATCATAGCATTGCTGTGTTGGCAAAACTTAATGAAACTCTGTGAGCCAGAGATTCTTTCTTTGGGCGATTGTAAGAATTAAATGAGATAATACTTATGAGGAATTTAGGAGGAGGTTCAGTGCATTGTAAGTATTCAGTAAAGGTTCTTCTCTCTCAGCCCTAGAAAGACCATGGTACATTAGCCATTTCAATAGATCCCTATAAGGGATCTGGCCTTGATGATACATTTTGGTATTTGATACTTTCTTTTGCATTGCTTCTGATGGTTAAGTGTTACTACCTGGGTCTCTGATATTCCAGAAGGATTTTATTCCCATTGGCATTAGGGAGCTGTTGACTCAAGATCCATGTTGGGATTTTCTATCCACTCTGTCCCAGAAAGGAGAGCCCCAGTCAACTTTTCAGTGATTCGGTTGTCCTTCTCACCTGTGGATTATTTATTGCTTTGGTGAAGAGAATGTCTTTTGGCCCTTCTTGGGGAACATATTTAGCTGGTGGATTCTCTGGCCTCATATAATAGATTCATTCTAGCATGGCTGCAGCCCTGGGATTTCTAACCTCTTCCTGAATACCTTTCCAAGAAGTTCTAGCATTTGCATTTCATTTACTCTATAGTAATGCATTTCATTTCCATCATTTCCAAGCCTCAATCAGTGATCCCAAAAAAGTATGAGAGCTTGTTTTGGGTGTTCCTGTCTCCTGTTACATGAGAGTGCTCCCATATCAAACAGCTTTACCCTACTCAGCCTTATGTTCCACAACTTCCTTGTTCAGCACCCTAAGGATTCACTTTCATTTTTATTCCTCCAGTTATTATTGGCATGTATTAGCTATATTCTTCTCTGCTTTTAATGAATAAGGTAAACATTCCCATAGCAGAGACTTATTTCTTGTTGGGACTATGCTAAAATAGGTTCCAAGTTACTATCCAAACAACATGAGGGAGAAAGGCATTTTGAAGAAGACAAATATTTCTTGTTTGTCTTCCATCTCAGATCAGGGCTTTTTCAATTATCAATTGCTGCATACCAAATGACTCCCAAACTTAGTGTTTAGAAAAGCAACAATGATTTACTTAGTTTTGGTTTCTGCTGGATAGCAGTTTGAACTCAGCTCAGCTGGGAAGTTCTTTTAGCAGAAAAGAAGGCTAGTTGATGACATGTCTGCAGTTAGCAATTCATCAACTGGGTGGCTGTACTTCTAGAGATCAACTACTTGTTGACTGAAGCAATGAAAGGAAGGAAGGGACACATGTCTTTCATCGTACAACAGGCTGGACTGGGCTTATTCACGTGTTGGCAGAGTTCTAAAAGCAGCAAGAAAACATGCACTTTTCATACCCTTGCTTGTGTCAAATTTGCTGTTGCCTTATTGGCCAAAGACAGGCTTAAAGCCAATCCATATTCAACGGGTGCAGATTTCACTTCTTGATAGAAAGAGATAAAAGTCACATTGCAGGGATGTAGAATCAGGAAGAGAACAAAGTTGTCACCGATGTAAAAATCTACCACAAAGCCATCTCATGATAATCAGGTGGTGGGTCTGTACTCTTCTTATGAGGGGGAAGTAGACTGTTTCCATCCACCTGCAGGATTTAGAGGATTATGGAGATTCACAATACTATATCCAAATGTCCAAATGACAGGTCTCACATTTCCACTCTTTTCCTATCCAAGCCCTGAATTCAGAATAGGAAACTTTCCAGGGCTATGCTCCAAAAACTCTTAAGATCAAACTCTGGGCCTGATTTTCAGTATATACTCCACTTTGGCTGTTTCTTTAAATGCTTATGGGAGCCATTTGCACAGCATGATTTTGGTGGAGAGCTGGCTGAGCTAAGTCTGTCAGCTTCTTCAATGTGTCTAGGAAGGGAAACAAAAGTAAATCAAATTTACAACCTTTATAATTACTCTGGCCCTTTGTTATTTTATATGCTAGAGCTATGACATACTTCAGTGCTTCCTCTTCTACCTCTACTTATTTCCAATCTACTACTAAGGAGAGTCTTAGTAATTGTGATAGTACACACAACTGAGGTTAATATTGCCCCACTCATCACCAGCAATGTGGTCTTTGCTGCCATGTGTACAGCAGGGAGTCCAATTTTAGAACCTTATACTGAAGATCTGTTTCTCTGAGGCCCAATTTGGTTATCTAGTGCCTTACTTTGAATTTCTTTAAAGCAGATGTTGAGATAAGGAATTGGATACAGGTAGTGTCTTTCAGAGATGATTCCAGGAAACATAAATTAGAGTATAGAAAATGAGACCAGGAAAGGAGAAAGTCTATAAAAGATGCATACATGTGACTTATGTTGTGAGCAACTGAAGACAATCTTTCTAAAGATACTCTGAGAAACTATACTGAATATGAAACTAAGAGTAGCTCCACCAGAGGTCAGGATGTGGCGATATTTGTACTGCAACTTACACCAGCTATCAGTTTTGTTTTTGCAGCTTTCGCACTAATTTTCCTCCAGCTGTTTTGTATTAACTTTTAAGTTCATGGGTACATGTGCAGGTTTGTTATGTAGGTAAACTTGTGTCATGGGGGTTTGTGGTACAGATTATTTCATCACCCAGGTATTAAGACTAAGTACCCATTAGTTATTTTTCCTAATCCTCTCCCTCCTCCCAACCTCCACCCTCTGGTAGGCTCCATTGTGTATTGTTCCCTCTATGTGTCCATGTGTTCTCATAATTTAGCTCCCACTTCTAAGTGAGAACATGGGGTATTTGGTTTTCTGTTCCTGCATTCGTTTGTTAAGGATAATGGCCTTCAGTTCCATCCATGTTCCTTAAAAGAATATGATTGCATTCTTTCTGATGGCTGCATAGTATTCCATGGTGTATGTGTGCTACATTTTCTTGATATAGTCAATCATTGGTGGGCATTTAAGTTGATTCCATGTCTTTGCTTTTGTGAATAGCGCTGCAATGAACATATACATCTGTGTGTCTTTACAAAGGAACGATTTATATTCCTTTGGGTATATACCCAGTAATGGGATTGTTGAGTCAAATGGTATTTCTGTCTTTAGGTCTTTGAGTAATCTCCACACTGTCTTTCACAATGGTTGAATCAATTTACACTCCCACCAACAGTGTATGAGCGTTCCTGTTTCTCACCAGCATCTATTATTTTTTTACTCTTAAATAATAGCCATTGTGACTGGTGTGAGGTGGTATCTCATTGTGGTTTTGATTTGCATTTCTTTGATGATTAGTGACGTTGAGTATTTTTTCATATGCTTGTTGCCTGCGTGTATGTCGTCTTTTGAAAAGTGTCTGTATGTGTCCTTTGCCCACTTATTTTTATTTTTATTTTTTAATTTTACTTTAAGTTCTGGGGTACATGTGCAGATCTTGCAGGATTGTTACATAGGTATACATATGCCATAGTGATTTGCTGCCCCCATCCCCCCATCACCTACATTAGGTATTTCTCCTACTGTTATCCCTCCCCAATTTCCCCACCCCCTGCTATCCCTCCGCTAGTCCCCCAACCTCCAACAGACCCCAGTGTGTAATGTTCCCCTCCCTGTGTCTATGTGTTCTCATTGTTCAACACCCACTTATGAGAGAATATGCGGTATTTGGTTTTCTGTTCTTGTATCAGTTTGCTGAGAATGATGGTTTCCAGACTCATCCATGTCCCTGCAAAGGACATGAACTCGTCCCTTTTTAATGGCTGCATAGTATTCCATGGTGTATATGTGCCACATTTTCCCTGTCCAGTCTATCATCGACGGGCATTTGGGTTGGTTCCAAGTCTTTGCTATTGTAAACAGTGCCACAATGAACATACGTGTGCACGTCTTTATAACAGAATGATTTATAATCCTTTGGGTATATACCCAGTAATGGGATTGCTGTATCAAATGGAATTTCGAATTCTAGATCCTTGAGGAATCGCCACACTGTCTTCCACAATGGTCAAACTAATTTATACTCCCACCAACAGTGTAAAAGAATTCCTATTTCTCCACATCCTCTCCAGCATCTGTTGTCTCCAGATTTTTTCACGATTGCCATTCTAACTGGCATGAGATGGTATCTCAACGTGGTTTTGATTTGCATTTACCTAATGACCAGTGATGACGAGCATTTTTTCATATGTTTGTTGGCCACATAAATGTCTTCGTTTGAAAAGTGTCTGTTCATATCCTTTGCCCACTTTTTGATGGAGCTATTTGTTTTTTCTTATATATTTGTTTTAGTTCTTTGTAGATTCTAGATATCAGCCCTTTGTCAGATGGGTAGCCTGCAAAATTTTTTTCCCATTCTGTTGGTTGCTGGTTCACACTAATGATAGTTTCTTTTGCTGTGCAGAAGCTCTTAAGTTTAATTAGATCCCATTTGTCTATTTTGGCTTTTGTTGCCATTGCTGTTGGTGTTTCAGTCATGAAGTCCTTGCCTATGCCTTTGTTGTGAATGGTATTGCCTAGGTTTTCTTCAAGGGTTTTTACGGTGTTAGGTCTTATGTTTAAGTCTTTAATCCATCTGGAGTTAATTTTAGTGTAAGGTGTAAGGAAGCTGTCCAGTTTCTGCTTTGTGTACATGGCTAGCCAGTTTTCCCAACACCATTTATTAAATAGGGACTCCTTTCCCCATTGCTTGTTTTTGTTCGGGTTTGTCAAAGATCACATGGTTGTAGATGTTTGGCATTGCTTCCAAGGCCTCTGTTCTGTTCCCTTGGTCTAAAATTCTGTTTTGGTACCAGTACCATGCTGTTTTGATTACTGTAGCCTTGTAGTATAGTTTGAAGTCAGGTAGCGTGATGCCTCCAGCTTTTTTCTTTTTGCTTAGAGTTGTCTTGGCTATGTGGGCTCTCTTTTGGTTCCATATGAAGTTTAAGGTGGTATTTTCCTGTTCTGTGAAAAATGTCAATGGTAACTTGATGGGGATAGTGTTGAATCTATAAGTTACTTTGGGCAGTATGGCCATTTTCATGATACCGATTCTTCCTAACCATGAGCATGGAATATTTTTCAATCTGTTTGTGTCCTCTCTAATTTCCTTGAGCAGTGGTTTGTAGTTCTCCGTGAAGAGATCCTTTACATACTTTGTTAGTTGTATTCCTAAGTATTTTATTCTCTTTGTAGCAAACTGGCAAACTGGATAAAAAGTCAAGACCCATCATTGTGCTGTATTCAGAATACACATCTCACATAATTTTTATAAAAATTTTTCTCGAGGAGTCTTGCGCTATTGTGGGGGCTGAAGTGCAGTGGTGCAATCTCGGCTCACTGCAACCTCCACCTCCCAAATTCAAACAATTCTCCTGCCTCAGCCTCCTGAGTAGCTGGGATTACAGGTGACCACCACCACATCCAACTAATTGTTTGTATTTTTAGTAGAGGCAGCATTTCACCACATTGGCCAGGCTGGTCTCAAACTCCTGACCTCGTAATTCATCTGCTTTTGCCTCCCAAAATGCTGGAACTACAGGCATGAGCCATGATGCCCAGTCTCATATAATGACTTCTTTCCTCTGAGTAGATATATGGTAGTGGGATTGCTGGATCAAATGGTATATCTACTCATTCTTTATATATATGTATGTATATACATATATATAGTTTTTATTGCATTTTACGTTTTGGGGTACATGTGAAGAACATGCAAGATTGTTGCATAGGTACATACACGGCAATGTGGTTTGCTGCCTTCCTCCCCATCACCTATAGCTGATATTTCTCCCCATGTTATCCCTCCCCAACTCCCCATCCTCTGCTGTCCCTCCCCTACTTCCCTGCCTACAGACCCCAGTGTGTGATGCTCCCCTCCCTGTGTCCACGTGTTCTGATTGTTCAACACCTGCCAGTGAGTGAAAACATGCGGTGTTTGATTTTCTGTTCTTGTGTCAGTTTGCTGAGAATGGTGGTTTCCGGGTTCATCCATGTCCTTACAAAGGACATGAACTCATCGTTTTTGATGGCTGCATAGTATTCCATGGTGTATATGTTCAACATTTTCCCTGTCCAGTCTATCATCGATGGGCATTTGGGTTGGCTCCAAGTCTTTACTATTGTAAACAGTGCTGCAATGAACATTCGTGTTCATGTGTCCTTATAATAGAACGATTTATAATCCTTTGGATATATACCAATAATGGGATTGCTGGGTCAAATGGAATTTCTATTTCTAGGTCATTGAGGAATCGCCACACTGTCTTCCACAATGGTTGAACTACTTCACACTCCCACCAACAGTGTAAAAGTGTTCCTATTTCTCCACATCCTCTCCAGCATCTGTTGTCTCCAGATTTTTTAATGATTGCCATTCTAACTGGCATGACATGGCATCTCAGTGTGGCTTTGATTTGCATTTCTCTAATGACCAGTGATGATGAGCATTTTTTCATATGTTTGTTGACCTCATATATGTCTTCTTTTGTAAAGTGTCTGTTCATATCCTTTGCTTACTTTTGAATGGGCTTATTTGTTTTTTCTTGTAAATCTGTTCTAGTTCTTTGTAGATTCTGGATATTAGCCCTTTGTCAGATGGGTAGATTGCAAAAATTTTTTCCTATTCTGTTGGTTGCTGATTCACTCTAATGATTGTTTCTTTTGCTGTGCAGAACCTCTGGAGTTTAATTAGGTCCCATTTGTGTATTTTGGCTTTTGTTGCCATTGCTTTTGGTGTTTTAGTCATGAAGTCCTTGCCTATGCCTATGTCCTGAATGGTTTTGCCGAAGTTTTCTTCTGGGGTTTTTATGGTGTTAGGTCTTATGTTTAAGTCTTTCATCCATCTGGAGTTAATTTTAGTGTAAGGTGTCAGGAAGGGGTCCAGTTTCAGCTTTCTGCACATGGCTAGCCAGTTTTCCCAACACCATTCATTAAACACGGAATCCTTTCCCCATTGCTTGTTTTTGTGAGGATTGTCAAAGATCAGGTGGTTGTAGATGTGTGGCATTGCCTCTGAGTCCTCTGTTCTGTTCCATTGGTCTATGTCTCTGTTTTGGTACCAGTACTCATTCTTTAATGAATCTCCACACTGTTTTCCATAGTGATTGTACTAATTTACATTCTCACCAGCAATGTAAAAATGTTTCCTTTTCACCACATCTATGCTTGGCAATATTTTTATTATTTTATATGATCAGATTCCTGAAAGTGAAAGACTAGGTCATAGACAGTATAACTAATTAATTAAGCACTTATTGAATTTCTATGCCAAACACTATATTTGGTACTGATGATATGAAGGTGAGAGGGAACAAAGACAAGAACAGTGCATCTTTCTGTATACGGCTTAATGTAATTATGAACATTTTTGTTCAGATATGCTTATACCACTTTCAACTGCATCCTTTGGATAAATTCATCAAAGTGAAAAATATTTAAATAAATACTGTCAAATTCTCTACAGAATTATTGTGATACTTTACATTTCCATTTGCACTCTCAGTGTTAATACTAGGTATTATGGTTCTTTTCAATCTTTAATAGATAATTGGTGGAAAAAAGTGTCACTATTATTTTATACAGTATTTTATTATTGCTAGTATCATTAATTATTTGTTCACATGCTTACTAAACCATTCTGTTTCTTCTTTTGTGAATTACCTGTTCATTTTCTTTACACTTTTTTTGTTATTGAGGTATTTGTCTTCTTTTATAATTCTGTTTTTAAATTCAAACACTGACTATATCACAACGATTTTTGTATGTGGAAGTCATATGTGTAAAACTGTTGAAAACTTTGGGCTAAATAAAATTATTGTAAGCCCTTAAATTTGAAGTCTGTCTATAATAATAGTATCAATCCAATTTTGAGACTTTTCTAAATTGTTCAACATTGTCTATATCAAGACTGGCTTATACTGGAAGACTAAATTTAAGGCATCAATGTATGAATAGATTAAATGCTTCTTTAGAGGTGGAGGAAAAAAAGAAAGACTAGGTGACAGAAACAAATATTTTTAATGTTTATAATATATGCTGTCAATTTACTTCCTAGAATTATATGCCACTTTGTACTCACACTACTAGCAGCAGTTGAAAGGATCTCCTTTTCCTGCCTCCACCCAGAATACACTACTGTCATTTAAAAACCCAATTATATATTAGAGTTACTTCCAGTTTCTGGTCCAATATGTATGGATCTTGGAAGTTGTTACTCCTGAAAGAGTAAAAAGCCGAACAAACGGAAAACTCAACATTCTTTTTAGATCTATCAGAGAAGTAAGGTCACATTGCAAACCACTGGCCCCAAATTGAAAAAGACAGACAGGAAGATACAGAGAATCACGGCTTACTGGAGCAGAAACCCACAAACAGACTCCTTTGTAGGAGTCAGTACTAAGGTAGGAAAATCTGAACTGTAATTGATGAATTGCTGGATCCTCAGTGTAGACAAGTCTGAGAGTTAAAATCTCTAAGGGCACCCAGCCACAGAAAGGCCCACACACTGTGGTGAGCTTTACCTCCCAGAGTTCTACCTGGTTCTTACAGTGAAGTATATGCATTATTCATAATAGCCAAGATATGAAAACAACCTAACTGCCCAACAATGAGTGAATAGAAAGAAAATGTTGGTTGGGCACAGTGGCTCATGGCTGTAATCCCAGCACTTTGGGAGGCCGGGCAGACAGATTATCTGAGGTCAGGAGTTCAAGACCAGCCTGGCCAGCGTGATGAAACCCAATCTCTACTAAAAATAATTTTTAAAAAATTAGCTGGGTGTGATGGCTCACACCTGTAGTCCCAGCTACTCAGGAGGCTGAGGCAGGAGAATTGCTTGAATTCTCCTGCCTCAGCCTCCTGAGTAGCTGGGACTACAGGTTATGGTGAGCCCAGATTGTGCCACTGCACTCCAGCCTGGGTGACAGAGCAAGACTCTGCCAAAAAAAAAAGAAAAAGAAAAAAGAAAGAAGGAAGGAAAAAAGAAAACATGATATGTAGACATACATGCATATATATGTATATACTTTCTGTACTCTTGCAAGTCAATAGCAGAAAAATAAATTATCTGTCTTTAAAGGGGAAATGTATGTTTATTCAGCCTTATATTATACATCTTAAAAAAGAAGCAGATCTTTCCATTTGCCACAAAACAGATAGACCTGGAGGACATTATGGTAACTAAAATAAACCAGACACAGAAATAAAAGTATTGTACATTCTCATGTATACGTAAAATAAAAAGAAATAAATATACAGGGATAGAGAATGAAACAATGGTTACTACAGGTGGGAGGAAAGGGATAAATTTGGGAGAAGTAGATCAAAGGATACAGATATCAAGCATAAACAAGTCTTGAGATCCAATGTACAACATGAGAACCAAAATTAATAATATTGTATTGTATTAGGGATTTTTGTCAAATAAGTAGACGTTAGCAGCTGTTATCACAAAAAATGTAACTGAAATTATAGATGTGTTAATCTGCTTCATAATAGTAACCATTTTACTCTCTATATGTATCCCATAGCACTATGCTGAAAACCTCAAATATACACAATAAAATTTATTTATTTATTTATTTTTTTAAATTGTACTTTAGGTTCTGGGTTACATGTGCAGATCATGCAGGATTGTTGCATAGGTACACACATGGCAATGTGGTTTGCTGCCTCCATTCCCCCGTCACTTACATCTGGCATTTCTCCCCATGTTATCCCTCCCCGACCTTCCCACCCACCACCACCCCGCTCCGCTTCTAATAATGCTAGCTATGAAAAAAGAGAGAGGACACGAATTATTAATGTCAGAAATAAATAAGGGAACATCACTACAGATCTCATGGACATTAAAAGAATAATAAAGAACAAATATGAACAACTCTGTACCCACAAATTTGATAACCTAAATGAATGGACCAATTCTTTGAAAGACACAATATGTCAAAATGGATACAGGAAGAAATAAATAGATGACATTAGTAGACCTATATCTATAAAAGAAATGGACTCAATAATTAATAAACTCCCAAAGCAGAAAGTACCAGGCCAGATAGGTTCACTGGTGAATTCTAACTAAACATTTAAGGAAGAATTTATACTAATTATCTATAATCTCTTCCAGACAACAGAAGTAGAAGGAATACTTTCTAATTCATTCTATGAAGCCAACAATATCCTAACACCAAAACCAGACAAAGACATTACAAGAAAACTATAAACCTTTATCTCTCATAAACATACATGCGTAATCCTAAACAAAATGTTTGCAAATTTAATCCAACAATGTAAAAAAGATTTATATGTCACGGCTCCAATATCCAAGATGGCCGATTAGGAGCAGCTCAGGATTGCAGCTCCCAGTGAAAGTGCAGAGGGTGAGTGGATGCCGCATTTACAGATGGATTTTTATTGCCCACAGACCAGGAGATTCCCAGATGGAGGAGCCCGACAGTCGCCAGAGTGACTGTCTTGGCCAGTGCGGCTGTTTTGCTGGCACCCCAGCGTGGCAGTTCTCCAAACAAAATACACGGGTCTGGGTGCCCTTTTAGCTGGTGATTGGAGCTCTGAGAAGGCAGAGTTGCCCATTCATCTGATTAAAAAGGGGACTGAAACAGGGAGCCAGGCCAGGAGATTCCCAGGCAAAAAAGTGCCACGAATCTCAGAGCTGGTGTTTCAGCCAGTGCAGTGGGTTACCACATGGGAAATCACACAGATCCTGGTGCCTTTTCAACAGGCGACTGGGACACCTGGGAGAGTGTCCACTGTTCGACTAAAAAAAGTGGCTCTGCAGCAGGGAGCCAGGTGATCAGGCTCGGCTCGTCCCACCCCCACAAAAAAACAGCAATTGGAAACGCTCTGGGTTGAGAGTTTCACAGCAAGCACAGCTGAACCCAGGAAGGTCCAGCTCTGTGGGAGAGGGGCATCCGCCATTACCGAGGCACTCCACCACTACAGAGGTAGTCCGCCATTGCTGAGGCAGCCCGCTGTTGCCAAGGCAACCTGCTATTACAGAGACAGTCTGCCATTACAGAGGTGGGCCTGCCATTACAGAGGTGGGCCATCATTGCTGAGGCAATTCTAATTACACCCATATAAACAGGACTGCAGGGAAGTTGACACGGCAGCTGGGCAGAGCCCACAGCAGCTCAGCAAAGCCTCTGTAGGCAGACAGTGACTAGGCTGCCTCCTTGCTGGGCAGGGCAGCCCTGAAAAAAAGGCAGCAGCACAACAGAAACTCAAATAAAGCCCCAACTCTCTGGGACAGAGCACCTGAGGAAAAAATTATGAGTTCTGCTGCAGCAGACTTAAACGTACCTGCCCAGCACCTCTGAATGAACAATGGAGCTCACAGCTAAGTACTTGAGCTCCTATAAAGGACAGACTGTCTCCTCAAGCAGCTCCCTGACCCCCGTATATCCAAAGAGTCACCTCATAAAGGAGAGCTCAGGCTGACATTTGGCGGGTATCCTTCTGGGACAAAGGTAGCAGAAGAAGAAACTGGTAGCAACTCTTACTGCTATGCAGCTGCTGCAGGTGATCCCCAGGCAAGCAGGGCCAGGAGTGGACCTCAGCAGTCCTACAGCAGAGGGGCCAGACTATAAGAAGGAATACTAAGAAACAGAAATAAGTTCATCATCAACAAACTGGACATCCACTCAGAGACCCAATCTGAAAGTCAGCAACTACAAAGACAACAGGTGGGTAAATCCATAAAGATGGGACGAAACCAGCGCAAAAAGGATGAAAACACCCGAAACCAGAACACTTTTCCTCCTACAAAGGATCACAACTCCTCACCAGCAAGGGAACAAGGCTGGATGGAGAATGACTGTGATGAATTGACAGAATCAGGTTTCAGAAGGTGGGTAATAAGAAACTTCTGTGAGCTAAAAGAACATGTTCTAACCAAATGCAAAGAAACTAAGAACCTTGAAAAAAGATTTGACGAAATGCTAATGAGAATAGACAACTTAGAGAGGAATATGATGGAGCTGAAAAACAACACGAGAACTTCATGAAGCATGTACAAGTTTCAACAGCCGAATTGACCAAGCAGAAGAAAGGATATCAGAGGTCGAAGATCAACTCAATGAAATAAAACAAGAAGGCAAGATTAGAGAAAAAAGGGTAAAAAGGAATGAACAAAGTCTCCAAGAAATATGGGACTATGTGAAAAGACCTAATCTACGTTTGATACGTGTACCTGAATGTGACGAAGAGAATGAATCCAAGCTGTAAAATACTCTTCAGGATATTATCCAGGAAAACTTCCCCAATCTAGCAAGGCAGGCCAATATTCAAGTCCAGGAAATACACAGAACACCACAAAGATATTCCTCAAGAAGAGCGACCCCAAGGCACATAATTTTCAGATTCACCAGGGTTGAAATGAAGGAGAAAATGCTAAGGACAGCCAGAGAGAAAGGTCAGGTTACCCACAAAGGGAAACCCATCAGACTCACAGCAGATCTCTCAGCAGAAACCCTACAAGCCAGAAAAGAGTGGGGGCTAATATTCAACATCCCTAAAGAAAAGAACTTTCAACCCAGAATCTCCTATCCCGCCAAACTAAGCTTCATAAGTGAAGGAAAAATAAAATTCTTTGCGAACAAGCAAGTACTCAGAGATTTCATTCTCACCAGGCCTGCTTTACAAGAGCTCCTGAAAGAGGCACTACACATAGAAAGGAACAACCAGTAGCAGCCACTCCAAAAACATACCAAATGGTAAAGAACATCAACACAATCAAGAATCTGCATCAACTAACGGGCAAAACAGCCAGCTAGCATCAAAATGGCAGTATCAAATTCACACATAACAATATTAACCCTAAATGTAAATGGACTAAATGCCCCAATCAAAAGACACGGACTGGCAAATTGGATAAAAAGCCAAAACCCATCGGTGTGCTGTATCCAGGAAACCCATCTCACATGCAAGGGTACACAAAGGCTCAAATAAAGGGATGGAGGAAGATTTACCAAGCAAATAGAGAGAGAAAATAAAAGCAGGAGTTGAATTCTCGTCTCTGATAAAATAGACTTTAAAGCAACAAAGATCAAAAGAGACAAAGAAGACATTACATAATGGCAAAAGGATCAATGCAGCAAGAAGAGCTAATGGTCCTAAATATACATGCACCCAATACAGGAGCACCCAGATACATAAGGCAAGTTCTTAATGACTTACAAAGAGACTTAGACTCCCACACAATAATAGTGGGAGACTTTAACACCGCATTGTCAATATTAGACAGATCAACGAGACAAAATTAACAAAAATATCCAGGACTTAAACTCAGACCTGGAACAAGCAAACCTAATAGACATTTACAGAACTCTCCACCCCATAGCCACAGAATATACATTCTTCTCAGCACCATATCACACTTACTGTAAAACTGACCACATAAGTGAAAATAAATCACTCCTCAGCAAATGCAAAAGAATGGAAATCATAACAAACAGTCTCTCAGACCACACTGCAATCAAGTTAGAACTCATAATTCAGAAACTAACTCAGAACCGCACAGCTTCATGGAAACTGAACAACTGGTTCTTGAATGTTGACTGGATAAACAATGAAATGAAGGCAGAAATAAAGATGTTCTTCGAAACCAACGAGAACAAAGACACAACATACCAGAATCTCTGGGACACATTTAAAGCCGTCTCTAGAGGAAAATATATAGCAATAAATGCCCACATGAGAAGCAAGGAGAGATCTAAAATTGACACCCTATCATCAAAATTGAACGAGCTAAAGGAGCAAGATCAGAAAACTCAAAACCTAGCAGAAGACAAGAAATAGATCAGAGCAGAACTGAAGGAGGTAGAGACACAAAAAAAACCTTCAAAAAATCAATAAATCCAGGGACTGTTTTTTCGAAAAGATCAACAAAATAGACAGACCACTAGCCAGATTAATAAACAAGAAAAGAGAGAATAACCAAATAGATGCAATAAAAAACGATAAGGGGGATATCACCACAGATTCCACAGAAATTCAAACCATCATCAGACATTATTACAAACAACTCTATACACATAAACTAGTAAACCTGGAAGAAATGGATAAATTCCTGGACACTTGCATCCTCCCAAGCCTAAACCACGAAGAAGTCGAAACCCTGAATAGACCAATAACAAGGTCTGAAGTTGAGGCAGCAATTAAGAGCCTACCACCCAAAAAAAGCCCAGGTCCAGATGGGTTCACAGCCGAATTCTACCAGACATACAAAGAGGAGCTGGTACCATTCCTTCTGAAACTATTCCAAACAATACAAAAAGAGGGAATTCTTCCCAAATCATTTTATGACACCAACATCATCCTGATTCCAAAACCTGGTAGAGACTCAACAAGAAAAGAAAACTTCAGGCCAATATCCATGATGAACATAGATGCAAAAATCTTCAATAAAATACTGACAAGCCGATTGCAACAGCACATCAAAAAGCTTATCCACCATGATCAAGTAGGATTCATCCCGGGGATGCAAGGCTGGTTCAACATACGCAAGTCTATAAACATAATTCACCACATAAACAGAACCAAAGACAAAAACCACGATTATCTCAATTGATGCAGAGAAGGCCTTTGACAAAATTCAACATGCCTTTACACTAAAAACCCTGAATAAACTATGTATTGACGAAACATATCTCAAAATAATAAAAGCTATTTACGACAAACCAACAGTGAATATCATACTGAATGGGCAAAAACTGGAAGCATTCCCCTTGAAATCTGGCACTAGACAAGGATGCCCTCTCTCACTACTCCCATTCAATATAGTATTGGAAGTTCTAGCCAGAGCAATCAGGCAAGAAAAAGAAATAAAGGGTATTCAAATAGGAAAGGAGGAAGTCAAATTGTCTCTATTTGTAGACGACATGATTGTATATCTAGAAGACCCCATCGTCTCAGCCCAAAATCTCCTGAAACTGATAAGCAACTTCAGCAAAGTCTCAGGATACAAAATCAATGTGCAGAAATCACAAGCATTCCTGCACACCAATAACAGAACCAAATCAAGAACGAACTGCCATTCACAATTGCTACAAAGAGAATAAAATACCTAGGAATACAACTAACAAGGAACATAAAGGACCTCTTCAAGGAGAACTACAAACCACTGCTCAACAAAATAAGAGAGGACACAAACAGATGGAGAAACATTCCATGTTCATGGTTAGGAAGAATCAATATTGTGAAAATAGCCATACTGCCCAAAGTAATTTACAGATTCAACGCTATCCCCATCAAGCTACCAATGACTTTCTTCACAGAACTGGAAAAAACCACCTTAAACTTCATATGGAATCAAAAGAGAGCCTGCATAGCCAAGTCAATTCTAAGGAAAAAGAACAAAGCTGGAGGCATCACGCTACCTGACTTCAAACTATACTACAAGGCTACAGTAATCAAAACAGCATAGTACTGGTACCAAAACAGAGATATAAACCAATGGAACAGAACAGAGGCCTCAGAGGCAACACAACATATCTACAACCATCTGATCTTTGACAAACCTGAGAAAAACAAGCGATGCAGAAAGGATTCCCTGTTTAATAAATGGTGTTGGGAAAACTGGCTAGCCATGTGCAGAAAGCAGAAACTGGACCCCTTCCTGACACCTTACACTAAAATTAACTCCAGATGGATTAAAGACTTAAACATAATACCTAATACCATAAAAACCCTAGAAGAAAATCTAGGCAGATTTTCAGGACATAGGCATAGGCAAGGACTTCATGACCCAAAACACCAAAAGCATTGGCAACAAAAGCCAAAATAGACAAATGGGACCTAATCAAACTCCACAGCTTCTGCACGGCAAAAGAAAGAGTCATTAGAGTGAATCAGCAACCAACAGAATGGGAAAAAAATTTTGCAGTTTACCTATCTGACAAAGGGCTGATATCCAGGATCTACAAAGAACTAAAACAGATTTACAAGAAAAAACAAATAAGCCCATTCAAAAGTTGGCGAAGGATATGAACAGACACTTTACAAAAGAAGACATACATGAGGCCAACAAACATATGAAAAAATGCTTATCATCACTGGTCATTAGAGAAATGCAAATCAAAAGTACATTGAGATACCATCTCACACCAGTCAGAATGGTGATCCTTAAAAAATCTGGAGACAACAGGTGCTGGAGAGGATGTGGAGAAATAAGAACACTTTTACACTGTTGGTGGGAGTGTAAAGTAGTTCAACCATTGTGGAAGACAGTGTGGCGATTCCTCAAGGACCTAGAAATAGAAATTCCATTTGACCCAGCAATCCCATTACTGGGTATATATCCAAAGGATTATAAATCTTTCTACTATGAGGACACATGCACACGAGTGTTCATTGCAGCACTGTTTACAATAGCAAAGACCTGGAAAAAATCCAAATGCCCATTGATGATAGACTGGACAGGGAAAATGTGGCACAAATACACCATGGAATATTATGCAGCCATCAAAAACAATGAGTTCGTGTCCTTTGTAGGGACATGGATGAACCTGGAAACTATCCTTCTCAGCAAACTGACACAAGAACAGAAAATCAAACACCACATGTTCTCACTCATAGGCGGGTGTTGAACAATGAGAACACATGGACAGAGGGAGGAGAGCATCACACACTGGGGTCTGTTTGGGCGAAATAGGGGAGGGACGGCGGGGTGAGGAGTTGGGGAGAGATAGCATGGGGAGAAATGCCAGATATAGGTGAAGTGGTGGAAGGCAGCAAATCACACTGCCACATGTGTACGTATGCAACAATCTTGCATGTTCTTCACATGTACCCCAAAACCTAAAGTGCAATGAAAAAAAAAAAAAGATTTACATGTCACAACCAAGTTTAATTTATCCTAGGTATGCAAGCCTGGTTCAACATTCAAAAATCAGTTATTGTAATGCATCACATCAATAAGCTAACAAAGAAAAGCCACATAAATACAGAAATAGATGCAGAAAAATCATTTGACAAACTCCAATACCCACCCATCTACGATTCTAAAACTGTCAGTAAACTACTGTAGAAATAGATGGAAAATTCCTCAACTTGATAAGAAAGAAACTACCCCCAAGAAATCCTAGAACTAACATTATACATGATGATGAGAAACTAGGAGATTTCCCATTATGTTCAGAAACAAGAATGGCCTCTTTCACCATTGCTTTTCAACATCATATTGGAAATCTTACCTAATGCAATAAGACAAGAATAGTAATAAAAGTAGACAGATTTGAAGAAAAGAAATGGAGCTGCCTTTGTTCACAGGTTATTTGATTGTCTATGTAGAAAATCCGGCACTCCAGCCCTGCAGCCTCAGGAGTCGGTGCCGCGCGCCCGCCGCCCCGCGCCCTCCTGCCCACCGCATCTCTCGGAGCCCGGGCGCACCCAGCCCACCGCGGCTTCTCCCCCACCCGCGCCTCCTCCTGCTGCGTCGCCTCCTGCTGCAGGCCGATGGCCGCCACCGGCCGGGGGACCGGGCAGCAGCGCGGGACCGCGGAGCCGGGCAGCACTGGGGACGGCGCCTTTTGTCCCGGAGGTCCCTGGAAGTTTGCGGCGGGACGCGTGCAGGGAGGCGGCGGAGGCAACCCCAATGTCGCGGGGGCCAGGGCGCAGGGCCGGCATGGGCAGCGGGCGCAGCACGGGGGTCAGCCGCTGGGCCGCCCTGGGCATGCTGCTGGCGCTGGGCGCTGCACTCCTGGCTGCGGGCTTGGCCAGCAAGTACGACTAGTTGAGCTTCCAGTCGGACATCGGCTCCTACCAGAGCGGGCGCTTCTACACCAAGCCGCCGCAGTGCGTGGACATCCCCGCGGACCTGCGGCCGTGCCACAACGTGGGCTATAAAAAGGTGGTGCTGCCCAACCTGCTGGAGCACGAGACCATGGCGGAGGTGAAGCAGCAGGCCAGCAGCTGGGTGCCCCTGCTTAACAAGAACTGCCACGCCGGCACCCAGGTCTTCCTCTGCTCTTTCTTCACCCCCGTCTGCCTGGACCGGCCCATCCACCCGTGCCGCTGGCTCTGCGAGGCCGTGCGTGACTCATGTGAGACGGTCATGCAGTTCTTCGGCTTCCACTGGCCCGAGATGCTCAAGTGTGACAAGTTCCCTGAGGGGGACGTCTGCATCGCCACGACCCCGCCCAATGCCACCGAAGCCTCCAAGCCCCAAGGCACAACTGCGTGTCCTCCATGTGACAACGAGTTGAAATCCGAGGCCATCATTGAACATCTCTGCGCCAGCGAGTTTGCACTGAGGATGAAAATAAAAGAAGTGAAAAAAGAAAACGGCGACAAAAAGATTGTCCCCAAGAAGAAGAAGCCCCTGAAGTTGGGGCCCATCAAGAAGGACCTGAAGAAGCTCGTGCTGTACCTGAAGAACGGGGCCGACTGTCCCTGCCACCACCCGGACAACCTCAGCCACCATTTCCTCATCATGGGCCGCAAGGTGAAGAGCCAGTACTTGCTGACGGCCATCCACAAGTGGGACAAGAAAAACAAGGAGTTCAAAATGAAAAACCACAAATTGCCCAACCTTCAGGGGGGTGTTTAGGTGATTCTCCCGGGGGCGGGGGGGCGGGGGGACAGCACCCCAGGAACCCGGTGGGTCACACACACGCACTGCGCCTGTCAGTAGTGGACATTGTAATCCAGTCGGCTTGTTCTTGCAGCATCCTGCTCCCTTCCCTCCATAGCCACGCTCCAGACCCCAGGGTAGCCACAGCCGGGTAAGGCAAGGGCCATTTCCATTAGGAAGGCTTTTAAGATCCACAAGGCAGAGCAGCAGCCTCCGCACAGGAGGAGGTGACAAACCATTTCCACCAGCGACGCAGCCACTAAAGTACAAAAAGGGGAATTGGGCAGAAAGTGAAAGCCAGCAGAACAAACTGTTTTGCAACTTGTTGGTGTTGATCTACTGGCTGGTTTATGCCTTTTAGCTAGAACATTCTAATAATTGGCAAGTCATGTTGATTTCAGGTTGAGTAGTTTCTTTCTGTCTGCTTTAGATGGAAACAGACCCATACCACACTTACAGTTAAGGTCAAGCCCAGAAAGTGATAAGCACAGGGAGGAAAAGTGCAAATCCATTACGTAATAGTGACAGCAAAGGGACCCGGGAGAGGCATCGCTGGCTCTGCCCACCGTCTTTCCTTGTGATTTTCTTTGGATCCAAATCAGCCAGTCTTAGATGCTCTGAAAGTTCAGTTTCTATGAGCCCAGGGCACAATCTTATCCCCCAGACATCTGGAGGGGCAGCCTGTGCCTGCCTTTGTGTCAGAAGAAGGAAACCACAGTGAACCTGAGAGAGGCGGCAATTTTTGGGCCGAAAAGGCAATGTCTGGTAGTTTTCAAACCACATAGTTAAAAAAGAAACAAATGAAAAAAATTTTAGAACAGTCCAGCAAATTGCTAGTCAGGGCGAATTGTGAAATTGGGTGAAAAGCTTAGCATTCTAATCTCATGTTTGTTCCTTTTCACATTTTTAAAAGAACAACAACAAGCACCCACTGATTTTTCAAGGTTTTAAAAAAGTCTACATTGAGCATTCGAACATTGTGCTAGAACAAACTCTCCTGATCCGTCCCAGGCTGCTTTCCCGAAGAGCAGCTCTCCCCAGGCATTTGCCAAGGGAGGCGGATTTCCCTGGTGGCGCAGCCGGAGCCATGTGGCTCTCCTTCCTGAAGAGTCCTTGGTTGCCCTAGAACCTAACGCCCCCAGGCAAAACTCACAGTGCTTTCTGTTCTTTCCTTTCCAGTAAAGAAACAATCGTTTGACCTTGATTGCCTACAGATCAAAGAAATTTGGAACAGCCTGCCTGTCTGTCCCCTGCACTTTTTACATATATTTTTTTCACTTCTGCAGATGGAAAGTTGACAAGGGTCGGGTGTCCCCATCCAGGGAGAGAGTTTCAAAGACAAAACATCTCTGCAGCTTTTCCCAAGTGCCCTGAGATATTTCTCAAAGCGCTTATGTTTTATCAGCGATGTACATAAGCCAGCTCACTTTGACAAATTTACCCCTCTTGTCCAGTGTACAGGAAGTAGTTCTAAAAAAATTCATATTAATTTTTTCCCCAAAGCCGGATTCTTAATTCTCTGCAACTCTTTGACGACCTTTGTGATTGTCTGTCTGGGCCAATGCTTATGCCCAGTGAAGATGCTGCAGTGAGGCTGTAAAGTGGCCCCCTGTGGCCCTGGACTGACCTGGAGGAACGGATGGTAGGTTCTGTTAACTGTTGAAGATTCCAGTATGAAATTAGCATGCCCACCTAGTTACCTACCTGAAAGTTATCCTGATATAATTAGCCTCTCACAATTAGTGATCCTATCCTTTTAATGCTTTTTTTGTGGGGTTCTCTCTGACCTTTGGTCGTAAAGTGCTGGGGACCTTAAGTGATTTGCCAGTAATTTTGGATGATTTAAAAAATGTGTATATATATTAGCTAATTAGAAATATTCTACTTTTCTGTTGTCAAACAAATTCAGAGCAAGTTCTTGAGTGCATGGATCTGGGTCTTAGTTCTGGTTGATTTCACTGAAGTGTTTAGTGCTCGTATGTATCTGCCCATTTTGAAAAAGTGCCTCATGCAACCACGCCCTCTCTCTGCGGCAGAGTCCTTAAAGAGGGGTTTATCTGGGACGTTAGCAATTACCACAGAGTATGGAAGGGCAGGTGACTGTGCTGTGTAGCTCTCTAAATGGAAATTCTCAGGTAGGACGTGACAGCTTCAGAAAGAGCCCAAAATGAATTGGAAATGTGAATCACAGCTGTGGATTTTATCACCACCTCAGAGACCTAGGACTTTGGGTTTCATTAGTTACTTTAATGAAGATTTTAGACCCATAGCTGCTTTGTCTCTATCACATCAGCAATTTCAGAACCAAAAGGGAGGCTCTCTGTAGGCCCAGAGCTACACTATCACGAACCTTTGTTTTTCTCCATAAAGTATCTAACAAAATCAATGTGCAGACTCATCAGCCTAGTCATTGGTTTCCGAGAAGGATGTCTGCATGTGATTTGCCAATTATCACTAGGGCCAAGGTGGCTTTTGTAAAGCTTTACAATAATCATTCTAGATAGAGTCCTGGGAGGTCCTTGGCAGAGCTCAGTTAAATCATAGAAGAGTATTTGTAGTTATCTTAGAAGATAGCATGGGAGGCGAGGATTCCAAGAACATTTTATTTTTAAAATATCCTGTGTAACACTTGGCTCTTGGTGCCTGTGGGTTAGCAGCAAGTTCTCCCCAGGGCAGAATTCAATCAGAGCTCCAGTTTGCATTTGGATGTATAAATTATAGCAATTCCATTTCCCAAACCTAAAATCTGTTTTTCTCATCAGACTCTGAGTAACCATTTGCTGAGTCATAATTTCATAGATGCAGGAGGCTCAGGCATCTGTTTCAGGAGAGCACCCTAGGCAGCCTGCAGGGAATAACGTACTGACCATTCTGACCTGTTACCAGCAGATACACAGGACATGGATGAAATTCCCGTTTCCTCTAGTTTCTTTCTGTAGTACTCCTCTTTTAGAGCCTAAGTCTCTTACAAAAGCTTTGAATACTGTGAAAATATTTTACATTCCATTTCACTTGTGTTGTTTTTTTAACTGCATTTTACCAGATGTTTTGATGTTATCGCTTATGTTCGTAGTAATTCCCGTATGTGTTCATTTTATTTTCGTGCTTTTTCAGCCATGTATCAATATTCACTTGACTAAAATCACTCAATCAACAACAACAACAAAAAAGAAAATCCAAAAGAATTGAAAAAAAAAATCCTATAATTAATAAACAATTATAGCAAGGGTACAGAATACAAGATTAATATATAAAAGCCAATTGTTCTCCTAAATATTAGCAACAAACAAGTGGAATTTAAAATTAAGAGCACAATATTATATTATTTACATTAGCACCTCCCAAAATAAAATAGTGGCATAAATCTAACAAAATAGGTCAAGATGAACACAAGGATAACTACAAAACTATGATGAAAGATAAAAGAACTAAATAGTAATTCCATGTTCATGAATAAGAAGCTTCAATATTAGCAACAGATCAATTCTTCTGAATTTGATGTATAAGTTCCATGCAATCCCAATCAATATCCCAGCAAGTTATTTTGCAGATATCAGAAAATTCTATAGTTTATATGTAGAGGCAGAAGACCTACAGTAGCCAAGTCAATATTGAAGGAGGAAAGTGAAGTGGAGGACTGATGCTACCTGACTTCAAAGCTACAGTAATCAAGACAATATATATGGACAAAAGGATAGGCGAATAGGTCAATGGTACAGAACAGAGAGCCAAGAAATAGACCCGCACAACTGATCTTTGACAAATAGCAAAAACATAATGGGGCAAAGATAGTTTTTTCAACAAATGGCGCTAAATCATCTGGACATCCATATACACAAAAAAAAAAAAAAAAAAAAATCACCCTTTATAAACATTAACTCAATGGATCACAGTCCTAAATTTAAGATGCAAAACTATGAAACTCATAGAGAATAACCTAAGAGAAAATCTAGATGATGTAGGGTTTAGAGATGACTATTTAGATACAACACCCAAGGCATGATTCATAGAAGAAAGAATTCATAAGTTGGACTTCATTAAAGGTAAATTTTTCTGTTCTGCAAAAGCCACTGAAAAGAAAATCAAAATGTAAGCCACATACTGGGAGAAAATATTTGCACAAAACATGTCTGATAAAGGACTGTTATTCAAAATATACAAAAAAACTCTTAAAACTCAACAATAAGAAAATATACAACCCAATTAAAAGTGGGCCAAAGGTCTTGACAGACACTCAGCAAAGAAGATACACAGATGGAAAACAGACATGTGGAAAGATGCTTCAGCTCATGTCATTGGGGAAATTCAAATTAAAACGGCAATGACGTACCACTGTATACCCTTTAGAATGACCAAACACAAAAATTTCCAAGCATAAAAATATTCACTTACATAAATATTTATCCATTCTTGATAACCATTACTTGAGGAAAGAGAAGCATTCCCTTGAGATATTGCAGTGAAGTTAAGAAGCTCTGAGTTTAGCTCCAATATCAAAGCGGGAAGCCTCAGGAGTTCCTGTCTCATTGGAGTGAGCTCTGCTAACCGTTCTGCTTTCTTTGCTTAGGGAGATCACAGGACAAATTCCCCTGAGGGGTCAGCACACCACAACTATATCAGCCTAACAAGGATCCCAGAGGCCAGGAGGGCAGAACTCAAACCCAGGGAAAGCTCACTGGGCTTCCACAATCAAAAGAGTCCTTGCCACTTGACTCGGGGCATCCCTGCCTTCTTAGATGTGGAGCTGAGAAAGACAGCATTTTGTTAGGAACCACAAATTAGGAAACATACAGGGATTTAAGGTCAGAAAAGGGAAATGTGTTGTTTCTTTAAAGAAGTATTTCAGTTCTTCCCTCCTTGCTAATCAGCTCAGAAGTTCAGAGGAGAAACATGAGGAAGCTGAGCTTTGGCTAAGAAGCTGAGTTGGAAATCACAGATGTGCAGAAGATCCACTTCTGGAGACACATTGAAGCAAAGAAAAGCCTCTGGATACGGAGGTGAGCTTCAGTGAGCTGGCTACCTAGTAGCCAATCCAGTTTGGCACTTTCTTTTTCCTTTTTGATAGTTGCAAATATTTCATGAATTAAGAAGTCATAACCTCCATCAGACTCATTTAGACTCATTGAGCTTGACCTTGAGGCCCTCTACCCCATATGTTTTGAGGGAAGATAAACCCTATGAGTGGAAGAAAAACCCTATGAGTAGGAAAAAAACCCAAAATCTGGTGTTTATCAAGGGTTTGTTTTTTTGCTTGATAAACACTAGAATAAATTACAAATGAATAAAACATTTAAATGCTAGAAAAAAATTGTAAGTCCTAGAAGGAAAGAGAAAACAATTCCATTAAAATCTATACATGTTGAAGGTATAACTCAAAAATCAGAAATACAGGTAATTTGATTAATTTGCCTCCATAATAGTGATGCACTTCTATATAACAAAAACAAAGTAAAATATGACAACCTGAAAAATAGTATTTGTAACTCAGAATAGACAAGTGACTAAGTTCTTATTGTGTAGAATGTCAGGGCGGGCTTACTGCTTATAACAAATGTATCACTGTGGTGCTGGATGTCAATAGCTGGGGATGCTGGGCATGTGTGAGTACAGGGAGTGTATGGGAACTCTGTGTTTTCCGCTCAGTTTTGCTGTGAATCTAAAACTGCACTAAAAAATAAAGTTTCCTGATTATTAAAAAAAAAAAAAAGCCAAAACCAAAAAAACAAAACGATTACATTCCCAGCCCCACACACTCACCCTGTACTTTAGAACCATTCTCCCTGATTCTCATCTCTTAACCTTCTTCCTTTTTCCAGTGCTAAGCATGGGTGATCCTCATATCTACAGTCTGGAGCATCCAAACTCACTTAACCCAAATATCCACTATTTTTTTAAATTCTGTATTCCCAAGGCAGCCTTTTCATTGGGTGACTCCTTTTTGAATAATGATTCATGTTTGACAAACTGCTTCTCAGACATAGTATCTCACTGCTATTCGATGTGGTTTGCATCTGTGTCCCACTCAAATCTCATGTGGGACTGTAATCCCCATTGTTGAAGGTGGGGCCTAGTGGGAGATGATCCTGGGGATGGATCCTTCATGAATGGTTTAGCACTGTCACTGGTGCTATTATCATGATAGAGAGTGAGTTTTCACAAGATCTGGTTGTTTAAGTATGTGGTACCTTCCCCAACCTCGGTCCTGCACCTGCCATGTAAGATGCCTGCTCCCACTTTGTCTTCCACCGTGGTAAAAGTTTCCTGAGGCCTCCCCAGAATCAGAAACCACAAGACTTCCTGTACACCCTGCAGAACTGCAAGCCAGTTGAACCTCTTTTCTTTAAAAAATTACCCAGTCTTAAGTATTTCTTTATAGCAGTGCAAGAACAGACTAATAAATTTTTCATAAAACATTGGGAATCAGCCTGTGAGCAGGTGACAGAGGAAAAATCCAGCCTGCATCTTCTGCCTCAAGTCCAAGGCACCGTCCACTGCATCACCGCAATCCTACACACCAGACCCATCCCCACCAGCATGGCCAATTTTACCCACCTGATTGTAGCTGGTGAACACCTCATGGGTGTTCAAGCTTTCAAATCCCATCATCTGTACCACACAGAAACATAGGTCATTTCCTTTACAACTGCAAGAGTAGATTCTGAACAGGGGACAAGAAAGTTTATCAGTGTGTATTTCGTGTGGGAAGAGGGTAATTCGTGTAGAAATTTATCAGAGTGAGAAAAACATAGCGCCAGTGCATGACTGTAAGATATGCATAGCTTTACCAAAACATGAAGAGGCTTAAGGTTCAAATTCTTATCAATATTCACTTTCTTACTGGCCTTAACCAAATCACTTCACCTCTCTAAGCCTTCTGTATGTAAAAATGGCTTAATGCCTTATTATGGTATTTAGTGAGTTGCTTACCATGTGCCTAATACTAATAAATTTTCAATAAATATTTGTTATTATTATTGGCTTTACTGATTCACTCAATATATCAGTAAATATTCCTTTTGTAAAATCTTGCAATGTTATGAAATTAATCTGATAGACAGTGAAGGAGATGATATTTTAAGCATGTGAATTAGTTTTGACATTATGCAGAAATATCAGATAAGGGAACATGACACTGAGGTGGGTAGGGAAGAGCTGGTCCTGAGTGTTTACAAGAAGCTTGTCCGTCTTTTAAGTCTTCCAAATGCATTATCTCCTTAAATCCTCATAACAATGTGGATGTTTGTGTTTGATTTTATACATGAAAAACCTGATATTTAAAGGCATTTAGTAACTTAAAACAAGAATGTAAGCATTTAATTTTTCTTAATATGTCAGTATATAAATAGCCAACATTTAAAAACGTGAAAATTCTGGCGTATTAGGCCTATTCACAATGTATAAAAGAATATACTGCTCTAAAAAAGTTGTTTTAAACATCTTGGTGATGCAAGTATGTTCATTGTAGGGATTTTATGGTAGTAAAAATGTATAAATAACCAATATCTAAAAGTGCTTGAAAATCTCTATGTAATATGCCTATTTACCGGGCATGAATGAATATTCTTACTCAAAAACTTTAATTACAAAGAAAATTGTAACAACATTTTGCTGATACAAAAATTCTCATTGTAGAGTTGCTTTTTTTATATATATAGTAGCAAGAAATGGAGACTACAATGATGTCCATTGGTAGGTAAGTGGATATGAATGAAAAATATATATACCAAAAAATTAACATGTTTCTAACAGATATTTTTAGATAAACATGCAAAAGATAAAAACAGATTTAACACTTAACAATGGGTGCTTAGTCTGTACAAATGTGATTTAGGACAGAGAATTAAAGAAGGAAGAAACAATTTACCAAAAAAAGGGGAGACTTGTGCAAACTAAAGATGATAGCATGTCATGAGCCAGGGAGGATGAACCTCTCATTCTGTGCACAGAGCAGAAAAGAAAAATCACCCTGTTGAACTGGGTTCAACATTTGTCTTAGATCTGCCCTGTTGGCTGTTTAGAAAACTCATTATTTTCTTTAAAACAATGCAAATACCTTTTATTATTTTGTGATATGTGCCATCCATACCTAGCTTATTGAGAGTTTTTAGCATAAAGGGCTGCTGAATTTTGTCAAAGGCCTTCTCAGCATCTATTGAAATAATCATGTGGTTTTTGTCTTTGGTTCTGTTTATGTGATGGGTTACATTTATAGACTTGTGTATGTTGAACCAGCCTTGCATCCCTGGGATGAAGCCTGCTTGATCATGTTGAATAAGCTTTTTGAGTTGCTGTTGCATTCTGTTTCCAGTATTTTATTGAAGATATTTGCATAGATGTTCATCATGGATATTGGCCTGAAGTTTTCTTTTTTGGTTGCGTCTCTGCCTGGTTTTGGTATTAGGATGATGTTGGTCTTATAAAATGAGTTGGGGAGGATTCCCTCTTTTTGTATTGTTTGGAATAGTTTCAGAAATAATGGTAGCAGCTCCTCTTTGTACATCTGGTAGAATTCGGCTGTAAACCCATCTGGACCTGGGCTTTTTTTAGTTGGGAGGCTATTAGTTACTGCCTCAACTTCAGCCCTTGTTATTGGTCTATTCAGGAATTCAACTTCTTCCTGATTTAGTCTTGGGAGAGTGCAAATGTCCAGGAATTTATTTATTTCTTCCATATTTACTGGTTTGTACATGCATAGAGTTGTTTGTAGTAATCTCTGATGGTAGTTTGTATTTCTGTGGAGTTGGTGGTGATGTCCCCTTTATCATTTTTTATTGCACCTATTTGATTCTTCTCTCTTTTCTTTTTTGTTAGTCTGGCTAGCAGTCTATTTTGTTGATCTTTTCAAAAAACCAGCTCCTGGATTTGTTGATTTTTTGAACTTTTTCTGTGTCTCTATCTCCTTCAGTTCTGCTCTAATCTTAGTTATTTCTTGTCTTCTGCTAGCTTTTGAGTTTTTTTTTTATCTTGTTCCTCCTACATTTTTGAAAATGTAAAGCTCTTTCAATTTTGATGATAGGGTGTCAATTTTATACCTTTCCTTGCCCTCATGTGGGCATTTATTGCTATGAATTTCCGTCTAGACACTGCTTTAAATGTGTCTCAGAGATTCTGGTGTGTTGTGTCTTCATTCTCCTTGGTTTCAAAGAATGTCTTTATTTCTGCCTTCATTTCATTGTTTATCCAGTCTACATTCAGGAGCCAGTTGTTCATTTTCCATGAAGTTGTGCAGTTTTGAGTTAGTTTCTTGATCCTCAGTTCTAATTTGATTGCACTGTGGTCTAAGAGACTGTTTGTTATGATTTCCATTCTTTTGCATTTGCTGAGGAGTGATTTACTTCTAATTATGTGGTTAATTTTACAGTAAATGCAATGTGTTGCTGAGAAGAATGTGTATTCTGTGGAATTGGGGTTAAGAGTTCTGTAAATGTCTATTAAGTTTACTTGGTCCAGATTGCATTCAAGTCTTGGATTTCCTTGTTGATCTTCTGTCTCATTGATCTGTCTAATGTTGACAGTGGAGTGTTAAAGTCTCTGACTATTATTGTGCAGGAGCCTAAGTCTCTTTGTAGGTCATTAAGGACTTGCTTTATGTATCTGGGTGCTACTGTATTGGGTACAAATATATTTAGAACAGTTAGCTCTTCTCTTTGTATTGATCCTTTTAACATTATGTAATGCCCTTCTTTGTCTCTTTTGATTTTTGTTAAAGTCCATTTTATCAGAGACTAGGATTGCCACCCCTGTTTTTTTTTTTTTGCTCTTCATTTGCTTGGTAAATCTTCTTCCATTGCTTTATTTTGATTCTATGTGTGTCTTTGCATGTGAGATGGGTTTCCTGAATACAGCACACCAATCATTCTTGGCTTTTTATCCAGTTTGGCAGTCTGTGTCTTTTGATAGGGGCAGTTAGTCTGTTAACATTTAATGTTAATATTGTTATGTGTGAATTTGATCCTGCCATTTTATTACTGGTTGGTTGCTTTGCCCTTTGGTTGGCATAATTTCTTCATTGTGTCTTTGGTTTTTACCATTTGTTTTTTGTTTTGTTTTGTTTTTGCAGTGCCTGGTACTGGTTTTTCCCTTCTGTGTTTAGTGCTTCCTTCAGGAGCTCTTGTAGGGCAGGTCTGGTAGTGACAAAATCTCTCTGCAATTGCTTGTCCATGACAGATTTCATTTCTCCATCACTTATTAAGCTTAGTTTGGCTAGATATGAAAATCTGGGTTGAAAGTTCTTTTCTTTAAGGATGTTGAATATTGGCCCCCACTCTCTTCTGACTTGTAGGGTTTCTGCTAAAAGATCCGCTGTGAGTCTGATGTGCTTCCCTTTATGGGTGACATGACCTTTCTCCCTGAATGCCCTTAGTATTTTTTCCTTTGTTTCAGCCCTGGTGAACCTGGTGATTATGTGCCTTGGGGTTGCTCTTCTAGAGGAGTATTGTCGTGGTGTTCTCTGTATTTCCTGTATTTGAATGTGGGCCTGCTGTGCTAGGTTGGTGAACACTCTTGAAGAGTGTTTTCCAACTTGGATTCATTTTCCCCATCATCTTCTGGTACACCAATCAGGTGTAGATTAGGTCTTTTCACATAATCCCATATTTACAACAAACCCACAGGCAATATCATACTGAATGGGCAAAAACTGGGAGCATTCCCTTTGAAATCTGGCTCAAGACAAGGATGCCCTCTCTCACCACTAATATTCAGTATAGTATTGGAAGTCCTAGCCAGAGCAATCAGGCAAGAAAAAGAAATAAAGCGTATTCAATTAGGAAAAGAGGAAGCCAAATTGTCCCTATTTGCAGATGACATGATTACATATTTAGAAGACCCCATCGTCTCAGCCCAAAATCTCCTGAAACTGATAAGCAACTTCAGCAAAGTCTCAGAATATAAAATCAATGTGCAGAAGTCACAAGCATTTCTATATACCAATAACAGACAGAGAGCCAAATCAAAAGTGAACTCCAATTCACAATTGCTACAAAGAGAATAAAATACCTAGGAATACAACTAACAAAGGATATAAAGGACCTCTTCATGGAGAACTGCAAACCACTGCTCAAGGAAATAAAAGAGGACACAAACAGATGGAAAAACATTCCATACTCATGGCTGGGAAGAATCAACATCATGAAAATGGCCATACTGCCCAAAGTAATTTATAGATTCAATGCTATCCCCATCAAGCTACCAATGACCTTCTTCACAGAACTGGAAAAAAACACTTCAAACTTCATATGGAGCCAAAAGAGAGCCCACATAGCCAAAACAATCCTAAGCAAAAAAAAAACCAAAGCTGCAGGCATCATGCTGCCTGACTTCAAACTATACTCCAAGGCCACAGTAATCAAAACAGCATGGTACTAATAGCAAAACAGAGACATAGACCAGTGGAACAGAACAGAGGCCTCAGAGACAACACCATACATCTACAATCATCTGATCTTTGACAAATCTGACAAAAACAAGTAATGAGGAAAGGATTCCCTGTTTAATAAATGGTGTTGGGAAAACTGGCTAGCCATGTGCAGAAGGCAGAAACAGGACCCCTTCCTGACACCTTACACTAAAATTAACTCCAGATGGATTAAAGATCTAAACATAAGACCTAACATCATAAAAATCCTAGAAAAAAACCTAGGCAAAACCATTCATGACATAGGCATAGGCAAAGACTTCATGGCTAAAACACCAAAAGCAATGGCAACAAAAGCCAAAATAGACAAATGGGATCTAAGTAAACTCCAGAGCTTCTGTACAGCAAAGGAAACAATCATTAGAGTGAACTGGCAACCAACAGAATGGAGAAAATTTTTGTAGTCTACCCATCAAAGGGCTAATATCCAGAATCTACAAAGAACTAAAACAGATTTATAAGAAAAAAACAAACAAACCCATTCAAAAGTGGGCAAAGGATATGAACAGACACTTTACAAAAGAAGACATCTATGAGGCCAACAAACATATGAAAAAATTCTCATCATCACTGGTCATTAGAGAAATGCAAATCAAAACCACATTGAGATACCATCTCACGCCAGTTAGAATGGTGATCGTTAAAAAATCTGGAGACAACAGATGCTGGAGAGGATATGGAGAAGTAGGAACATTTTACACTGTTGGTGGGAGTGCAAATTAGTGCAACTATTGAAGAAGACAGTGTGGCAATTCCTCAAGGATCTAGAAGTAGAAATTCCGTTTGACCCAGCAATCCCATTGCTGGGTATATACCCAAAGAATTATAAATTGTTCTATTATAAAGACACATGCACACGTATGTTCATTGTGACACTGTTTACAATAGCAAAGACCTGGAACCAACCCAAATGTCCATCAATGATAGACTGGATAAAGACAATGTGGCACATATACACCATGGAAAACTACACAGCCATAAAAAACGATGAGTTCGTGTCCTTCACAGGGACATGGATGAATCTGGAAACCATCATTCTCAGCAAACTGACACAAGAACAGAAAACCAAACACCACATGTTATCACTCATAGGTGGGTGTTGAACAATTAGGACACGTGGACACAGGGAGGGGAGCATCGCACACTGGGGTCAGTTGTTGGGGGTTAGGGGAGGGACAGCGGGGGCTGGGGAGGGTGGGGAGGGATAATAAGGGGAGAATATACCAGATGTAGGTTATGGGGGGATGAAGGCAGCAAACCACTTTGCCATGTGTGTACCTATGTGATAATTCTGCATGATCTGCACATGTACCCCAGAACCTAAAGTACAATAATAAAAAAAAAAGACAATGCAAAGGTAAACTTCAGTGTGGCACAACTGAGTTTGCTTTGATAGGGAAAGAGTGTCCTGAAACCTATACCCCTAGCCTGACTCCCCATCAATCTCCATCTTCTAATACTGTTTTATTTTGCACTCCTAACTGATACTATACTACATATTTTGTAGTATAATGATCCACCTCCCCAGCTGAACATAAGCTCTACATAAGCAGAAATCTGTCTGCTCTATTGCTATGTCCCCAGCAGGTGAATTGTGCTTTTCACAGAACAGGAACTACTGAGTCTGAATTAGAGAGGTCTACCTCTGAAGGTTTCTAAAGGAAAACTCTCCCTCTGTCCCTCCAGATTTCAATATAATGCCTATAGAGTTGTGAAGGGAGGACCCCATCAAGGACCATGAGGTTAACAAGCCTTCCCACAACTAGCACAGTAGCTAATTGTGACCAAACAGAAGAAACAAAGACTTGCTAGGTTCTCACGATTGGTGTTATGAAATCAGAGCATGCTGAATAACAAAACTTCTTGTTGATAACTGAGCCCAAGTCAATGGAAAGAATCAACCAAACCAGCAGTGTCTCTGAGTTCATCCTCCTGGGACTCTCTTCCCGGCCTGAGGACCAAAAGCCACTCTTTGTTCTGTTCCTCATTGTGTACCTCATCACCATAACAGGAAACCTGCTCATCATCCTGGCCATTTGCTTCAACCCCCACCTTCAGACACCTATGTATTTCTTCTTGAGTTTTCTGTCTCTCACTGATATTTGCTTTGCAACAAGTGTTGTCCCCAAGATGCTGGTAAACTTCCTGTCAGAAAAGAAGACCATCTCCTATGTGGGGTGTCTGACACAGATGTATTTCCTCTATGCCTTTGGCAACAGTGACAGCTGCCTTCTGGCAGTCATGGCCTTTGACCGCTATGTGGCCATCTGTGACCCCTTCCACTATGGCACCACCATGAGCCACCACCGTTGTGTCCTCCTGGCGGCCTTCTCCTGCTCATTTCCTCACCTCCACTCACTCCTGCACACACTTCTGCTGAATCGTCTCACCTTCTGTGACTCCAATGTTATCCACCACTTTCTCTGTGACCTCAGCCCTGTTCTGAAATTGTCCTGCTCCTCCATATTTGTCAATGAAATTGTGCTGATAACAGAAGGGCCTATTGTTTTGGTGACTCCTCTTCTATGCATTGCTTTCTCTTATATACGAATCCTCATTACAGTTCTCAAGATTCCCTCTACTTCTGGGAAACGCAAAGCCTTTTCCACCTGTGGTTCTCACCTCACTGTGGTAACACTCTTTTATGGCAGCATATTCTATGTCTATTTACAGCCCCCATCCACATACACTGTCAAGGACCACATGGCAACAATTGTCTACACAGTTTTGTCATCCATGCTCAATCCTTTTATCTACAGCCTGAGAAACAAAGACCTGAAACAGGGCCTGAGGAAGCTTATGAGGAAGAGATCATAGGACGCATCCTCTTGAAAAACCCATAAGTGGAATCTGCTCAACTTGGACCTGGTTTCTAGTGAACAGTCAAGTTGTTGGAAGCTAGCCCTTCTGACCCATGTGAGACAAGGCTATTGTGGGCACTTGTATCTCTTAAATCACAGTACTTTCCTGTCTATGTCTCCTCTTTCTTAGAAAGGTTTATTTTTCTCACTGTCTCATTTTCTAAAAAATGCTTTAACCTAATCCTTTCCCCACAAATATTTCCCAAATAAATTTCTCTCTGTTTATTAAGGCATAGCCTCCAAAATATTTACATTTCAATATACTACTGAAAAATGTATAATTTGTAGCTGTTGAATGTTCTTGCAAAAAAATTTGAAAAGAGAAAGAATGAAGGAAGAGGAGAATATATATTTTAGCTAATTTTCTCATCTTGAGGATTTTTATTTTTTTTCCTTCTAAAATGTTTTATTGCTTAAATCTTAAGCTTTTACTTTTACCTTTCCTTTATTATACTGCTGTAGTTTTATTTACTTTTAATTTCCTCTTATATTTTATCATACAATTTAAAAATGCTAATGGTCAGAAAGAACAAGAACCACAAGTGATAACATGGAAATTATCCATTTCACACAGGGGAAATTGAAATGTTTCTTCCGGTTCACCTTCCCATAAACTATGAGTTTAAAATGTGTGATTTAATACTTCATCTAGAAACTTTTTTTTCACTTATAAATTTGTATTAATATTATTGTAAATGTGTATTGAATATTGTGAGATATATGTATGTATAATCTCCAAAGATATTCAGGGAAATCCCAGTTTATAACAGATAAATATGGCAACAACTTGAAACTTTTTCAATAGGGAAATGGAGAAAGATGCTATGATTAATTCTATAAAATGTAACTATATGCAGCATGTTCAAAAAATCAAATATATCTTTATTGATTCCTTGAAAAGCCATTAAGTAGGAAAATGAAGATGTGGAACAAATGTAAAAGTATGAATCCACTAGATTAAAAATTTACATGAATATGAATGTACATGTGTGTGTAGTCACTGGAGTAAGAATGGAAGGGCAGGGGGAACATGGAAGGAGAGTATTTCTTCTTCTTTATACACAGTTGTAATGTCTGAATTTGTTCAAATAAACATTTATTGCCCATGGAATTGAAAACTATTAATAAACAAGATGACAAGACAATGGTGAAAGACTTCATAATTACCAGTTGAAGAAAAACTTTCTAAGTGCATGTGTATCTAAAAACATGACTTCGGCACATTTAGTAGACAATTTGATAATTTGGTAGCATATAGCATTCTAGGTCCAAAGCTTTTCTTTTGGATCTTTTAAAGATATATCTGTATTATTCTAACACCTTGGGTGTTTTCAGTGATAAAACATCCTAATTTGTGTTCCTTTGTAATGACTTCCTTCTCACTGAATCATAAATAAATCATAAATAAATAGATCCCTGACAACAAACAAGGCTATGTTGCCAACTGGTTAGGTCTTGGAAGAGCAGACCCTGATTCCACCTACTTTACTCCAAGCTTGAGTTCAAGAGCCCAGTCATTATTCTTGACTATGTGTTTTCTCATAGGTGTCAAGATGTAACAAAAGGGTAAAAAATAAAACACTAGGCAAACAGTTCCTAGACTTGAAATCAAAAGAAAAGAGCATGATTCATAAAAGGAAATATTTTAAAGTTGAACTTCATAAAAATTAAACTACTAGAAGGTGAAGATGGGGAGAAGGTGAGTTAAAAACTACCTATCTGGTATTATGCTCACTACCTGGGTGATGGGATTCAAACCTCAGAATCACACAGTATTCCTATGTAACAAATCTGTACATTTACCCGTGTATTTAAAATAAAAGCTGAAATTTAACAATTAAAAACTCGTTCTGAGAAATACTGTTAAAAGAATGAAAAGAGAAGCCGAAGAGTGGGAGAAAATATTTGCAAATCACATATTCAGTAAAGGACTAGTATCCAGAATGTATAGAAAGATCTTAAAACTCAATAATAAAAAGTAAACAATCCAATTGGAACTTCAAAAAAAGACATGAAGAGACATTTCATCAAAGGAGATATACAGATGGCAGGTAAGAACAGAAAAAGATAGAGAATATCACTAGCCATTTGAGAAATGAAAATTAAAAAGACAATAAGATTTGACTGCATACCTATTAGAATGGCTAAAATAAAAAATAATGACAACACTAAATTTTCATAAGGATGCAGAGAAACTGAACCACTTATACTTTTCCTGCTGAAACCACAAAACAATAGAGCCATTCAGAAAACAGTCTGGAAGTCTGTTTAAAAACTAAACATACACCTGAATGTGATGGTGAGAATGAATTCAAGCTGGAAAACACTCTACAGGATATTATCCAGGAGAACATTCCCAACCTAGCAAGGCAGTCCAACATTCAAATCGAAGAAATACAGAGAACTCCACAAACATATTCCTCAAGGAGAGCAACCCAAAGGCACATAATCATCAGGTCCACCAGGGTTGAAATGAAGGAAAAAATGCTAAGGGCAGCCAGAGAGAAAGGGAAATCCATCAGACTTACAGTGGATCTCTTGGCAGAAACCCTACAAGCCAGAAGAGAATGGGAGTCAATATTCAACATCCTTAAAGAAAAGAACTTTCAGCCCAGAATCTCATATCCAGCCAAACTAAGCTTCGTAAGTGAAGGAGAAATAAAATCCTTTATGGACAAGCAATTACTGAGCAATTTCGTCACCACCAGACCTGCCTTACAAGAGCTCCTGAAAGAAACAATAAACACAGAAAGGAAAAAGTACCAGCCACTGTAAAAGCATACAAAATGGTAAAGCCCAATAATGCAATGAAGAAACTGAGCCAACTAATGGGAAAGAAAACCAGCCAGTAACAAAATGGCAGGATGAAATTCACACATAACAATATCAACATTGAATGTAAATGGCCTAAATGCCCCAATCAAAAGACACAGACTGTCAAATTGGATAAAAAGTCAAGACCCATTGGTGTGCTGTATTCAGGAAACCCATCTCATGTACAAAGACACACATAGACTCAAAATAAAGGATGGAAGCAGATTTACCAAGCAAATGGAGAACAAAAAAAAGCAGGGGTTGCAATCCTAGTCTCTGATAAAACAGACTTCAACAAAGATCAAAAGAGACAAAGAAGGGCATTACATAATGGTAAAAGGATCAATCCAACAAGAAGAGCTAACTACCCTAAATATATATGCACCTAACACAGGAGTACCCAGATACATAAAGCAACTTCTTAACATTCTAAAAGGAGATTTAGATTCCCACACAATAATAGTGGGAGACTTCAACACTCCACTGTCAATATTAGATCAATGAGACAGAAAATTAATGAGGATGTCCAGGACTTGAACTCAGATCTGGAAGAAGCAAAACTAATAGACATCTACAGAACGCTCCACCACAAATCCACAGAATATACATTATTCTCAGCACCACATCACACTTACTCTAAAATTGACCACATAATTGGAAGCAAATCACTCCTCAGCAAATGCAAAAGAACGGAAATCATAACGAACAGTATCAGACCACAGCACAGTCAGCATTAAGAAACTCACTCAAGGAAGTGATCCAAGATGGCCGTTTAGGAACAGCTCAGGATTGCAGCTCCCAGTGAAAGCGCAGAGGGTGAGTGGATGCTGCGTTTTTATTGCCCACAGACTAGGAAATTCCCGGGTGGAGGAGCTCCATGGTCGCCAGCGCGGCTGTTTCGGCCAGTGCGGCTGTGCAGGCCGGCGCCGCTGCTTTGCCCCGCGTGGCTGCTTTGTCGGTGCCCCGGAGCAGCGGTTCTCCATACAAAATACACCGGGTGCCCTTTTGGCTGGTGATTGGAGCCACGGGAAGTTGCCCATTCGCCGGTTCAAAAAGGGGACTGAGCAGAGAACCAGGACAGTAGATTCCAGGGCAAAAAAAAAAAAAAAAAAAGCGCCACAAACCTCAGTGCCGCTGTTTAAGCCAGCGCAGTGAGTGGCCGCAGGGGAAAACAAACAGACCCCGGCGCCTCTTCAACAGGCGACTGGAACACCAACTTAAAAAAGGCTCTGAGGCAGGGAGCCAGGCGATCAGGCTCGGCTGGCCCCACCCCCACAAAAGAACAGCAACCAGAAACTTTGGATTGAGAGTTTCACCGCAAGAGCAGCTGAACCCGGGATGGTCCAGCTCTGTGGGGGAGGGGCATCTGCCATTACCAAGGCAGCCTGCCGCGACGGAGGTAGTCAGCCAATGCTGAGGCAGCCCGCCGTTGCCAAGGCAACCCGACATTGCTGAGGCAGCCCGCCATTGCCAAGGCAACCCGCCACAGCAGAGAGACTCCGCCTCAACAGAGGCGGGCCACCATCACCAAAGCAGTTCTAACTACACCCCTATAAACAGGACTACAGGGAAGTTCACTGGGCAGCGGGGCGGAGCCCACAGCAGCTCAGCAAAGCCTCTATAGGCCGACAGTGACTAGGCTGCCTCCTTGCTAGGCTGGGCAGGTCTGAAGGAAAAAAAAAAAAAAAGAAGGTGGCAGCATAACGGAAACTCATAAATAAAGCTCTAAATCCCTGGGACAGAGCACCTGGGAACAAGAATCAGTTTATGAGTTCTGCTGCAGCAGACCTAAAAGTACCTGCCCAGCAGCTCTGAATGAACAACAGAGCTCACAGCTCACCATTTGAGCTCCTATAAAGAAGAGACCGTCTCCTCAAGCAGCTCCCTGACCCCTATATATCCAAAGAGACACCTCATAAAAGATTAGATTGACAATAGGCGGGTATCCTTTTGGGACAAAGATAGCAGAAGAAGAAAACTGGTAACAACCCTTACTGTTCAGCAGCTGCTGCAGGTGAACCCCAGGCAAGCAGGGCCTGGAGTGAACCTCAGCAGACCTACAGCAGAGGGGCCAGACTGTCAGAAGGAAAACCAAGAAACAGAAATAACCTCATCATCTACAAACAGAACATCAATCTGAAAGATTTGCGACCCAATCTGAAAGCCAGCAACTACAAAGTCGACAGGTGGATAAATCCTTAAAGATGGGAAGAAACCAGCGCAAAAAAGGATGAAAACACCCGAAACCAGAACACCTCTCCTCCTAAAAGGGATCACAGCTCCTCACCAGCAAGGGAACAAGGTTGGAGGGAGAACGTGTGTGATGAAATGACAGAATAAGACTTCAGAAGGTGGGTAGTAAGAAACTTCTGTGAACTTAAAGAACATGTTCTAACCAAATGCAAAGAAACTAAGAGCCTTGAAAAAAGATTTGACGAAATGCTAACGAGAATGGACAAAATAGAAAGGAATATAAGCGAATTGATGGAGCTGAAAAACGCAACACGAGAACTTCGTGAAGCATGCACAAGTATCAACAGCCGAATGGACCAGGCAGAAGAAAGGATATCAGAGGTCGAAGACCAACTCAATGAAATAAAACAGGAAGGCAAGACTGGAGAAAAAAGGGTAAAAAGGAATGAACAAAGTCTCCAAGAAATGTGGGACTATGTGAAAAAACCTAATCTACGTTTGATAGGCATACCTGAATGTGACAAAGAGAATGAATCCAAGCTGGAAAATACTCTTCAGGATATTATCCAGGAAACCTTCCCCAACCTAGCAAGGCAGGCAAACATTCAAGTCCAGGAAATACAGAGAACACCACAAAGATACTCCTCAAGAGGAACAACCCCAAGGCACATAATCATCAGATTCACCAGGGTCGAAATGAAGGAGAAAATACTAAGAGCAGCCAGAGAGAAAGGTCAGGTTACCCATAAAGGGAAGCCCATCAGACTCACAGCAGATCTCTCAGCAGAAACCCTACAAGCCAGAAGAGAGTGGAGGCCAATATTCAACATCCTTAAAGAAAAGAACTTTCAACCCAGAATCTCCTATCCAGCGAAACTAAGCTTCATAAGTGAAGGAAAAATAAAATCCTCTGGGAACATGCAAGTACTCAGAGATTTCGTCACCACCAGGCCAGCTCTACAAGAGCTCCTGAAAGAGGCTCTACACATATAAAGGAACAACAAGTACCAGCTCAACTAAAGGGCAAAACACCCAGCTAGCACCAAAATGGCAGTATCAAATTCACACGTAACAATATTAACCCTAAATGTAAATGGACTAAATGCCCCAATCAAAAGACACAGACTGGCAAATTGGATAAAAAGCCAAAACCCATCGGTGTGCTGTATCCAGGAAACCCATCTCACATGCAAGGATACACAAAGGCTCAAAATAAAGGGATGGAGGAAGATTTACCAAGCAAATGCAGAGCAAAAAAAGCAGGAGTTGCAATTCTCATCTCTGATAAATTAGACTTTAAAGCAACAAACATCATAAGAGACAAAGAGGGACATTACATAATGGTAAAAGGATCAATGCAACAAAAAGAGCTAACGATCCTAAATATATACGCATCCAATACAGGAGCACCGAGATACATAAGGCAAGTTCTTAATGACTTACAAAGAGACATAGACTCCCACACAATAATAGTGGGAGACTTTAACACCCCATTGTCAACATTAGACAGATCAACCAGACAGAAAATTAACAAGGATATCCAGGACTTAAACTCAGACCTGGACCAAGCAAACCTAATAGACATTTACAGAACTCTCCACCCCAAATCCACAGAATATACATTCTTCTCAGCACCACATCACACCTACTCTAAAATTGACCACATAATTGGGAGTAAATCACTCCTCAGCGAATGCAAAAGAACGGAAATCGTAACAAACAGTCTCTCACACCACAGTGCAATCAAGTTAGAACTCAGAATTCAAAAACTAACCCAGAACTGCACAGCTTCATGGAAACTGAACAACTTGCTCTTGAATGTTGACTGGATAAACAATGAAATGAAGACAGAAATAAAGATGTTCTTCAAAACCAACGAGAATGAAGACACAACATACCAGAATCTCTGGGACACATTTAAAGCAGTCTCTACAGGAAAATATATAGCAATAAGTGCCCACATGAGAAGCAAGGAGAGATCAAAAATTGACACCCTATTGTCAAAACTGAAAGAGCTAGAGGAACAAGATCAAAAAAACTCAAAGTCTAGCAGAAGACAAGAAATAGCTAAGATCAGAGCAGAACTGAAGGAGGTAGAGACACAAAAAACCCTTCAAAAAATCAATAAATCCAGGAGCTGGTTTTTTGAAAAGATCAACAAAATAGAACACTAGCCAGATTAATAAAAAAGAAAATAGAGAATAGCCAAATTGATGCAATAAAAAATGATAAAGGGAATATCACCACAGATTCCACAGAAATTCAAACCATCATCAGAGATTATTACAAACAACTCTGCACACAAACTAATAAACCTGGAAGAAATGGATAAATTCCTGGACACTTGCCTCCTGCCAAGCCTAAACCAGGAAGAAGCCGAAACCCTGAACAGACCCATAACAAGGTCTGAAGTTGAGGCAGCAATTAAGAGCTTACCACCCAAAAAAAGCCCAGGTCCAGATGGGTTCACAGCTGAATTCTACCAGACATACAAAGAGGAGCTGGTACCATTCCTTCTGAAACTATTCCAAACAATACAAAAAGAGGGAATTCTTCCCAAATCATTTTATGACACCAACATCATCCTGATTCCAAAACCTGGTAGAGACTCAACAAGAAAAGAAAACTTCAGGCCAATATCCATGATGAACATAGATGCAAAAATCTTCAATAAAATATTAACAAGCTGATTGCAACAGCACATCAAAAAGCTTATCCACCATGATCAAGTAGGCTTCATTCCGGGGATGCAAGGCTGGTTCAACATACGCAAGTCTATAAACGTAATTCACCACATAAACAGAACCAAAGACAAAAACCACATGATTATCTCAATTGATGCAGAGAAGGCCTTTGACAAAATTCAACAGCCCTTTATGCTAAAAACCCTCAATAAGCTAGGTATCGATGGAACGTATCTCAAAATAATAAAAGCTATTTATGACAAACCAACAGCCAATATTATACTGAATGGGCAAAAACTGGAAGCATTCCCCTTGAAATGTGGCACCAGACAAGGATGCCCTCTCTCACCACTGCTATTCAATATAGTATTAGAAGTTCTAGCCAGAGCAATCAGGCAAGAAAAAGAAATAAAGGGCATTCAAATAGGAAAAGAGGAAGTCAAATTGTCTCTATTTGCAGACGACATGATTGTATATCTAGAAGACCCCATTGTCTCAGCCCCAAACCTCCAGAAACTGATAAGCAAGTTCAGCAAAGTCTCAGGATACAAAATCAATGTGCAAAAATCACATGCATTCCTATACACCAATAACAGACTTAAAGAGAGCCAAATCAAGAACAAACTTCCATTCACAATTGCCACAAAGAGAATAAAATACCTAGGAATACAACTAACAAGGAATGTAAAGGACCTCTTCAAGGAGAACTACAAGCCACTGCTCAACGAAATCAGAGAGGACACAAACAGATGGAGAAACATTCCATGTTCATGATTAGGAAGACTCAATATCGTGAAAATGGCCATACAGCCCAAAGTAATTTACAGATTCAATGCTATCCCCATCAAGCTACCAATGACCTTCTTCACAGAACTGGAAAAAACCACCTTAAACTTCATATGGAACCAAAAGAGAGCCCGCATAGCCAAGTCAATTCTAAGCAAAAAGAAGAAAGCGGGGGGCATCACACTACTGGACTTCAAACTATACTACAAGGCTACAGTAATCAAAACAGCATGGGACTGGTACCAAAACAGAGATATAGACCAATGGAACAGAACAGAGGTCTCGGAGGGCAACACAACCTTTCTACAACCATCTGATCTTTGACAAACCAGACAAAAACAAGCAATGGGGAAAGGATTCCCTGTTCAATAAATGGTGTTGGGAAAGCTGGCTAGCCATGTGCAGAAAGCAGAAACTGGACCCCTTCCTGACACCTTACACTAAAATTAACTCCAGATGGATTAAAGACTTAAACATAAGACCTAACACCATAAAAACCCTAGAAGAAAATCTAGGCAAAGCCATTCAGGACATAGGTGTAGGCAAGGACTTCATGACCAAAACACCAAAAGCATTGACAACAAAAGCAAAAATAGACAAATGGGACCTAATCAAACTCCACAGCTTCTGCACGGCAAAAGAAACAATCATTAGAGTGAATCGGCAACCAACAGAATGGGAAAAAATTTTTGCAGTATACCCATCTGACAAAGGGCTGATATCCAGAATTTACAAAGAACTAAAACAGATTTACAAGAAAAAAACTAACAAGCCCATTCAAAAGTGGGCAAAGGATATGAACAGATACTTTACAAAAGAAGACATACATGAGGCCAACAAACATATGAAAAAATGCTCATCATCACTGGTCATCAGAGAAATGCAAATCAAAATAACATTGAGATACCATCTCACGCCAGTTAGAATGGCGATCATTAAAAAATCGGGAGACAACAGATGCTGGAGAGGATGTGGAGAAATAGGAACACTTTTACACTGTTGGTGGGAGTGTAAAGTAGTTCAACCATTGTGGAAGACAGTGTGGCGATTCCTCAAGGACCTAGAAATAGAAATTCCATTTGACCCAGCAATCCCATTACTGGGTATATATCCAAAGGATTACAAATCGTTCTACTATAAGGACACGTGCACACGAATGTTCATTGCAGCACTGTTTACAATAGCAAAGACCTGGAACCAACCCAAATGCCCATCGACGATAGACTGGATAGGGAAAATGTGGCACATATACACCATGGAATATTATGCAGCCATCAAAAACGATGAGTTTGGGTCCTTTGTAGGGACATGGATGAATCTGGAAACCATCATTCTCAGCAAACTGACAGAAGAGCAGAAGATCAAACACCGCATGTTCTCACTCATAGGCGGGTGTTGAACAATGAGAACACATGGACACAGGGAGGGGAGCACTACACACTGGAGTCAGTTGGTCAGTTGCGGGGAAATAGGGGACGGACGGTGGGGGGTGGGGATCTGGGGAGAGATAGCAAGGGGAGAAATGCCAGATGTAGGTGATGGGGAGGCAGGCAGCAAATCACACTGCCACGTGTGTACCAATGCAACAATTTTGCATGTTCTTCACATGTACCCCCAAACCTAAAATGCAATAAAATAAATAAATGGGAAAAAAAAAAAAAAAGAAACTCACTCAAATCTGCACAACTACTTAGAAACTGAACAATTTGCATCTGAGTGTCAACTGGATAAACAATGAAATGAAGGCAGAAATAAAGACGTTTTTCGAAACCAACGAGGATGAAGACACAACATACCAAAATCTCTGGGACACATTTAAAGCAGCGTCTAGAGGGAAATTTATAGCAATAAATGCCCACATGAGAAACAAGGAAAGATCTAAAATCGACACCCTATCATCAAAATTGAAAGAGCTAGAGGAGGAAGATCAAAAAAACTCAAAAGCTAGCAGAAGATAAGAAATAACTAAGAGCAGAACTGAAGGAGATAGAGACGCAAAAACCCTTCAAAAAATCAATAAATCCAGGAGCTGGTTTTTTGAAAAGATCAACAAAATAGACCGCTAGCCAGACTAATAAAAAAAAAGAGAGAGAGAGAAGAATCAAATAGATGCAATAAAAAACGATAAAGGGGATATCACCACTGATTCCACAGAAATACAAACTACCATCAGAGATTACTACAAACAACTCTATGCACACAAACCAGTAAATCTGGAAGAAATGGATAAATTCCAGGACACGTGCACCCTCCCAAGCCTAAACCAGGAAGAAGTTGAAACCCTGAATAGACCAATAACAAGGGCTGAAGTTGAGGCAGCAATCAATAGCCTACCAACCCAAAAAAGCCCAGGTCCAGACGGGTTCACAGCCAAATTCTACTAGACATACAAAGAGTAGCTGGTACTATTCCTTCTGAAACTATTCCAAACAATACAAAAAGAGGGAATCCTCCCTAACTCATTTTATGAAACCAACATCATCCTGATACCAAAACCGGCAGAGACTCAACTAAAAAAGAAAACTCAGGCCAATATCCATGATGAACATTGATGCAAAAATCTTCAACGAAATGCTGGCAAACCGACTGCAACCGCACATTAAAAGTTCATTCATAACAATCAAGTAGGCTTCATCCCTGAGACGCAAGGCTGGTTCAACATATGCAAGTCCATAAATGTAATTCACCACAAAAACAGAACCAAAAACAAAAACCACACTCAATAGATGCTGAGAAGGCCTTTGACAAAATTCAACAGCCCTTCATGCCAAAAACTCTCAATAAACTGGGTATCAGCGGAACATATCACAAAATAATAAAAGCTATTTATGACAAACCCACAGCTAACATCATACTGAATGGGCAAAAGCTGGAAGCATTCCCTTTGAAATCAGGCTGGACAAGAATGCCCTCTCTCACCACTCCTATTCAATATAGTATTGGAAGTTCTAGCCAGAGCAGTCAGGCAAGAAAAAGAAATAAAGGGTATTCAATTAGGAAAGGAGGAAGTCAAATTTTCTCTATTTGCAGATGACATGATTGTATATTTAGAAGACCCTATCATCTCAGCCCAAAATCTCCTTAAACCGATAAGCAACTTCAGCAAAGTCTCAGGATACAAAATCAATGTGCAGAAATCATAAGCATTCCTATATACTAATGACAGACAAACAGAGAGCCAAATCAAGAGTGAACTCCCATTCACAGTTGCTACAAAGAGAATGAAACATCTAGGAATACAACTAACAAAGGATATAAAGGTCCTCTTCAAGGAGAACTACAAACCACTGCCCAAGGAAAGAAGATACAAACAGATGGAAAAATATTCCATGCTCATGGTTAGGAAGAATCAACATTGTGAAAATGGCCATACTGCCCAGAGTAATTTATAGATTCAATGCTATCCCCATCAAGCTACTAAAGACCTTCTTCACAGAACTGGAAAAAACCACTTCAAACTTCATATGGAACCAAAAGAGAGCCCACATAGCCAAGACAATCTTAAGCAAAAAGAACAAAGCCAGAGGCATCACGCTGCCCAACTTCAAACTATACTACAAGGCTACAGTAATCAAAACAGCATGGGACTGGTACCAAAACAGAGACATGGACCAATGGAACAGAACAGAGGCCTTGGAAGCAACACCACACACCTACAACCATCCGATTTTTGACAAACCTGACAAGAACAAGCAATGGGGAAACGACTCCCTGTTTAATAAATGGTGTTGGGAAAACTGGATAGCAATGTGCAGAAAGCAGAAACTGGAACCCTTCCTGTCATCTCACACTAAAGTTAACTCCAGATGGATTAAAGATTTAAACATAAGACCTAACACCATAAAGACCCTAGAAGAAAACCTAGGCAAAACCATGCAGGACATTGGCATAGGCAAGTATTTCATGACTAAAACACCAAAAGCAATGGCAAGAAAAGCCAAAATAGACAAATGGGACCTAATTAAACTTCAGAGCTTCTGTACAGCAAAGGAAACAATCATTAGAGTGAACTGGCAACCAATAGAATGGGAAAAAAATTTTGCAGTCTACCCACCAAAGGGCTAATATCCAGAATCTACAAAGAACTAAAACAGATAAGAAAAAAAAACACAAACTCATTCAAAAGTGGGTGAAGGATATGAACAGACACTTTACAAAAGAAGACATCTATGAGGCCAACAAGCATATGAAAAAATGCTTATCATCACTGGCCATTGGAGAAATGCAAATCAAAACCACATTGAGGTATCATCTCATGCCAGTTAGAATGGCAATCATTTAGAAATCTGGAGACAACAGATGCTGGAGAGGATGTGGAGAAATAGGAACACTTTTACACTGTTGGTGGGAACGTAAATTAGTTCAACCATTGTGGAAGACAATGTGGCGATTCCTCAACGATCTAAAAATAGAAATTTCACTTGACCCAGTAATCCCATTACTGGGTATATAATGAAAGGATTATAAATCGTTCTGTTATAAAGATACATGCACATGTATGTTCATTGCAACACTGTTTACAATAACAAAGACCTGGAGCCAACCCAAATGCCCATGAATGAGAGACTGGACAAAGAAAATTTGGCACATATACACTATGGAATATTATGCAGCCATAAAATTTGATGAGTTCATGTCCTTTGTAGGGACTTGGATGAATCTGGACACCATCATTCTCAGCAAACTGACACAAGAACAGAAAACCAAACACCGCATGTTCTCACTCTTAGGCGAATGTTGGACAATGAGAACACATGGACTCAGGGAGAGGAGCATCACACACTGGGGTTAGTTGTGGGGGGCTAGGGGTGGGACAGCAGGGGGTGGGGAGGGTGGGGAGTGATAACATGAGGAGAAATGATGGATATAGATGAAGGGGGAATGGAGGCAGCGAACCGCTGGGTTATGTATGCACCTATCAAACAATCCTGCATGATCTGCATATGCACCCCAGACCCTAAAGCATGATTTAAAAAATTATAATGAAAAAAGCTAAACATACAACTACCATAGAATCCAGAAACTGTATTAATTCCAAAGATATGAAAACTTATGTTCCCATCAAAACATCCACAAATAAGTACATTTTTTTGCAGCTTTATTTTTAATAACCTAAAACTGTAAAGAAAAGCCCAAGTTCTTCAACAAGTGAATGGTTAAATAAACTATGGCAATCCATAGGGTAGCAATTTTAAAAGTTAACTACTGATACACACAACAATATAAGTGAATTTCCAGATAGTTATGTTGTGTGAAAATAGTCGATCCCCAAAAAGGCTAAATAATATGTGATTCCATTTATATAATGTTCTTTAAATGACAAATTTTGAAAAATCATAATCATATCAATTTTTTTTCTGATTACAATAGAATAAAACTGGAAATCAATAACAGGAGGAAATGTGGAAACCATACAACTACATGGAAACTAAACAACATGTTTCTGAAAAACCAAGGAATTTATGAAGAGATCAAAAAAGACATTAGAAAATTTTTTGAGATGAATGAATGTGGAAACACAATACACCAAAACCTATGGGATACAGCAAAAGCAGTTCTAAGGGAGAGTTTATAGCAATAAACACATCAAAAAATAGAAAGCTCTCAAATAAAAAATCCTAAGGTTGCACCTCAAAGACCTAAGAAAATGAGAGAAAAAAAAAAAACACTAGACTTGATTTTACCCAAAAGGTCAAGAAATGATAACAAGAACAAACTAAATTCAAAATGAGTAAAAGAAAGGAAATAAAGATCACATTAGAAATAGAGACCAAATAATGCAAAACATCAACAAAATGAAGAATTGATTTTTGAAAAGATAAACAAAATCAATGCCCTTAGTAGCTGGACTAAAAAACAGACAGGAGTCAAATAAACAAAATCAGACAAAAAAGGAAAATTGCAAGTGAAACTAAAGAAATAAAAAGAATAATGGGAGAATATTATGAGCAACTAACAACAAATTGGAAAACTTAGAAGAAATGGATAAATTCTTGGGCACATGCAACTTACCAAGATTGAATCATGAAGAAACAGAAAACCTAAGCAGACAGTAAAGAGTAAAAATATTGAATCAGCAATAGGAAATCTAACATTAAAGAAAAGCCCAGGACCTGATGGCACCACTGCTGGATCCTATCAAACATTTAATAAAGAACTGATACCAATTTTTCACAAACTCTTTCAAAACATTGAAAAGGAGAAAATTCTTCCAAGTTCATTCTTTGAGGCCAGCGTTATCCTCATGCCAAAACCAGACAACACACACACACCCCTATGAGCCAATATCCTTGATAAGCATGGACACAAAAATCCTAAACAAAATATTAGCAAATTGAACTCAATAGCACATAAAAAGGATCATTTGCCATAATCAAGTGGGATTAATCCCAGTGATGTAAGAATGTTTCAACATACAAAAATAAATAAACTTGATATTTCACATTAACAGAATTGTATTAGTCAGGTTTCTCCAGAGGGTCAGGACCAATAGGTTATGTGTAATAGAAAACTTAGGGGAAATTGGCTCACATTATCACAAAGGTGAAGTCCCATAATAGGGCATCTGCAAATTGGAGGACCCGAGAAGCCAGTAGTGTGGTTCCCAGAGAGGTTGGTAGCATGGTGCCTAGAGAAGCTGGTAACATGGCTCAGTCTAAATCCTAAAGCCTCAGCAGTAGGGAGGCTGACAGCATAGACCCTGGTCTGGGGCCAAATGCCTGAGAACCTTATCAGAAGGTGGCTGATGTAATTCTGAGTCCAAAACCCAAAGAACTTGAAGTCTGATGCAAGGGCAAGAGGAATAAAAGACATCTCCAAGAGGGAGAGAGAGAGGAAGCAAAAGTAAGCTGAGCAGAAATTCTTTCATTTAATTAGATCCCATTTGTCAATTTTTGCTTTTCTTGTAATTGCTTTTGTTGTCTTCATTATGAAATATTTGCCTGTTTCTATGTCCAGATGGTATTGCCTAGGTTGTCTTCCAGGGTTTTTACAGTTTTGAGGTTTACATTTAAGTCTTTAATCCATCTTGAGATCATTTTTGTATATGGTGTGAGGAAGGGGTACAGTTTCAATCTTCTGCATATGGCTAGCCAGTTATCCCAGAGCCATTAATTGAATATGCAATCCTTTCTCTATTGCTTTTTTTTTGTTTGTTTGTTTGTTTGTTTGTTTTTTCAGCTTCTGCACAGCAAAAGAAACTATCAACACAGTAAACAGACAACCTACAGACTGGGAGAAAATTTTTGCAAACTATGCATCTGACAAAAATCTAATATCCAGCATCTATAAAAAACTTAAGCAAATTTACAAGAAAAAACCCTATAACAACCCTATTGAAAAGTAGACAAAGGACATGAACAAACACTTTTCAAAGAAGACATACATGCAGCCAACAAACATGAAAAAAGCTCAACATCACTGATAATTAGAGAAATGCAAATCAAAATCATAATGAGACACCATCTCACACCAGTCAAAATGGCTACTATTTAAAAGTCAACAAATAAAAGATGCTGGTGAGGTTGTAGAGAAAAAGGAAAGCTTATACAGTGTTGGTGGGAGTATAAATTAGTTCATCCACTGTGGAAAACAGTGTGGTGATTCCTCAAAGACCTAAAAACAGAAATACCATTTGACTCAGCAATCTCATTACTGGGTATATACCTAAAGGAATATAAATCATTATCTTACAAGAATACATGCATGCATATGTTCATATGAAACACAATTCACAGTAGCAAAGACATAGAATGAACTTAAATGCCCATTAATGGTAGACTAGATAAAGAAAATGTGGTACAAATCCATCATGGAATACTATGCACCCATAAAAAAGAATGAGATTATGTTCTTTTAAGGATCATGGATTGAGCTGGAAACCATTATCCTTAGCAAACTAACACAGGAACAGAAAACCAAATACCCATGTCATCACTTGCAAGTGGGAGCTAAATGATGAGAACACATAGGCTTATACAGAGGAACAGCAGACACTGTAGCCTACTGGAGGGTGATGGGTAGGAGGATGGAGAGGGTCAGGAAAAATAATGGATACTAGGCCGAGACTATGGCCACCCCTGCCACTAAGGACTCAGACCCAGGGAGATCAGAATTCTGTCCCTGAGCCCCTGGCTGGAGTTGTGGAGTTCCTGCAGGGAAGCCCTCCCAGTGAGGAGGGATGGGTCAGGGTCACACCTGAAGAAACAGGATGCCCTCTCTCAGCACTCCTATTCACCATAGTATTGGAAGTTTTGGCTAGAGCAATCAGGCAAGAGAAAAAAAAAGGGTATTCAAATAGGAAGACAGAAAGTCAAATTGTCTGTATGCAGGTGACATGATTCTATGTTTAGAAAACCCCATCATCTCAGCCCAACAACTCCTTAAGCTGATAAGCAACTTCAGCAAAATCTCAGAGTACAAAATCCATGTGCAAAAATCACAAGCATTCCTAATCACCAACAATAGACAAGCAGAGAGCCCAATCATCAATGAACTCCCATTCACAATTGCTACAAGGAGAATAAAATACCTAGGAATACAGCTAACAAGGGATGTGAAGGACTGCTTCAAGAAGAATCACAAACCACTGCTTAAGGAACTAAGAGAGGTTATGAACAAATGGAAAAACATTGCATCCTCATGGATAGGAGGAATCAATATTGTGAAAATGGCCATACTGCCCAAAGTAATTTGTAGATTCAACACTATTCCCATCAAACTACCATTGACATTCTTAACATAATTAGAAAAAAAAAAACTACTTTAAATTTCATACGGAGCCAAAAAAGAGTCTGTATAGCCAGGACAATCCTAAGCAAAAAGAACAAAACTGGAGGCATCATGCTACCTGACTTCAAACTATACTACAAGGCTACAGTAACCAAAACAGCATGCTACAGGTACCAAAGCAGACATTTAGACAATGAGACAGAACAGAGGCCTCAGAAATAACACCACACATCTACAACCATCTGATCTGACAAAACAAGCAATGGGAAAAGGATTCCCTATTTAATAAATGATGCTGGGAAAACTGATTAGCTATATGTACAAAACTGAAACTGGACCCCTTTCTTACACCTTATACAAAAATTAACTCAAGATGGATTAAAGACTTAAATGTAAAATCCACAACCATAAAAACCCTAGGAGAAAACCAAGGCAATTTCAGGACATAGGCATGGGAAAATATTTCATGATGAAAACGCCAAAAGCAATTGCAACAAAAACTAAAGTGAACAAATGAGATCTAATTAAACAAAAAGCTTCTGCATAGCAAAAGGAATTATCATCAGAGTGAACAGTCCACCTACTGAACAGAAGGTTTTTGCAATCCACCCATCTGACAAAGGTCTAATATACAGAATCTACAAGGAACTTAAACAAATTTACAAGAAAACTACAAACAACCTCATCAAAAAGTTGGCAAAGGATATGAACAGACATTTCTCAAAAGAAGACATTTATGCAACTAACAAACATATGGGGAAAAAAAGGTCAATATCACTGATCATTAGAGAAGTTCAAATCTAAATCACAATGAGATACCATTTCACACCTGTCAGAATGGCGATTAAAAAGTCAAAAAACAATAGATGCTGGTGAGGCTGTGGAGAAATAGGAATGCTTTTACACTGTTAGTGGGAATGTAAATTAGTTCAATCATTGTGGCAGATAGTGTGCCAATTCCTCAAGGATCTAGAAGCAGAAATACCATTTGACCTAGCAATCCCATTACTGGGTATATGCCCAAAGAATATAAATCATTCTACTGTAAGACATGCACACACGTATGTTTATTGCAGCACCATTTACAATAGCAAACACATGGAATCAACCCAAATGCCCATCAATAATAAACTGGATAAAGAAAACACAATACATATACTCCATGGAATACTATGCAGCTATAAAAAGGAATTTGCTGGGCATGGTGGTGCACATCTGTGGTGCCAGCTACTAGGGAAGCTGAGGTAGGAGGATTGCTTGAGCCTAGGAAGTTGAGGCTACGGTGAGTTGTGTTTGCACCGTTGCACTCCAGCCTTGGTGACAGAGTGAGACCCTCTCTCAAAAAAAATGTTTTTAAATCATGTTGTTTGTAGATTCTGGATATTAGACTTTTGTCAGATGAGTAGAGTGCAAAAATGTTCTCCCATTCTGTATGTTGCCTGTTCACTCTGGTGATAGTTTCTTTTGCTGTGCAGAGCTCTTTAGTTTAATTAGATCTCATTTGCCAATTTTGGCTTTTGTTGCGATTGCTTTTGGTGTTTTAGTGCCCCTCAATGATAGACTGGATAAAGAAAACATGGCACATATACACCATGGAATACTATGCAGCCATAAAGAAGAATGAGTTCATGTTCTTTGCAGGGACATGGTTGAAGCTGGAAACCATCATTCTCAGAAAATGAACACAGGAACAGAAAACTGAACACTGCCTGTTCTCACTTGTAAGTGGGAGTTGAACAATGAGAATGTATGGACACAGGGAGGAGAACATCACACGCAGGGGCCTCAGATACAGTCAGGGGGTGGGGGACAAGGGGAGGGAGAGCATTAGGACAAATATCTAAAGTATGTGGGGCTTAAAACCTAGATGGCCAGTTGATAGGTGCAGCAAACCATTATGGCACACATACACCTGTGTAACAACCTGCATATTCTTCACATGTATCCTGGAACTTAAAGTAAACTAAAAAATAAAATAAAAATAAAAATTATGTTTACAAACAACAACAATAAAAGTTGATTTCATAGAAGGAGAGAGTAAAATAGTGATTATTAGAAGGTGAAGATTTAGGAGGAGTGGGAACAGGGACAGGTTAGTCAACAGATCTATGTTATACTTAGAATTAACAAGCTCTGGTATTCTATTGTACAAAAGTGTGAGTATAGTTAACAATAATGTATTGTAACTTCAACATAGCCAGAGAGGATTGTGAATGTTCTTAACTCAAAGAAATAACAGATGTTTGAGATGATGGATATGCTAATTATCCTGGTTTGATTATTATGCAATGTATACACGTATCGAAGTATCACACTGTACCTTATAAACATGTACAATCATTATGTGCCACTTAAAGATAAAATAAAACTTTAAAAAAGATATGAAACTGGGCCGGGTGCGGTGGCTCAAGCCTGTAATCCCAGCACTTTGGGAGGCCGAGGCGGGTGGATCACAAGGTCAAGAGATCGAGACCATCCTGGTCAACATAGTGAAACCCCGTCTCTACTAAAACTACAAAAAATTAGCTGGGCATGGTGGCGCGTGTCTGTAGTCCCAGCTACTCAGGAGGCTGAGGCAGGAGAATTGCCTGAACCTAGGAGGCGGAGGTTGCGGTGAGCCGAGATTGCGCCATTGCACTCCAGCCTGGGTAACAAGAGCGAAACTCCGTCTCAAAAAAAAAAAAAAAAAAAAAGATATGAAACTTCCACATTATAAGGGAAAGAATGAAACAAAGAAGAGAAAATTAAAATAAAAAATTCTTAAAGCATGATATATACAAAAAAAGAAAAAGGAAATGGAACGTCAAAATCAATTACAAATATATTAACAATTGCATGAATCTTAAAAGACAAATTTGTATGAAAAACAAACAAAGATTCTTAGAGTGCATATATATCCATCTATTATAAAGTTTTCTGTAATGGCAAACCTAAAAATTTGACCAACCTTCCCAATGGGAAAACTAATAAAACTCAGATGAAATATTTTAAATATGTATTTGAAGGCATCACAAACATAAAATAATAAGGAATTACTTAGAAAACTTCTAACTGCAGAAAGTATAAACTCAGATAGACAGGTTCAGGACTCAAAGCCACTTCAGCCCAGAAAACATTTGTTAAACAGGAAAAAAAAAAGAAAGAAACTGAGCTATGGTTTATAGAGAAGTAAAAACCCTCAACCTATCCAAAAGGTGAGAGGTAAAACACCACTTGAATTTAGCCTTCTTTTTCAAAAAAAAAAAAAAAAATCCAAAATAAATAATCTAAGCTTCCGCCCTAGGAAACTAAATCCAAAGTAAGCACAAGAAAAAAATTAATAATAAAAATTAAGACAGAATCAATGAAATTGAAAATAGGACATTGTTAAAGAAAATCAACAAAACAAAAAGCTAGTTCTTTGAAAAGATCCATAAAATTGATATCATTAAAAAGTCTAACTACAGAAAATAAAAGAAAGAAGACACAAGTTACTAATATCAGAAATGAAAAGAAAAACATCACTAAAAGTCCCATGGGCACTGAAAGGATAATAAAGGAATAGTATGAACAAATCTGTGTCCACAAATATAACTTAAATGAAATAGACCAATATTGGGAAAGCCACAATCTGCTAAAACCCATACAAGAAGAAATGGGCTTTAATAGGCCTATTTCTATTGAAGAAATTAACTCAATAATTAGTAACCTTCCCAAACAGAATGTACCAGGCCCAGATGGGCCCACTGGTGAATTCTATCAAACATTTAAGGAAGAATTTGTGACAATTCTCTGCAATCTTTTCTAGAAGATGGAAATAGAGTAAATACTTTCTAGCTACTTCTATGAGGCCAATAATACTCTAATAACAAAAGTGAATAAAGTAATTGCAAGAAAAGAAAACTACAGACCAATATCTCTCATGAATATGGATGTAAAAATCCTTAATACAGTACTAGCAAATAGAAACCAATAATGTATAAAAAGACTTATGTATCATACCCAAGTGGGATTTATCTCAGGAATGCAAGGTTACTCCAACACTTGAAAATCAATTAATTTAATTTATCACATCAATAGGCTAAAGAACAACTACATGATAATATAAATAGATACAGAAAAAGCACTTGACAAAATCCAACACCCATTTATGATTAAACACTCTGAGAAAACTAGGAATAGAGAAATTTTAAAAAATCTAGTTTTAAAACTACAGTTAACATCATACTTGATGAGAAACTAAAAGCTTTGCACTAAGATCAGGAACAAGACAAAAAAATGTCCCCTTTCATTACTGCATTTGAATATCATACTGAAAGTCCTAGTAGGGCATAAGACAGGAAAATGAAATTAAAGGTATACAGACTCAGAAGGAATAAATAAAACTGTCTTTGTTTTCAGATGACATGATTTTTACAGAAAATCCAAAATATCCAAAAATCTCTCCTGGAACTAGTAAGAAATTATAGAAAGGTTTCAGGATACAGAGTTAAGATACAAAAGCCAATTGCTCCCTTATGTAGTAGCAATGAACAAATGGAATTTGAAATTAAAAACACAATACCATTTACACTAGCAGCCCCAAATTTGTTAGATATAAATCTATATACAAAATTGATACGAGAAAAACTGCAGAGCTCTGAAAGAAGAAATCAAATAATAACTAAATAAATGGAGAGATATTCCATGTTCATGCATAGGAAAACTCAATATTATTGTGGTGCCATTCTTCCCAACTTGATCGATAGATTCAACATAGCCTTAATCAAAACACTGGCAAATTACTTTGTGGATATCAACAAAATTATTCTGAAGTTTATGCATCAAATTATTGCCCTAAAAATTTCCAGCATGCTTGATTTATCATTTTTATTCTAGAATATTTTATGAAAGAATTCAGAGAATGGAGAGTGAGTACAAAACTGGCACTAGTAGGTGTACAACACATATTGATTATGTTTCATCTATTAATTACAACAGAAGAGTGCTTTTGAGTTAAAGAAATGAAATAGGGAATACCATAACATATATTAATTTCTTTTTCTCCTATTGTTATCATTTAATATTAACCTTAGATATGGTCTCACACCTTCCTTGTCATAATCTTCACAAAGTGGTAAAATAGAAGGGGGTAGATACTGGAATCAAACTGACTCATTAAGTTATTTAACATCCTAATTCCCAGTTTTCACTATTCTACCTCAAGTAACTGATATGAGGAATAATGAGGAACATTGTGGATACTCAATAAATGTTTGTGTTCTCATTCCTTTACCTCATCCCATGCCTGCCTCACTGGGGTAGAATCACTCGGCTCCAGAGCCTCATAACAAATGCCCTGTTCACTATAGCTGATATGCTGGTTTTAGAGATGTGAGGGGGAATAGTGGTTTTTCTGTTAGTAATGGTTGCCTCACTGGGGTTAGGAAAGAGGCTGAGGCAGAGCATCTCATTCCACAGCCTAATAAAAGAATGAAACATTCTTTTTGTTGCATCCCTAACTCAGAGTCAACTGATAACCTTCTCCTAATATCAATATGCCAGTAGTAGAATTACTGAAGTGATGGAAAACAGGTAGGGGTTGATCAAGATTAGACATCACCATCTAGATATCTAATCATGAAAGTAATGTCTTCCCACTGCCGAAAAGTTTACACAAAGCCTCCTTCATGTCTCTGTTCCTTAAGCTATAAATGAATGGGTTTAGCATGGGAATAATCACCATGTAGAGAACAGCAGCCCTTCTTGTCCTCTCTGTAGAGTAAGTTGATGGAGGAAGTAAATACACACCCATAAGAGACCCGTAGAAAAGCAGAACCACTGTGAGATGAGAGCCACAGGTAGAGAAGGCCTTCCGTCGCCCTCCAGGAGATGAGATGCCAAACACAGCCCAGGAAATGCAGACATAGGAGAAGATGATCAGCAGGAGGGGAACAGTGAGGAACAGCAAGCCCATGGTGATGATCATCAGCTCGTTTACATGGGTATCTGTACAGGCAAGCTTCAGGAGAGCACTGGGATCACAGTAGAAATGGGGGATGGACCTCTGGGCACAGAAACCCACGCGGGTCAGCAGCAGTGTGTGCATCAGGGCAGGACAGTTGGTTAGCGTCCAGCACACACCCAGCATTAGTGCACAGAGCTGGGGACTCACAGCTGTGCTATAATGGAGTGGCTGGCAGATGGCCACATAGCGGTCATATGCCATCACAGCCAGCAGGCAGTTGTCAAGGCCACCAAACATAAGGAGGAAATATAGCTGTGTAAGACACCCAGAATAGGAGATGGTCTGACTCTGAGTATGAATGTTGGCCAGCATTTTGGGGATTGAGGCAGTAGTGAAACAGGCATCAGTTAATGATAGGTTGGCCAGAAAGAAGTACATGGGAGTATGAAGGTGTGGGTCAGAGCTGATAGCCAGGATGATGAGCAGATTTCCCACCATGGTGACTAGGTACATGCCAAGGAAGATGCCAAACAGAAGAGGCTGCTCCTCTGGCCGCTCAGAGAGTCCTAGAAGGAGGAAGTCTGAAACAGTGGTTTGGTTCACTCTGCTTGGTTTTCCCATCCCTTGTAGTTCTTGTTATCTGTGCAGATAAAACCTTCCATGTGTCAGTATTTATTTATTAGATCAATTTACAGATATGCATCTATGTGACCAGAACTGTGCTGGGAGAAAAAAAAAGAAAAATAAATGGTCTTTGCCAATAAGAATCTCTGAATCTCATTGGGAATGCAAGGAAATACCCAAGAAACGTTTAAAGAACATTTAAGATAATATCCATTCAAATCTCAATTGTACTCTCTATGCTATAGCAGAATCCAAAGAAAAGATTCATTTGACCAGAGAAATCAGCATGGGCTATTTAGAGGAAGTGAGAATTGAGAATAGCTTGATGGCAAGATTAGAAGGTGTCAATTGGAAAGAAGGTGCATGATCTCCATCAAACTCTTCCCCCTCCTCCAACACACACACACACACACACACACACACACACACGAACCTTCTTTATGGGGACTGAAATTGACTTTTAAGACAACATAGCCTCCCCTCCTCCACTTGTCTTTCAGTCCCTAGAATTTGACCTTACCCATCCAAACCAGTCCTGTACTCTTTCCTAACTAGCAGCATAGGACATGTGAGTTAAGGACAGTAGTTGTCTTGTGGTTTCATACTCTCCCACCCACTGTTAGGATGTTCCCTCTCCCCACAGACACACACAAACAGGACAGGGGAGGCATCCTCTCCCCTCCATCACTTCCTCTCCTTTATCCCTGTCCTCTTCCCTTTTTTTTTTTTTTTTTTTTTTTGCTGCTATGCATCTATATCTGCTCTGGGAACTGTCATTTTAGTTCACCTGCACCTTAACCCCTACATTTGTACTGCATTTCTCTAATATTTACTTTTAACCAGAGGGAAGGAAGGTGAAAGGTATCACTCTGGCTTTTTGGCTTGAACATAACCGGTCTGTTTTTCTGCTGCCCTAGTGAGCTGGTAGGAGAAGCCACCTCATATTGATCTTGTAGAAGTTTGGCCTTAGAAGCTTTAGTGACTATTTTAGTCCTCCGTTTGTTCTTTGGTTCATAGAGAAGTTTCTGACCTTAGGTAAAGACTCAGCACTTTCCCAGGAAACTGCTGCCTGATCACCTGGTCATCAGACTGGGAAGGAAGGTAGGGTGGGTGGGTGGGTGTGGGTGTGTGTGTGTGTGTGTCCGTCTGTCCTACCCCTTCCAAATCCTCACCTGTCAGATTATGGATCAGTTCTAGGTGTCTTCAAATTCTCCAATTCTCTCCCATGGATGGAAAATTCCTAATAAAAAACTCTGAGACCTTTGACTCACAGGCAATGAAGTCAGGGTCTATTGAGTCCAGAGTTCATTAGAAACACCTGGAGTGTATGACCCGATTTCAGCTTCCCCAGGCATAAGACAGGATTATTTCTCAAGGTTATAAAGGCTTATAGAACGCTATCTCCCAACGTGCTCATTAGGGCCGACCTCAGTGTCATTGTGCAGCCTGTTCTCCAGCCAACTCTGGCTGGATCCTAGGGGAACTGAGGACCTCTCTTTCCCAGGGATTAAGCTCTCTTGCTGGAATGTAGTACATTTCAGCCTGACTCACAGGTCTCCTGGGAACTCCTGCCTATATGCATTAGGCAATTTTGCACTTGTCCCATGTCCTAGGTAAAACTGCATTAAAGGATAATCAGGAGTGTAAACTATAACACAACTATTTCTGCTGCCGATTTCCTTAAAGAGAGTAATCCTAATAGAAACAATACCCTCAAAAACTCCAAAACTCTCAATTAATGAGGCAACCTAAGTAAAGCACACTAGCCATGGTGCCTCATACAAAGCAGCTGCTCAAAAAATGCTACTCATATCTCCTGTATTTTAATTAATTCTATTAAGTGGAAAGAGTGGAATTCCCACCTAGGTCTGAAATGACTCTGGAGTACATGCTCTTATCCACTACGCTTTGTTCCAGTATGATTGTTGGTTTTAATCATAAGCAATTTCATAAGTCTAAAATCATCAAAATTTTTGTAGCTATTATAAATGGGATTGAGGTCTTGATTTGGTTCTCAGCTTGTTATTAGTGTGTAGAAATGCTACTGATTTTCATACATTAATTTTGCATCATGAAACTTGACTTAATTCATTGATCAAACCTAGGCATCTTTTGGAGGAATCTTTAAGGTATTCTAGGTATTAGATCATATCATCAGCAAACAAAGATACTTTGACTTCCTTTTTCAAATTTGGATGCCTTTTATTTATTGCATTTCCCTGATTGTTCTGGGTAAGACCTCCAGTACCATGTTGAATAGGAGTGATGAAAGTGGTCATCCTTGTCATTCTCTAGTTCTTAGGGTGAATGCGTTCAGCTTTCCTGCATTCAGTATTACGTTGGCTATGGGTTTGTCAGATGTGGCTTTTATTATATTTAGGTATATTCCTTCTATGCCTAGTTTGTTCAGCATTTTTATCATGAAGGGATGTGGAATTTTATCAGTTGCTTTTTCTGTATCTATTGAGATGATTGTAAGGTTTTGTTTTAAATTCTGTTTATGTGGTGAATCACATTTATTGATTTGTGTATATTTAACTAACCTTGCATCCCCTGAAAAATGCCTACTTGATCATTGTGTATTATCTTTTTGATGTGCTGTTGGATTCAGTTTGCTAGTATTTTATGGATAATTTTTGCATTCATTTTCCCCATGGATATTAGTCTGTAGTTTTCTTTTTTGTGTGTCCTTGTCTAGCTTTGATATACAGGTGATACTTGCTTTGTAGAATGAATTACGGAGGATTCCTTCCTCCTTGATTTTTTCAGAAGAGTTTCAGGAAGACTGGTACTAGTTCTTCTTTGTATGTTTGGTGAAATTCAGCTGTGAATTAACTGGTCCTGAGCCTTTTGTTGTTGATTGAGAGATTGTGTGATTCAATCTCACTACCATTATTGGTTTATTCAGCATTTCTACTTGTTCCTGGAACAATTGGGAGAGTTTATATTTCAGGAATTTATCCGTTTTCTCAAGGTTTTCTTGTTTGTGGATTCATAGTTGTTTATAGTAGTCTCTGATGATACCAAAGATCATCTGTAACTTAGGATGTAAAATATGTCTACAAGAAAAGCTATAAAACACTGAAGAAAGAAATTTTAGATGACACAAATAAATGGAAAAACATCCCATGATCATGAATTGGAAGAATCAATATTGTTAAAATGACCATGCTGCCCAAAGCAGTCTATAGATTCAATGCAATTCTTATCAAAATACCAACATCATTTTTCATAGAATTAGAAAAAAAATCCTAAAATTCATATAGAACCAAAAAAAAGGCCCAAATAGCCAAAGGAATCCTAAGCAGAAAGAACAAAGCTGAAGGCATTACATTACCTGACTTCAAATTATACTAAAATGTTATAGTAACCAAAACAACATTGTACTGGTGTAAAAACAGACGTAGATCAATGGAAATAAAGCCACATGCTTAGAGCCAACTGACCTTTGACAAAGTTAACAAAAACATGCACTGGGGAAAGACACCCTATTCAATAAATGGTGCTAGGAAAATTGGGTTGCTATATGGAGAAGAATGAAACTGGACCTCTATCTCTCGCTGTACACAAAAATTAACTCAAGATGGATTAAAGACTTAAATTTAAGACCTGAAACTATACAAATCCTAGAAGAAAATTGAGGAAAAACTCCCCTGGAAATTTGTGTTAGTCCATTTGCATTGCTATAAACGAAAATCTGAGGCTGGGTAATTTATAAGGAAAAGAGGTTTATTTGACCCATGGTTCTGCAGGCTGTACACATAGTGCCAGCCTCTGCTTCTGGTGAGGCCTCAGGAAGCTTGGAATCATGGTGGAAGGTGAAGGGGAGCCAGCGTATCGTATGGCAAGAGAGGGAACAGAGGGATGCTAAACAACCAGCTCTCATGTGGACTCATTACTGCAGGGAGGGCGCCAAGCCATTCATGAGGGATGCACCCCCATCGCCCAAACATTTCTCACTGGGCCCTACATCCAACATTGGGGATCTCATTTCAACATGACGTTTGGAGAGGGCAAACATCCAAACCATATCAACATTGATCTAAGCAAAGAATTCATGACTAACACCTCAAAAGCACAGGTAATCAAGACAGAAATAGACAAACAGAACTAAATTAAACCAAAAAACTCCTGCACAGCAAAAGAAATAATCAACAGAGTAAACAGACCACCTGCAGAATGGGAGAAAATACTTGCAAACTATGCATCTGACAGGGGACTAATGTTCAGAATCTACAAGGAAGTCAAACAGCTCAACAACAATAAAAGACAAATTAACCCCATTAAAAAGTGGACAAAGGATATGAACAGACATTTTTCTTTTTTTTTTTTTTCTTTTTCTTTTTTTTAAATTGTACTTAAGGTTCTGGGGTACATGTGCAGATCATGCAGGACTGTTGCATGTGTACACACATGGCAATGTGGTTTGCTGCCTCCATCCCCCGTCACCTACATCTGGCATTTCTCCCATGTTATCCCTCCCTGACCTTCCCACCCTCTGCTGTCCCTCCCTTGGCCCCCCACAACAGACCCCAGTGTGTGATGCTCCCCTCCCTGTGTCCATGTGTTCTCATTGTTCAACACCTGCCTATGAGTGAGAACATGCAGTATTTGATTTTCTGTTCCTGTGTCAGTTTGCTGAGAATGATAGTTTCCAGATTCATCCATGTCCCTACAAAGGACACAAACTCATCATTTTTTATGGCTGCATAGTATTCCACGGTGTATATGTGCCACATTTTCCCTGTCCAGTCTATCATCAATGGGCATTTGGGTTGGTTCTTTGCTATCGTAAACAGTGCCGCTATGAACATACATGTGCATGTGTCTTTATAATAGAATGATTTATAATTCTTTAGGTATATATCCAGTAATAGGATTGCTGGCTCAAATTGAATTTCTATTTCTAGATCCTTGAGGAATTGCCACACTGTCTTCCACAATGGTTGAACTAGTTTACACTCCCACCAACAGTGTAAAAGTGTTATTTCTCCACATCCTCTCCAGCATCTGTCGTCTCCAGATTTTTTAATGATCACCATTCTAACTGGTGTGAGGTGGTATCTCAATGTGGTTATGATTTGCATTTCTCTAATGGCCAGTGATGATGAGCATTTTTCATATGTTTGTTGGCCTCATATATGTCTTCTTTTGAAAAGTGTCTTGAACAGACACTTTTCAAAAGAAAACATATAACCATACTCCAGTGAGTCACTTTGTCATGACTATTTTGAGTTGAAGGCACTTGAAAAACAGCAGGTGCAGAAAGATTGCTCTGACGTGTTTTCTTTTTCTTAAAAACAAGAGATGACATTTCCTTGTGAAAAATTCCCTCCCTATACTAGAGGAAACTATTATTTTTGTTATCAAGGACAGAAATTGAGGCTGAGAAATGTATATAAAGAAGCCTTGTTAGACTAAACTTTATCTTTCTAGTCAGTTCCACCCAATTAACTACCCCAACCCAAACCCCTTTGCCTTGTCACATTTTCACAATTCACTATTCTTCATCTAATTCAGTATGTAAGTGTTCAAACTCTAACTGCATTGTTGGATCTTCATTTCCTTAAGAAGGCTCTGTGTCATGTAAAACTTGTATTAAATAAATGTGTACCCTTTTCTTCTGTTTAGAGCAAAACAAACATATGAAAAAAATGCTTAACATCACTAATCATCAGAGAAATGCAAATTAAAACCATAATGAAATATCATCTTGCACCAGTCAGAATGGCTACTATAAATGTTAAAAAATAATAGCTGTTTTAAGGATACAGAGAAAATTGAACACATATACAATGTTGGTAGGAATGTAAATTAGTACAGCCTCTATACAATGTTGGTAGGAATGTAAATTGGTACAGCCTCTATGGAAAACAGTATGATTTCTCAAAGAACTGAGGATAGAACTACCATTTGATCCAGCAATTTCACTACTAGGTGTATACTCAAAGGAAAAGAAATTGCTATATCAAAAAGATACCTGCACCTGGATCTTTATTGTAGCACTATTCACAATAGCAAATATATGGAATCAAACTGTTCATCAACAGATGATTGGATAAAGAAAATGTAGTATGTATGTATACACATACACACACACACACACACACACACACACACACACACACACACAGTGAACTACTACTCAGCTATAAAAAAAGAAATCAAGCTGGGCATGGTGGTTCACACCTGTAATCCCAGCACTTTGGGAAGCCAAAGTGGAAGGATTTCTTGAGCCCAGTAGTTTGAAACCAGTCTGTGTAACATGGTGAGACCCAATTCCTATAAAAAACAATTTTACAAATTAGCTGGGCATAGTGGTGCACACCTGTGGTGCCAGCTACTAGTGAAGCCGAGGTAGGAGGATCACTTGAGCCCAAGAAAGCTGAGGTTGCAGTGAGCTATGTTTGCACCACTGCACTCCAGCCTGAGTGACAGTGAAAGACCCTGTCTCAAAAAAAAATTTTTTTAATCATGCCTTTTGTAGCAACATGGATGGAAGTGGAGGCCATTATCTTAAGTGAAATAACTCAGAAAGACAAACACCACATGTTCTTGCTTCTAAGTGGGAGCTAAATAACGTGCCCACATTGACATAGGAGTGAAATAACAGACATTGAAGACTCAGGAGGATGGGAAAGTGGGAGGGTGTGGAGGGAAGAGAAATTGCTTAATGGGTTCGATGTACCATATTCTGGTGATGGTTACACTAAAAGCCCAGAGTTTACCATGCAATATATACAGGTAACAAAACTGCACTTGTATCCTCTAAGTTTATAGAAATAAAATAGCTTATAATCAAACTTGAATAAAATAAAACAATCAAATTGTTTTTAAAACTTGCATTTCCTTTGTTACTAGTAAGATTGAACATTCATTTCATCTCATTTTAAACCTTGGATAATTATTCCTCAGATTGTCCTGTTAATGTATTTGCCCTTTTCACTGGAATGTTCATGCCTTTTAAATGGATATCAAAGATAACAAAATAAAGTATTTTATTATGGGTACTTTTTTTCCTATACATTAATGTACTTTAAAAATTATTATTATTTTTTATTTGGGTCACTGCTTACTCTGTTAATTTTTTAAAAATTATTTTTGATTACAGTTAATAGCAAGGCAAGTTCTAGTGTTCTATACAACTGTAAGATGACTATAGTTAACAATAATACATTATATAGTTTATAGTTTCAAACAGCTAGGAGGATACTGAGCATTCCCAACAGAAAGAAATGATAAATGTTTGAGATGATGGATATGCTAATTACCATGATCTGACCGCTATACAATATGTGTGTCAAAACATCACTATGTACCCCCTGAATAGATACAAGTATTATTTGTTCATTAAAAATAAGTGTAAAAATAATTTTTGTATTCAAAATTGACAGATATTTTGCTTTGTGTTGTTTTTCCATTATCTTTACACACAAAAGTCTTTTCCATGCATAAATGAGGAAAATTTCACATAGTTATTTCTTCTAAATTTTAAGTACTACATTTAAACTTCTAACTTACCTGCCATTTATATTGTGGTATAGTGGGAGAAGAGGAACTGCTTTTACTTTTAATTTTTTAACAAATAGCCTAGTTGTATCCATAGCATTTTAAAAAATAACTCATTCACTCTCTGTTTGTTTGTTTAGGCCTGAAGACCTGTAGGTGGTCATCACTTGGACAGCTCACAGGAAGGCAGCAGGTTCTGAAAGCAAGCACTGTGAGAGCAAACATTCTAAGAGACCAAGTCATAAGCTTTCCAAACTCGCCTATGAAAATCCCAGAATATCACTTTCAACTGCTTTCTATTGGTCAAACAAGTCACTAAGGTAAGAAAATTAAGCTCTGTCTCTCAATAGGAAGAAAGGCAAAAAATTGTTGTCTTCTTTAATTTGCCACAGCCTGCACACTTGCCACAAATTATTTACATTCCTCCCACATTCAAAATAGACTCAACCCCCTTCCAAGAGCCTCAGAATCTCATCCCATTGCCACATCATGTTAATGTCTACCATGTTGTCATTTAAATGAGGTGCAGGTAAAAATCAATTTTCTCAGATGAAGTTTCCCGGGTACTGCTCCTTTTAATCTGAAGACCCGAGAATGTAAGAGGTAAGTTTATCCACCCCCCAACACACATGTGCCTCGTGTAATGGTGATATAGACATGGAATAACTATAATAGACACTCCCAATTCTCAGGGCAGGGAGAAGGGCAGGAAGCACAGAGCTATGTTTCATTCATTCATTTGCCGCTAATTCCCCACTGATAAATACACATTTCATCTGTTATATATTAATGTTGTTCATAAGTATTTAGACAATTTCCAGTCTGGTATTTTACAAATAGCAGTGACATAAACATTCTAGTACATGACTTTGAAGAGTATACATACATATTTTGGTTGAGTATATGTCTAGAAGTAGAATTCTGGGGTCTCAGTTTCTGCATATGTTCAGCTTTAGTTTTTCAGAGTGATTTTTCACACAGTGGTAAGAAATAACACAAAAATACTAAGTATAAGAAAGCTGGAGTGACTATGTTAAAATTAGACAAAATAGACTTCAAGACAAAGAGTATTACCAGAGATAAAGGAAGATGTTTCATAATAATAATATGATCAACTCATCCTGAAGATATAATAATAAATGTGGTTACATCTTATGAAAGAGTTTCAAAATACATGAATCAAAAATTAAAAGAATTAAAGGGAGAAATAGGAAATTATGCAATTATAGCTAAATATTTTAACATCTTTTCCCAAAAGCTGATAGAACAAGTAGATAAAATGATTAATAAATATATAAAATATTTGAATCATACTTTCTTTACCTAATTGATACTTATGGAATACCATAAGCAGCTACTTATAAAATGCATTCTTTCAAATCACATGGTCAACTCACCAAGATAAATCATAGAGAGGGTCATAAAATAAATGTTAATAAATAAAAAGGATTGTATTCAAACATATTATATCCAACTTAGATGAAATTAAATTATAAATCAATAACACCAATAAATTTAAAAATCAAAATATTTGAAAATTAAGCAATGCAAATAGAAAGTCTATGAGTCAAATAATAAATTTAAGGGGCATTAGAAAGTATTTTGAGATGAATTATATTAAAAATGTAACACCAAAATGTTGGAAATGCAGCTAAAGTTGTGCTTAGAGGGAAATTTATTGCTTTAAGTGCTTGTATTAGGGAAAAAAAGTCTATAGTTAATAACAATGTTCTAACTTTAACAGCTAGGAGAGAAGAAGCAAAGTAAACCCTAAGTAAAAAGAAAGAAATAAAAACAATGAAATAAAAACAAACAATAGAGAAAAGTAACAAAGTGAAAGTTGGCCCTTTGAAGAAAATCAACAAAATTGATTAACCCCTAGCCAGACTGATCAAGAGAAAAGCAATAGAACACAAGGTTGTCCATACAGGTTTAACAGGCATTAAAAGGATAATAAGAGGATATTTTGAAAAATATGTTTACTTATAAATTTGATAAGAAAATTCTTGGCCTGGCGCGGTGGCTCACGCCTATAATCCCAGCACTTTGGGAGGCCAAGGCGGGTGGATCACAAGGTCAAGAGATCGAGACCATCCTGGTCAACATGGTGAAACCCCGTCTCTACTAAAAATACAAAACATTAGCTGGGCATGGTGGCGTGTGCCTGTAATCCCAGCTACTCAGGAGGCTGAGGCAGGAGAATTGCCTGAACCCAGGAGGCGGAGGTTGTGGTGAGCCGAGATAGCACCATTGCACTCCAGCCTGGGTAACAAGAGCGAAACTCCGTCTCAAAAAAAAAAAAAAGAAAAAGAAAATTCTTGAAAAATAAAACTTTTAAAACCTAAGGCAGTTTTCGTAATTTGAGAAAGAAAGCTGGATATTCCCATATTTATTAACAAAATCAATATCAACAACTAACCACAAAGAAAAATTCAAGGTTAGATAGTTTCACTGTTTAATTCCCTCAACTATTTAATGAAAAACTAAATTTAAAAAAATTTAATCTAAGTAAAATTTTAATGTA
>NW_022437016.1:7789640-7801805 GCF_009761245.1 Sapajus apella | reverse complement strand
GACAACTTCATATATTATTGGGCTACAATGTAAAGTTTTGATCTATGCATACATTGTAGAAAGATTCTATTTAATCTTACACAATTCTACAGAGAATAAACAAAAAGGAAACAGCTGTGCCACCTCATTTTATGACGCTAGCAAAAGTTGAAAAAGAAAATTACGATTATAATAACCAAAATCGGTACCAGGTACCTATTGTTGTGTAACAAACCACTCCAAAACTTTGTGGCTTTTAATAACAACTACACTTATTTTACTCACTTTCAGTTTGGGCAAGACTTGGTTTGGATACCTCATCTCTACCCGCTGTGATGTCTCCTTGATGGTTAAGAGGCTGGAGACTAAACCATCTGTTTTCTTGTTTAATTAGACCTCTGGTTGTTGATGCTGAGTGTTAGACCTTATGGGTAGGAAGTTAGCTAGGACAGTCAACCAGAATACCTTCCCATGGCCTCTCCTTGTAGTCTAGGACTTCTCACAACACGATGACTGTGTTCCAATGGCAGGTTTCCAGATACTCAACATCATCAGTCATGAGAACAATGCAAATTAAAACTACAGTGTAATATTACAATTTGCCTCCTGGAATTACTAAAATAAAAAGACCGGCAATACCAAGTGCTAACAAGAATATGAACGCCGGGAGCAGGCACAGTGGTTCATGCCTCTAATTCCAGCACTTCGGGAGGCCAAGGCAGGCAGATCACTTGAACCCAGGAGTTCAAGACCAGCCTGGGCAACATGTCAAAACCCCATCTCTCCAAAAAAAATATTAAATTAGCTGGGTGTGGTGGCACATGCCTGTGGTCCCAGCTACTTGGGAGACTGAGTTGGGAAGGTTGCTTGAACCTGGGAGGTTGAGGCTGCAGTGAGCTGAGATCATCACACCCCTGCACTCCACTCTGGGTGACAGAACAAGACCCTGTCTAAACAACAAAAAATATGAGCAACTGGAATCCCCTTATAGTGCTGGTAGAAATGTAAAGTGGTATAACTGCTTTGGAAAATGAATATTTTTAAAATTATGAACATACAGTTATCATATGAAATGTGTTCACCCAAAAATTTGTACATGAGTGTTCACAGCTGCTTTTTCATAACGATCAAAAATAGTTACAGCCAAAATCCCCATCAGCTATAGAAGGCATAAGCAAATTGTGGTATACAATAGAATACTACTCGGCAATGAAAACATAAGTTACTGATATACACCACAACATGGATGAATCTCAAACACTTTGCTGAGCCAAAGAAACCAGACATAAGTGTGCATACTGTAAGATTCTATTTATTTGACTCTGGGAAAAGCAAACCTAATCTACAATGACAGAATTCAGATGGCTGGCTGCATGGGACAAACTTTTGCATTCAACTGTAAAAACAGCAACCCTTTCCAGGACCCCTCTCTGCTGCAGAGAGCTGTTCTCTTTCTTTCACCTATTAAACTTCTGCTTCTGCTCTGACCTCACCCTTGGTGTGTCCACATTTTTTATTTTCTCAGCCATGAGACCAAGAACTTCAGATGCTAGCACAGGCAATGAGGCCACTTCAATGGCACAAACCAAGGGAAAAACACCCTGTGCTCGTGGATAGAAAGAGCCGATAACATTAAAATGAATATGCTGCCCAAAGTAATCTACGGATTCAAGGCAATTCCTATCAAATTACCATCATTTTTTTAAAAATTAGAAAAAAAAAATTCTAAAATTCATGTGGAACCAAAAAAGAGCCAAATAGCCAAAGCAACCTTAAGCAAAAGAGTAAGGCTAGAAGCATCACATTACCTGACTTCAAACTATACTATGAGGTTATAGTAATGAAAACAGTATGGTTCTATTACAAAAATAGACACATAGATCAGTGGAATAGAATAGAGAACCTAGAAATAAAGTCACATACTTACAACCAACTGATCTTTGACAAAATCAACAAAAATAAATGGGGAAAGGATATCCTATTCAATAAATGGTGCTGGCAAAGTTGGCTATCCATATGCAGAAGAATGAAACTAGAACTTATCTATCTTTCTTCATGATTACATTTCCAAGGAATAGCTCCCAAGTCCTGGAGAAAGACATTCTTGAGCTATGAAACCATCAAGAATCTAGGAGAATATTTACATCTCAAAAGAGCAGAGAAAAAAAATTACAATTATAAGTTCTCTAATGCAAATGTAAAGAAAAGGGAAGCCAGGGGCCTATAGTGAGGAAGAAATCAATCTAAAGTTTGATCAAGCTGAGGGCAGTGTCGGTCATCACCCACATATCCATCTGGTTTCTAGTTTCCACAATTTGTGGTTACTATTGCTTGCCTCTCTTCTCTGTCCTTGTGGGTTTTATGTCTTTTTTTTTTAATCACTTTTTAGTAGAGTTTATGGATGGAATAAAATTAGATACATGAGTTTAGTATAACATCATTAACCAGAAGCATAAGACTTCTTTAAAGATATGTCATATGCCATTAAATTGTTTGTAAAGGTGGATGTTAGCAGCTTGTGGGTTTTTTTTTAGAGGGTGTTAGAATCAAAAACCTTATTGTAAGGGGGAAGCAAAGATCTGCATTTACACAGAAAGTTCATTTTTGCCAAAGACTGTGGTTACAAATCAATACTAATACCTTAACTCCTTAACACTACCACTTAACATAAAGAAAGAAGTAAAGCTTCCCAATTTTTAAATAAAGCCAGCACTGTACTAATTTGGTCTGTTATAAGAGATACAGAGAGAAAATTGGGCAATTATGAGGGTTAATACTAACAGGGCTCTAGGGAACTCTGTCCCATGACTCCCTGTATGTAGATGCCCTACATGGAGCACGTTCAGCCTCCTCCTGGTAGTAGCCTGATAAGCCAGCAGCTCCCTGCTTCTGAGTTTATCAGTTCAGGTTTCAAAATATAAATATAGAAAACTTCAAAAGTCCCAGAGATCTTGGTTAGGTGGGATCAGAGTTCCATGCGTCCCAAGTCATCTCAAATACTCTTCTTTCTGATCTCTGTTCTAGCTGATGAACGTAACTGTGACTGCTCCAGCCTCCTCTACTGATCTGGCCTTGACTTGGCTTTGCAGTCCTTTATTAATCTCATGGACTTCTTCTCTACAATCCTAGTCTCTCCATCCCTCCCTTAAGCCCCTTTGAGTATGTTTTTAATCTTGGTTTAGCAATCTGACTTCTGCTTCCAGCTCTTTGCCATTTGCATTTATTATTCTTGATCCTGTACCCTGATTTTAGTTAATGCCATCACAGAGATTGTCAGGAAGAATCTGAGCTCTTCCCCTCAAATTAAGGACCTCTGTACTGCCTTCTCCTTTACCATGGTAGCGGCAAGCAGGGTAACTTGAAACAAACAGTTGCAGGTGGGCATGTCCTACATTTGGAATACTCTCTCCATCATATTCAAGCCAGCTTTTATCTGCTGGCTGACACAGATGAAAAGGCAGTGGAGGTAAGTAAAGGGACCTCATTACCCTGGGATGACAGAGGGAAGGCTTGGCTCAAGTTTCTGGAAACACCCATTGATGTCTCAAGGATCTACAGAGTTTTATGAGGCCATAGATAGGATGAAGGATGAGAAACCCTTTTAGGGAAAGAGAAAAACCAAATGACAGGGCAAGAGATGGTGCAAGGTGCTTGAGTAGAGAAAAAAATGACAGAAGGTAAAAAAGCTAGGCTTACGATGGCGAGCCTTTGACCCTTTTTGAAGATTTGGGGGGTTTTCTGATGTTAAGCAGTTGGTGCCATAGATCAAAGAACCCACAGAAATAGCCTGATCAAGGCCATATATGCCAACATGGAGGATCAAAACGACGCTACTCTTCCCTAAAATAACTTACAGTCTCTTTGAAAACCTCAATGAAAGGAGATACTTGCTGAAGGCAGGGTCTCCATGCCAGGAAAACATGGCATTGTCTGCCACTTTGTAACCCTTCTCGATGAGACAATCAGCTGAATCATAAGAGGATCTCTTATCCTCCGGGACATGGTTATCAGAATGTGCCTTGTCAGAATGTGCCCTATCAAGTGATGAAGTAGGGGAGAAAATAACTTGGATTGTAGCTTTCTGATCTCTCAGGGAAGTTATATAACCCTGAGATTATACAACTTCATTCAGTGCAGGGTTCAGAAATAGATACATATGCAATAGTTCTCAGATGTTCCTCTATCTAACGTTTGAAGTATCCACTTCAAAATATGAACAGTGCTTTACTAAAGCTATCCATTTGAAGGTAACTTTTTGTTTAGGTATAGCCTCTGAATATAAATCAGGAAAAAACACATTTAGATCTGTAAGATATTAATAACAAAGAATAATTCAAAAAATGAAAAGATAGCTGATTTTTAAAAAGAACACCTGTCTGAGAGCACAGATATCCTGGTTTTTGTACCATATCTTCCTCCAAGACATAGTGTAAACTTTTTCAATCATTTCATTCTTTTGAACTTTAGCTTATGTATCTGAATCAAAGGGAGGAGTTGGACTAAGCAACATTTTCTTAATCCTCATTGAGCATCAAAATACCTGAGAAGGGTTCGATTTTAGTTTTTAAATACAGGTATCTAAACTGTATCCTAGAAATTTAAATTCAACAGGTCTGAGGTAGGGATCAGGAATTTTTCTCTTTTTTTTTTTGAGATGGAGTCTTACTCTATTGTCCAGGCTGGAGTGCAGTGGTGTGATCTCAGCTCACTGCAACCTCTGCCTCCAAGGTTCAAGCGATTCTCCTGCCTCAGATTACTGAGTGGCTAGGATTACAGGCATGTGCCACCACGCCCAGCTAATTTTTGTAGTTTTAATAGAGACTGGGTTTCGCCATGTTGGTCAGGCTGGTCTGGAACTACTGACCTCAGGTGATCCACCCTCCTCGGCCTCCCAGAGTGCTGGGATTACAGACGTGAGCCACCACGCCTGGTTGGGATCAGGATTTTAGACAAGCATCTCACTTGATTATGATAAGCTGGTCCACAGACCAATGCTTGGGGAACTCTGGACCAGGTGATCTTACAGGTTCTATCTAGTTCTTAAACTTCATTGTTCTTCTGTAAAAGACAAATATAAAAGATAGTAAGGGCAAGTGAGACTAAGTGTGGTAAACTAGGAGTACTGAGAGATTAAACATAAATTTGGTGGTAGAAAGTTACTTTCTATCTATGTTGATTGAGGTTGCAGTCTCTGGAATCCAGTGCTGTGGGTTTGAATTCTGTCTCAAGTATTTATGAGCTGTGGGTCTTTGTATAATTCACTTAAACATCCCTAGCCTTAGTTTTCTTATATAAGGGTAAGAATAATAATCTCTGTATCCTAGTGTTGTTTAAGGATTAAAGGAAAGAATCTTCTTAAAGTACTCAGCAGAGTGCCTGTCACATATGTGGCTAACGTAATATGCATTAGCTACAGAATGATGATGATCCAATGACAAAAACTCAAATGCAGGGCTTCATATTTTCTTTTTCAAAAAAAATGAAGAAATAAAGAGGCATGAATCCTTCATACTCCCTTCACTCCAAAATGAATGAGGATGTGTAAAAAATAAGAATTTTGTGTGAGTTTTTTTGGCTACCTCCCAAAAGAATGTAAAATTTAGCTGACCTTGGTCTACTCAGATATACAGCCTACTGCAAGAATAAAACTATCAGGAGGTTGTAGGCTTAGTCTAAGACATGATAATGCCAAGGAAGAATATGCCCTGACCTTATTGGAAAGGTACTCTCCGTGTAGGAGATTAAATCGTGGGAAAGAGGGGAGAAGGGGGGGCTGAATGAGACCCTGAGAAAGAGAGAAAAGAAGTAGAGTCGGATTGAAGATAAACTCAGGATTAGGAATACAATGAACTTAAAGGGAGATTTGAGAGTCAGCCCATGCAGTTTTACATGAAATCTAGCACTCTAACTGTCTTCCTTCAGCTCCAGATGCTGCAGAGTCATGGAAAACCAATCCAGTGTTTCTGAGTTTTTCCTCCGAAGAATATCTGTGTCTCCTGAGCAACAACAGTCTCTCTTCGGAATTTTCCTGTGTATATATCTTGTCACCTTGACTGGGAACCTGCTCATCATCCTGGCCATTGGCTCTGACCTGCACCTCCACACCCCCATGTACTTTTTCTTGGCCAACCTGTCTTTTGTTGACATAGGTTTAACGTCCTCCACAGTTTCCAAGATGCTGGTGAATGTACAGACACGGCATCACACTATCTCCTACATGGGTTGCCTCACGCAAATGTATTTCTTTCTGATGTTTGGTGATCTGGACAGCTTCTTCCTGGCTGCCATGGCGTATGACCGCTATGTGGCCATTTGCTGCCCCCTCTACTACTCCACAGTCATGAGCCCCCAAGTCTGTGCCCTAATCCTCACGTTGTGCTGGGTCCTCACCAATGTTGTTGCTCTGACTCACACACTCCTCATGGCTCGACTGTCATTCTGTGTGACTGGGGAAATTGCTCACTTTTTCTGTGACATCACTCCTGTCCTGAAGCTATCATGTTCTGACACCCACATCAACGAGATGATGGTTTTTGTCTTGGGAGGCACAGTGCTCATTGTCCCCTTTCTATGCATTGTCACCTCCTACATCCACATTGTGCCTGCTATCCTGAGGATCCGAACCCATGGTGGGGCGGGCAAGGCCTTTTCCACCTGCAGTTCCCACCTCTGCATTGTTTGTGTGTTCTATGGGACCCTCTTCAGTGCCTACCTGTGTCCTCCCTCTATCGCCTCTGAAGAGAAGGACATTGCAGCAGCTGCAATGTATACCATAGTGACTCCCATGTTGAACCCCTTTATCTGTAGCCTAAGGAACAAGGACATGAAGAGGGCCCTCAAGAGGCTCTTCGGTCAGAGGAAAATTGTTTCATCTTAGATAGAGTGACAGCAACATTTAATGAAAAGACATAGGCTTGGAGTCAGACAAACAGGCTTCATTTTGGGGTCTGCCACATACTAGCCATAAGATCGCAGTCCGGTGACTTAGCCTCTTTGATTCCTTGTTTTCCTCAGTTATGAAATGGAGATAACAGTGTCTATCTAATAAGGTAACTTGGAGGATTAACTGAAATAAACTATAAAATGCATCCAGTATAGTAGTGAATAATAGTGGCATTCAATAAGGAATAGCTATTATTATTATAACTATGATCATTCCTTATTCCTCCCCCAACTCAGAAGTCAAAAAATCTTTTCTCTGAGATTCATTGGTTCAATAAATATTCACTAACCAACCATCTACTGTGTGTTGGAAACTATTATAAGTGCTAAGGGTATGACACTGAGCAAAACAAAGTCCCTGCTTTCATGACACTTTCATTCTAGGTTATTAATTTGTCAATCATTAAAAATTGGGTGGCACCTGTCTCGTTTATGGCACCAAGTGCCATAACGTTAATCGCCACTTGGTGCCATAACATGGAAATCCTCTCTCCTTATCTGACTGCAGGTTTGCCTCCAGATCTAAAAGGGGCACCAGCAGCTTAACTTAGTTACAGAGAAGGAAAAAATGGTGTTTAAAGGCAAATGGGGTTCTGTCTGTCTCCAAGAATCCTAGAAATGTTTTAAATATTATTTTTAAAAATAAGAGCTATATAATTTTGATTTCTTACATCTGGTATGACCAGGTGTCCACTGTCTACCTAAACTTTTTCCTCATTTAAGTTTGTTTGTCAGACCCAACCTAACCTATCCTAAAATGTTTTATGATTCCTGCACTTTTTCAATGAATAATTATTGAGCATCTTTCATTGGAATAAAATTGTTCCAGGCTTCAGCAATCATTAAGTACAAACGTGAGTCATTTAGATGCCACATCTTAGTACATGAGGATTCCATTTATTTGATGACCTAGAACTGGAAGTCTATTCTTCTCTCCAGAACTCCTTTCCAGCTATTCCCTCAGAGAGTCCTTGAGTGGGGTGAGCAGGGCATCCTCATATAACCAGAGCTGGAGCTGGTTGCAAACTTGGAGTCCTCCTGCCCTCGTCTCCTTAGTCTATAACTCTCCTTCCATTCTGTTGACATCTGTTGCTCCACTGACTATAGACCACTGACAGTCTCCTCTGAGCCATTGACCTCTAGCTTTGTTCTGTCGTTTGAACTGGCAATGGAATATCCTCCACTTCTTATGATCAGCTCTTTCAGAAAAGGGTCACCAAGCAGAGCTCTGAGGTCCCTGGTGGACATGAGGGAGGCTGAGATGTGAGATTACCAGATATAGCTTCGCATTATATCTGCAACCTATGTCCACCCTGATTGACCCAATCAGCTCTACCTTCTTTACATATGGTGGTTTCTCTAGATAGCCTTCTGGTTTCTTTCACCATTCTGATCCTCAAGGACCCTCAATCCACTCACTGATGGTACAGTAAATCTCTGAACGCTGTTTGGGAATGGTTTAAGTTCTTTCTCACAGGCCCCAAGCAAACTAGAAAAAGTGACTGGGCGTCCACTTCACTTTACCCAATATAATTCTGTGGCAGTTAGGAGATAGGTCACCACTATGCATACAAAGATTCATCAAAGGACACTATTACCTATCACTGTTCAACAGTCTAACATTCTTCAATTCCAGCCAGCCAAGAGTCACTAATGTATTCAAAGTTCCAAACTTATTCCTCCCTTGATAAGTTACTTAACAATGGGGATATGTTCTGAGAATGTTTCACAGGGCAATTTTGTCATTGTGCAAACATTATACAGTGTACTTACACAAACCTAGGTGGGTAGCCTACAATACAGCTTAGCTATATGGTCTAACTACTGCTCCTAGGCTGCAAACCTGTACAGCTTGTTAGTGTACTAAATACAGTAGGCAACTGTAACACTATGGTAAGTATTTCTGTGATAGGATTTACTCAGTTCCATTATAAGCTTCTGGGACCACTGTTGCATATGCAGTCTGTTGTTGACCAAAATGTCATTATGAGGCACATGACTATCTTATTATATTATACCCACCCCCAAAACATAAGCTCAAATTTCTATTCCTTTAAGGTCATCTATGTCAAATAAAATTAATGTGATGTTAGCATTAAAATAATTGCCACTGACATACAGGCTACTTATAAATTTTTGCACCTTGGTAACATAATGTGAGCCAGGTGTGCTTTGAATCAGAGGTGGGGTGATAGAAAGAGGTGGGATGATAGAAAGCTTCCTGGTGTCCCTTGCCTATTTAGGGTATTTCCTTTTCTCTTGCTCAGAACCACTTTTAAAAAGCAAATAGTCTTCAATTTGTTTCCTCACTTCCTTAAGACAGTTAAACCTAATGAAAATTATTCAAGGTGCCTGGTCATCCATTTTGTTCTTAAATATCAGCCCACAGAACTGTAAATCAAGAGCAATCCTTCATTCTATCACCTACTTCCTATCGATTACCAATACTGTCTACTCTATCTTCAAGAGCATTCTCTTCTCTCTCTTCATGCCATTGTCTTCATTCAGGCACACCTCATCTGCTACCTGGATGTACAATGACCTTCTAATTAAGCCTCTTGACTCAAGGCACTCCAATCCATTGCCAAACCATCTCACACATTGGTTACCTGAGTAATCTTTCAAAAACACAAACATAACCTTCCCTGGGACTAATCTCTATTCCACCCCACCCGTAGCCAATGGTCACTTGCAAGGCAATGTCTAAACCTCTTAATAGGACATCCTAGCCCCCTCACAATATGGTCCTCTAGGCTCACCTCTTGATGCTCCCTTGACCTATACATACCTATGCTATAGCAACATCACTTTTCTTACATTTCCCTGAACATACTACACAATTTCAGTGCTCTGGCTCACTCTCTCTATTCTACCTAGACTCATTTTTTCCATTATCTATCAATCCTGAGCATCCTTCAACCACCAACTGAAGAATTACTTCCACTGTAAAGCGTTTGTTGTTACCCAAGCAGCATTAACTATACTCCCTTGTGTTACTACCATGTAATTATGTCATTGTCTCTAAGCCTCAATTTCCTCAGCTGTAAAATATAGATAACTATGTTTATAGAATTATTATCAGGATTAAATGAGATAATACAGGTACAGCTTTTAATACAATGCCTGACACACAGTAGTCATGGAAAATAAGCACAACTCTCCATGGTATTATTATATTAAGGCACTTTTTGTACTCTTACATATTTCTTAGTTTACCTGTCACTACACTAACAGAATGTGAGTTTCTTTTGCTTGGAGGCTTTGTCTTTATCCAGCTCTGTGTGACCAAGAATAGGCACACTGCCTGGCACAGAGAGGTAACTTACTAGATGGCTACTGAGGAGCACAAACTATAAGATAAAGAATGTTTTACTATTTTCAGTATTAATTCCAACCTTTCATCCTTAATTACATATAAATTAAATTGTACGTATATGTGTTATCTCCTGATTTGTAGCTTTTCTCTCTCTCTCTCTCTCTCTCTCTCTCTCTCTCTCTCTCTCACACACACACACACACACACACACACACACACACACACTCTTACTTCTCGGATTGAAAGATAATAACCAACACAACATTGATGGGTTTATTTTTTCCTTCAAAACCTAAGTGAATTTAATTCTGTAACAAATTCCTCTTCCACATTCAATCTGTGAGAAAATAATTTTTGTTTACTTTTAAAATTTCCATGTCAGAGTTCTGTGTTATATATGCGCTAAAATCAAGTGCTGGAGCTCCTTGTTCTAGGGTATTTTGATTCCCTCCCTCTGACAAAGGTTGTTCTATTGTCACACTGTGAAAGAATTCATGTTAACTTTTGAGAAGGACGTACAGAGGTCACTTGACAAGTCAACAATTACCAATTTTCAGAAGTATTTGTAAGCTTGTGAATAAATCACACATTCATGGTTTTCAAACATGCAACAAGCTTTGTTCTAAACTCAGTGAGGTTCTTCACTGGAAAAGGTCATGAATCTTAGCACTGGCATGGCTGGAGGGAAATGTGCTCAAATAAACTACATATTTCCAAAGTGATTGATGTCCAGTTCTATTTGCATATTCAAATCAACATGGTGCACAGCAGTGTGCTTTAGGCTGTCCAAAACCAAAGCAAAATGATCTGGGAGATGGGGCACACTAGTAGGACAGACAGAGATGAAACACTTCCCAACAGACAAGTGAGCTTGCCATTTCTTGAGGAAAAGCCATTCAGAGGAATGTCACCAGACTGTGGCTAAGAACATAAATGACAATGTTGGCCTCTCTGGTGGATGGGCCTGACAAGACTGGGAAGATCTTCAGGGATCTGAACAACAGAAGTGGGGTGCCGGCAAGGAAACTGACGCAGGCACTCAGTTCCACAGATCACATAACCCTAGCAGGGATGAGAGTGTACAGTGGTTCACAAGTATGCTGAGGCTACCAAGACATGCTTTATCCAGACCAACAATAAAGATTCTATCCCTGTTCAGGTTTGGCTCTGGAAAAGGTCAGGGCTAAGCCTGTAAACAAAGTGACTCTGTGCTTGCAGCAAGGGGTGGGGGTGGCACTCTCTGTTGTTCTACAAAGGAATCTGGGATGCCAAAGGCAGCTACATAAGCCCCTGATGAAGGGTCACTCTGTGAGTCAATATCAAAACAAGTGAAGAGTAAATTATTTTTCTGAACTGTCTTTCCTAACCTACCCACATGTCAGCTCACTCATTCATTACCCTTTAGCTATTTGGTTCTAGCTCAAGCCAGAACAGATGTGTTGCTGTGTCCTAGGGCAGTTTATTGCTTTTGAATTAGGAAATAACCAATATGCCAGCTGCCCTTAGTCACCATAATTCAGGAGTGTCTGCACAAGTTCTGCTTCAAAACTCAGCTCTGACAGAGAAGGTAAAGAAAACTAACATTCATTGTTCTTGGTTAGCTGTAGTGTTAAGCTCAATTTATTATTGCATTTACTTCAAATAAAAAATATGTTCGGTGTTTTAGAAATATTTCACCTATACCAAAGAAGAAATTGAGGCTCAGAGGAATTGGGTGAATTGTCTGAGGCCACACAGCCACCACCCTTGTATATACAGATTACAAATGACATCTATCTTTCCAAATATTCTTCTCTTGCAGCTACATAATATTGATTCTCAGAAGCAGTTGTAATTCTGTTTATCTTTAACTAAGTACGGGAATGAAAAAAGAAACCTGTGTGCCCCTTCACTGGATGGCGAAGAACATAGAAGATAGAAGAAAATGA
>NW_022437016.1:7776349-7789630 GCF_009761245.1 Sapajus apella | reverse complement strand
AGTCCCTCTTTCATGACAGTGGTGTAGCGGAGGGGGTGACAGATGGCCATGTACCGATCATATGCCATTGAGGTGAGAAGGAAATTGTCCAGATCAGTGAAAAATATGAAAAAATACATCTGAGTTACACACCCTGCATAAGGAATGGATTGCTCCTGAGTGTGCATGCTCATTAACATCTTTGGGACAGTGACAGATGAAAGGGAGATGTCAGTGAGAGCCAAGTGGCTAAGAAAGAAGTACATGGGGGTGTGGAGGTGAGAGTCCAGCTGGATGAGCAGGATGATGAGCAGGTTCCCAAGCACCGTGATCAGGTACATGCCCAGGAACAGGGCAAAGAACATGGTCTGCTGCTCTGGCCGGACGGGGAGACCCAGGAGGAGGAACTCAGATATGGTGCTCTGGTTCCCCCTCTTCATGCTGCTAGTCTTCTCTCTGCTGCAAATAGAGGGAGCTAGGAAAGCAGAAACAAACATTGGTTTACAGCAGGCAGGTAAGGATAAGAACCTTTCTACTAATGAATATGCCAATTTCAGTCTACATTGCTATGTCCCTACAAAAAAAAAAAAAAAAAGATTTAGAGTAGATGGTTTTATCATGCAAAATAAGAGAATTCGCCAACAGAGTAAAGAGTCTGATATAGAAAAGGAGACCAGCTATGTCTAGTCAGTAAAGAGGGAGCCTCAGACTCTATTAGCAGATGGATAGTAAGATAACATCTTCCCAATTTCTATTCTGTGTCTGTACTTTTAAAAACAATCATCAGGCGAGTCTTGAGCCTTCAAATTGTAACATGATGAACTTTTAAAATTCGACTTCAAAATTCATTAGTAAGCAACATACAGGGATGAAGTTTCAATAACATATACTCAAAGGAAATTCCATCAAAGACAAGCAGCCAAAGTTTTCATTATGTATAAAGTTGATGAGAAAAAAAACATATCCATTGATCACAATATCACTGCCATAAAAAAGTAAATGCTACAAAAAATATTTAAAGGAGAAACCTAATTAGGTCATGAGGGTAGAGCCTCATCAATGGGATTATTTCCGTCATAGGAAGAAACCTGTCTCAGGCATTGCCATGTGAGGACACAGCAGGAAGGTAGCCATCTGCTAACCAGAAAGTGGACCCACACCAGAAACTGAATCTGCTGGTACCTTGATCTTAGACTTCCCAGGCTCCAGAACTGTGACAAATAAATGTCTGCTCTTTAAAGTCACCCAGCTATAGCAGCCAACCGACTAAGACACTCACTAAACTAAACGAGACAGCAAGCACCATACTTAGTGGTGGTATTTTAAAGCATTGCCGTTAAAACCTGGAATGTGAAAACTATGCCAGCTATTTTCAACATTGTATACTGAATTGTAGTTAGTAACTTGTACAAGAAAATTAATAAAAAGCATAAGTGTCTTACCTTCAGTGCAAACCAGGCAAAAGGAATTGGGGTAGTAGATGTTTCCTGGGCTCAAAGTTTGCTGCCTTTGATGAAGGTTTAAGAATACACTAGGGATTACAGGAAGGAAATTATCAAGCAGAGTCTAATAAGGATCTGCAATATGGATGCTACATAAAGGAAGAAAGGACCCAAGGCTCTCTAGCTAAATGTGTCCTTCAAAGATACTTTCAGGTGAAAGCAGCTGTGCTGCCTAAACGGAAGGGAATGATCAGGGACTTTGGAAAGAAATATTAGAGAGGGCTCTCTAACACTGCATTCACTAAATAAATAAGCACACACTCTAATATCTAGAACACAAATGTTGAGATGAGACCCTTTAGCTTGGATTTTTAGGATATGCCCACCAATTTATGTAGCCAGCTGGCCCTATCCCACAGCTCCCCACAAACTGCAGCTAAAGACATGAGAGTCACTGGCCAGTGGTGATTGTTGCATCCTTGTCTTTGGAAACTGAGAATAAAAAAATGACTTCCCAGCAAAAGCATACAGAAATGCTGAGCACCTGTACACACACACACCCGCTACTGATGAAGGATACCCAGTCCTGCTCTGAACTTTATGTTCAAGTCATTCCTGGGAGTATGGACTGGTTTCTCAGCTTCTTTCTAGGAGACCAAGATACCAGAGTTAGCCTCCGAATTCTGTGGTCATAAACGTCACTGACATCAGAGAAAAAAAGTCATGAACCTGGAGCATACTCTTCTCAATTTACAGCCTTCAGAAATGGAAATTTAACAACTCTATTCTATCCACTAGGGAGAGGACTCGAGGGGACAGGGCACCAAGCTTGTGGTTAGAGACTTGCATTAAACATGCATTAATTCTTCGGTTTTCCTCCTACTCCCTCCAGGACAGATGCCCTAGGGCAGTGGTCTCTAAACTTGGATATTCATCAAAATCACCTGGGGAGTTTGTTAAAGATTCAGGTCCCAGCTCCACCTGCAAAGATATTTATTCATGAGATCTAGAGCAAGATAATTCCGAAGCAAGTGGCTCTAAGGGCAGACTTTAAGGAATCTCTGTTCTTAGGAAGATTGTCAGGCCCTGTGAATTGAAGTCCAAAAGGAGATGGGGAAAGACCTCCTATGCTGGATTCAGGTTTCCCCTAGTTAGGTGTTAGGTTGAGATGTCTATAGAAATTTTTCTCTGAAATGAAAATTCTTTTTCTGTTTGCTGCTTATAAAATTAATTCCTCTTCATGATGGAAATACAAATAATATAAACATGGAAATGAAGGAGAAAGTCAAAGTATCTCAAATGCTTTCATGATTCATTTTTTATCCTTCTAAGAGGGTTTTTTCACTATTCACAATAGCAAACACATGGAATCAACTTAGGTGTTTATCAACAGTGGACTGGGTTAAAAACATGTAGTACACCATGGAATACTATGAAGCCATCAAAAAGAATGAAATCATGTTTTTTTTAGCAACATGGATGCAATTGGAGGCCATGATCCTAAGCAAACTAACACAGAAACAGAAAAACAAATAGTGCATGTTCTCACTTCTAATTGGGAGCTAAACATAAAGATGAGAGTAATAGACATTGGACACAGCTAGAGAAAGGTTGAAAAACTAACTATTGGGTTCTCTGCTCACTATCTGGGTGATGAAATCATTTTTAACTCAAACCTCAGCATCATGTAATATACCCATGTTACAAACCTGGATATACACCCTATGAATGTAAAACAATAGCTGAAATTTTCAAAATAATATAAAATGGCTGGATGCAGTGGCTCACACCTCTAATCCCAGCACTTTAGGAGGCCAAGGCAGGCGGATCACCTGGGGTCAGGAGTTCAAGAACAGCCTGACCAATGCTGTCTCTACTAAAAATACAAAATTAGATGGGTGTGGTGGTGCATGCCTGTAATCCCATCTACTCGGGAGGCTGAGGTAGGAGAATCACTTGAACCTGGGAGGCAGAGGTTGCAGTGAGCCATGACCACGCCATTGCACTCCAGCCTGCACAAAAGAGCAAACTTCCAACTCAAAAGTAAACAAATAATAAAATGAAATAAATGACTTTTATTCATAAACATATCTGTTTACATAATGGAATGTATTTTATAGTGCTTCATCACTTTCTTTTTCTGTAATAATGTGTTGTGACTATGTTTGCATTTCTATTTCTCATGCATATCAATACATACATATCTACTGAAGATTTTTTATTTTTAGCCCATCTTCTACTGAATTAACACAGAGATTCACAGTGAAATTTTATTAAAGACTATGAAATGCCTTGAAACTGTCTCTTCTGTGAGTTGTCTGATCACTTCACTAATGATCACACCCAGTCTACCTTATAGAGGGTAGTAAAATAATATCACCAATTCTTTCAATTCTATGTTGTGTTAAAGCCTAGGATTATGGGCCAAAAACATATATGTTTCCAAAAATCTCCTCAAATAAGCGATATCAAAACTATATACTGCTGTATTGTTATGTCATTTCTCCAAGTTGCAGAAAGAAAAATAAAATTAATTTAGCATTCACTGATCAAAAACTATTTATAAAGAATAACATTGTTAATAAGAGAATGGAATTCTGGTCAACAAATATTTACCAGTTACATTCAACATGTTAACATTTGTCTTAGGGCTTCAAGATATAAAAGGTTTTGAGACATATTCAAATGGAAAACCAAATACATGAGATAAACCAAAATGAGATTTGAATTGCTTAAAATGTCAGATGTCACCAAGAGAAAAACTTTGCTCTACTGAAGAGTTTCCCAAGGGCCTCTTTCATGGTCCTGTTCCTAAGGCTGTAGATAAAGGGGTTCAACATGGGTGTGACCACCATGTACATTAGAGCCACAATGACATCCTTGTCAATGGAACTGCTTACGGTCGGGAAAAGGTACTGGCCAAATATTGAGCCATAATACAGAGACACCACAGAGAGATGGGAGCCACACGTGGACAACGCTTTGTGGATCCCTTTGGTTGAAGGGACCCTCAGGATAGTGGCCCCAATGTAGCCATATGATACCAGAATACACATGAATGGCAGAGTAATGACCACCACTCCTACTGTGAACATGACCAGCTCATTGAGGAAGCTATCTGAGCAGGACAGCTTGAGCAGGGCAGCAAGGTCACAGAAGAAGTGGGGGATGGTGTTTGCATCACAGAAAGACAGCTGGGTCAGCAGAAGGGTGTGAGAGAGGGAGCTGGCACAAGACAGAATCCAAGATATAACCACTAAGAAGGCACAGAGCCCTTCCCTCATGATGGCAGTGTAGTGGAGAGGGTGACATATGGCAACATATCGGTCATACGCCATTGATGTAATAAGGAAGCTGTCCAGGTCAGTAAAAAATACAAAAAAATACATCTGAAAAATGCACTCCTCATAGGGGATCGATTTGTACTTTGTCTGCATGTCCATCAGCATCTTAGGGACAGTGACAGATGAAAAGGAGATGTCAGTGAGAGCCAAGTGGCTAAGGAAGAAGTACATGGGGGTGTGGAGGTGAGAGTCCAGCCGGATGAGCAGGATGATGAGCAGGTTCCCCAGCACTGTGGTCAGGTACATGCCCAGGAACAGGGTGAAGAACACAGCCTGCTGCTCTGGCCGGATGGGGAGACCCAGGAGGAGGAACTCAGACACGCTGCTCAGGTTCTCAGGGCTCATACTTCCTTGCTCTCTGATGGAGGTGAAGAATGCTTCACAATATTAAAGACCCTGAAATGATCATTTTTAGCAGTCATATTAAAAGGTATATGTTTTAACATAGACACAGGGAGAGAAACAACTGGGGCCTGTCGGGGATGTGGGGAGAGAAAGAGAATCAGAAAATTTAGCTAATGCATTCCGGGCTTAATACCTAGACAATGGGATGACAGGTGCAGCAAACCACCATGGCACACATTTACCTATGTAACAAACCTGCACATCCTGCACATGTACCGAACTTAAAATGTATATATATGTTTTATTTCAGAAAGTGCAAATTTTAATCTGCATCTCCTATTTTTCCTTATATTTTGGTATGTAAGAAAACTAGAAAAATTATTGAGGCACGTGTTACTGAGAGTCAGCACTTCTTGGTTCAATAACAAAACGGAAAACTCGCACCTGTGGAACTGAGGACTAGGCTGTGGAAAAAGGTGTTTCAGTCAAGTTATTGCCCCAAAAAGTTAATGTAGAGAGTATTCCAAGGCATCAATCATGGCACAGCAACCACTAGAAGACCTGACTTTGCCAGCCATTGTTAAATTCCAGATGAGAGGTGGTCTTTTCGAATAAAAAGATATAAAGAATAGTATTCCTCAAATGACTGTTCTTCAAATAACACTCATTATTTTTTTAAAATTTAATTTCATTTAATTTTAAGTTCCAGAATACATGTGCAGGACATGCAGGTTTGTTACATAGATAAACATATGCCATGGTGGTTTCATGCATCTGCCAATCCATCGCCTAGGTATTAATGCCTATATGCATTAGCTATTTATCCTGATGCTTCCCCTCCCACACCCCCAACAGGCCCCAGTGTGTGTTGTTCCCATCCCTGTGTTCATATGCTCTCATTAGAACAGTTATTACTATGCACACATTTTTATTTGTTTCAATTACATAGAGGGTTCCTAAGAAATTCTGGATTGTATCAATTCATTTTCTGCACTGCAGTCTTGGAGACCTTTTCTAAAACTACCTTCAACATGACTTCCCCTGTCTAAAAATTCTCAAAGGATTCCCATGACCTTTAAGATTAGAGTGTATCATTGAAAACCTAGGCAATACAATTCAGGACATAGGCACAGGCAAAGACTCCAAGACTGAAACACCAAAAACAATGGCAACAAAAGCCAAAATAGACAAATAGGATCTAATTAAACTTAAGGGCTTCTGCACAGCAAAAGAAACTATCAGAGTGAACTGGCAACCAACAGAATGGGGAAACATTTTGCTATCTACCCATCTGACAAAGGGCTAATATCCAGAATTTACAAAGAATGTAAACAAATTTACAAGAAAAAAACAGCCCCATCAAAAAGTGGGCAAAGGATATGAACAGATACTTTTCATAAGAAGTTATTTGTGCAGCCAACAAACATATGAAAAAATGCTAATCATCACTGGTCATTAGGGAAATGCGAATCAAAACCACATTGAGGTAGTATTTCACTCCAGTTAGAATGGTGATCATTAAAAAAATCAGGAAACAACAGATGCTGGAGAGGATGTAGAGAAATAGGAACGCTTTTACACTGTTGGTGGGAGTGTAAATTAGTTCAACCAGTGTGGAGATTCCTCAAGGACCTAGAAATAGAAATACCATTTGACCCAGCAATCCCATTACTGGGTATATACCCAAAGGACTATAAATCATTCTATTATAAAGACACATGCACACACATGTTCATCGTGGCACTATTTACAATAGCAAAGACCTGGAACCAACCCAAATGTCCATCAGTGATAGATTGGATAAAGAAAATGTGGTACATATACACCATGGAATACTATGCAGCTATAAAAAAGAATGCATTCATGTCCTTTGCGGGGACATGGATGAAGATGGAAACCATCATTCTCAGTAAACTGACACAAGAACAGGAAACCAAACACTGCATGTTCTCACTCATAAATGGGTGTTGAACAATGAGAACACATGGACACAGGGGATGGAACATCACACACCAGAGCCTTTTGGGAGGTGGGAGGGGTTAGGGGAGGGATAGCAGGGGGTTGGGGGATTGGGGAGGGATAACATTAGGAAAAATACAAAATGTAGATGACTGGGGGATGGATGCAGCAAACCATCACGGCATGTATATACCTATGTAACAAACCTGCACGATCTGCTCATGTACCATGTACCCCATGTAGAATGCAACAACCTTAATATGGCTTGAGGACCCTGCAGAACCTGCACCTCTCCTACATCTCCAGTTTCTGTCTTGTCCTCCCTTTCCCCTCACTCTTGCCGACTTCTCTGTTCCAACCTCGCTGGAAGGCACATTTCCACTGAATGTCATTTAGATGTCTTCCCCTTGGTGGTTGTGGATTTCTTGTGATCCCGTGTCATGTTGAGAAAGTAAAGACAAGACTGGCTATAAGAAAATACTTTAGGCAAATTTATTTATACTCTATTGTCTTCTGTCAACACAAAGCAGTTTAAGTGACATTATCTTAAATTATATTCAAAGTGTACTTTTTCTAGTTCTTTCCCAATGCTGTCTCCCTTTCCACCCTAGGCAATAACACTCATCCCATAACAAACTGTGAAGGCTATTATCAAAAGATGGCAAAAGAAGTGAGATTTTAGGTGTACTCCAAGTTTTTAGCTCCCTCTTCGGTATCCCTATCGTCTTAAAACACAACACCTGCTAGTCAGCTGTGGTAAGCAGAATAAGAACCCCCAAAGATGTCCACATCCTAATCTCCAGAACCTGTAAATCTGTTATGGTACATGCCAAGGAGGTATTAAGGTTGTAGATGGAATTAAGGTTGCTAATCAGCTGACTTTAAACTGGGGAGCGAATCCTGGATTATCTGGGTTGGCCCAGTATAATAATGAGTCCTTAAATGTGGAAGAAGACATAGAAGAGTCAGAATCAGAGAGGTATTTGAAGACGTTATGCTGTTGGCTTAGAGGATGAAGGAAGGGGCCGTGAGCTAAGGAATGCAAGTGGCCTCTACAAGCTAGAAAAAGCAAGAAAACAAAATTAGGCTCTAGAACATCTCAAAGAAATGCTGGCCTCTTCAGTTTTGACTCAGTTAGATACATTTTACACATCTTACTGCCAGAGCTCTGATAGAATAACATTTGTGATGTTTTCCTTCACTACTAAGCTTGTGGTAACTTGTTAGAGCACTAATAGAAAACTGATACATCAGCATTGGAAAGACTTCAGGTCTATCCAAATATTCTGGTTATCTAGGGACCAGAATGCAACAAAATCCGTGAGTCTTTCCCTAACTTCCATCTTGCATTCAACAAAACAAAGCAATCACTCAGCAGAGCTAATCCTTACCTAACCAGTAGGGAAATGAGGCTGCTAGCTCATTTGGAAACATTTGTCAATAATTGTAAAGGAGACTCTATGCCATACCTCTCCTGCAAAATTTCATTGTCGTCCTTTCCTTTAATAAGAAAAGACAGAGAGTTAGAAAGAGCTCTTACCCATCCATTGGGTTTCTGGCCTAGAGAAAAAATTCAGCAGATGACAAGTCAGTGGCAGGTTTCAAATCTTCCAATTTTTAATCTAGCTATATAGACCTCATGCCAACTCCTGAAAGACATTCCCACCCTAACAATACATATTGAGGTCAGTAAACACAGTGTTCAAAGTGTGTTAGCCTCAAACATCCTCGTTTTTCTAGTGCTACCAGAGGAATGAGGCATTCTTTCTCCTCCTCCTCCCTCTTCTTCTTCTCCATCTTCTACTTATCCTCCTTTCTTCCTCTTTTCTCTGTCTCTCTCTTTCTCCTCCTCCTCCTCCTCCCTCTTCTCCATCTTCGTCTTATCCTTTCTTCTTCCTCTCTCTCTCTCTCTCTGTTTCCCCCCCCCTCCTCCCCCCCCCTCCTTCCCCCCCTCCCTCTCCCTCTCCATCCTCTACCCCTACTTTGGAGGCAATGTGAGGCTGGAGGAAAAGCCACAGATTTCAGAATAACTATCTCAGGGTTGTTCACCATAAAACTTGGATTGTGGCATTTCTGTCCATAGCAGGTTTCTTAACTCTTGCAAATCATAGAAAGATGAAGATCTTTAAACAGCATCAGTTATACCCCATAAGGTATTTGTAAGATAAAACGAGATGACATATTTGAAAGTCCTAGTACTTTTGCTTGCATAGTGCTCAATAAATGTTGGTCTCCATCCTGCCACAATTAAAGACAAAATGCAAATCTACCCAGAGAGGGGCCAGAGGAATTTATATCCTTTTACATGCAGGAGAAAATTACTTATATCAATTCCTTTGCTGGACTCTGGATGTGGATTCTTAGACAAAGATGTGAAATTGATTATAAAACTGGTGGCAAACCAGTTTTGAGCAGCAATATAGAACACATATGAGCACAGAGGGAAAATGATCATTCTACTGTGGAAGTTCTCATTCAGACAGGTGAGAAACAGGTGTTACTTACCAGGGAGGGAAAACAAACAAATTCAGGAGAGAGGTTTGTTCTCACGTAAGCAGCTTATATTCTGATGCCTAGCATATGAATGCAATGCCTTGCTGCAGACTGTATTTGGGGATGAGCTGGATAATTTATCAGGCAGCCAAGTGCCAGTCCTTCAGCAGCCTATGAAGACTCAAAGCCAACGGCAAGTGGATAACTGAGTGTTCAGCAAGATGTAAAGAGGTGACTTCATTTGCCCTGATCCCTGCCTCCTAAGTATTTTCCCCTTTAATGATCGTTTTAAATGCCATTCTTCTTTTCATCTTCAGGTGCCTGCTGATTGCTTCAAAGGTCATGATTTCTGACAGTTCTGACACAGGCAGACATCAAGAACTAAACAAGTGACCAACGTTGGGGAGACATTTGTCCTTATAAGGCACTTGCAATCACTCAACAACCAGGCCCTTGAAACCTACCACAGATAAGGTACCATATTAGTGCTGTCTTGACTAAACAGAAAGGAATGTGCTTGTCATCAAACAAAAATTATCCCGAATGTTGGCAGTTGAATAATTTTTATAGCCAATGAAGGAAACATTTTGAAAGTGTAGAAGGGCTTCCTAAAATTCCTGTTTTAAACACCTAAACAACTTTGGAATGATAGGATTCTGTGCTATTCACATCTGGTTTTCTATGTCAGGGTCCAAGGCAGAAAAAAATTCCTCCAGTATGTCAGTCTCTGTCTCCATTTGTCTTTTTCTCCTTTTGACTCTTTCTCTCATCCTGTCTATGTTTGCCCCTCAATATCTCTCCATTCCATCCTTTTCTCTCTCACTATCCCCATCTCTGTGTGTGTCTTTTTATATTCACTCTATCTCTTCTCCCCATGCCAACTGCAGCCTTCTAGTTCTTCCTCTTCTATATCCACTTATAAACTCATCTATAGCTGAGAGAAAGAAAATACGCATTCCATCTCTGATGCTTACCTTCCCTGAATTTATGATCCAATATTTGGTGGGTAAGTGTGTCCTAAGGTCTCATTATGTGACCTAAAAACCAGCTTCCAAGATCCTAGACATTTCTCAGGCATCAAGAAGAAAAGCTACAAGTGCAAACTCATTCCTGTTTACAGCCCCAGATCTGAGAATTGAAGAGCTTAACTAAGAAGAAAACTCTAGGGAGTAGGAGATCGAACTGGTAATCTCCAGTTAAAGATATTCATAAAACATGGATTAATTGTCCAATTTTCCCCTTGATTCCACTGGGAAAGGTGTTCTGTGGGAGGATATTTGTCCTGGGAACCCTAGAGGGTGAGTATCAAAGAACGGATCTAAAGTACCCTCAGTCTCTCTTCTGTTCCGCCCTCTGTTTTCCCAGCCTTAATCACATTTTGAGTAAATTCCAGGGAGGCTAAAAAAGAATACTGACTCCAATCATGTTTAAATAGAAAGCCATATGACTGCTGGGCTCTCAGAATTTAGGTAGAACCATACCCCACTCAAAGGGATGTTGTTCAGCTCTACTCATCAGGTAGCCCAAAGGACGTGACTTGTGTTTCTTCTGCCTGGTGATCATGAGGAAATGCAAAAGGTGAAGAGGCAGAGATAATCATCTTTTTTTTTTTTTTTGAGGTTTTATTGCTTTGTTGACAAACTTAGGTATGGTTCTAGCAAATGAAAATAGTTCTCAAGGAAGAAATGAAACAAGGAAAGAAGGAAGAGAAGGGAAAGAAAGCTAAATGAACAAAAACGAAAGAAAGCAAACTTGCAAATAGAAAAAGAATCAAGTTGTCACACAAAATCCAGAAAAAAAATGACTCAAAATTGAAAAGCTTCAGGTTCTCTGAAATTGACATTTTGAGGAATATGTTCATTTATCATGCCGTTTGTGATTTTAGGGGTGAGATATATAGGTATATAGAACAAATAAAAAAGTATTTGTAGCTTGAGATAATAATGTTTGATGACTTATTTTGGCCTTTTTCATATCTAGGTTTAAAATGTCATAGACACAGCAAAGCTTTTGCTATGGTTTGAATGTTTGTCCCCTTCAAAACCCTATCTGTCTGTCTGTCCTTCTGTCTCTCTCTCTCTCTCTCTCTCTCTCACACACACACACACACACACACACACACACACTTCTTGGATTCAAAGATAGTAATCGATACAACATTGATGGGTTTATTTTTTCCTTCAAAACCTAAGTGAATTTAATTCTTTAACAAATTCCCCTTCTACTTTCCATCTGTGAGAAAATAGAATAATTTCGTTTACTCTTAAAATTTCCATGTCAGAGTTGTGTGTTATATATGTGCCAAAATCAAGTGCTGGAGCACCTGGTTCTAGGATATTTTGATTCCTCCTCTCTGAGAAAGTTTATTCTATTGTCACACTGTGAAAGAATTAATGTTCACTTTTGAGAAGGACGTACACTGATTACCTGAAATGTCAATAATTACCAATTTTTCGAAGCATTTGTAAACTTGTGAACAAATCACATATTCATATTTTCAAAAATGCAGCAAGCTTTGTTCTAAACTAAGTGAGGTGCTTCACTGGAAAAGGTCATAAATCTTAGCACTGGCCTGGCCAGAGGGAAATGACCTCAAATAAAGTCCATACTTCCAGTGTGATGGATGTCCAGTTCTATTTGCATATTCAAATCAATACGGTGCACACCAGTCTGCTTTCAGCTGACCAAAACCAAAGCAACCTGATCTGAAAGATGGCATGGACTAGTAGGACAGACAGAGATGAAACACTTCCCAACAGACAAATGAGCTTGCCATTTCTTGAGGAAAAGCCATTCAGAGAAGTGTCACCAGCCGGTGTCTAAGAACATAAATGACAATGTTGGCCTCTCTGGAGGATGGGCCTGACAAGACTAGGCAGATCTTCAGAGATCTGAACAACAGAACTGGGGTGCCCACAGGGAAACTGAGTCAGGCACTCAGTACCACAGATCACATCACCATAGCAGGGATGAGAGTGTACAGCAGTTCACAAGTGTGCCAGACATGCTTTATCTAGATCAACAATAAAGATTCTATCCCTGTTCAGGTTTTGGCTCTGAAAAAGGTCAGGGCTAAGCCTGTAAACAAAGTGACTCTGTGCTCGCAGTAAGGGGTTGAGGGGGGCACTCTCTGTTGTTCTACAAAGGAATCTGGGATGCCAAAGGCAGCTACATAAGCCCCTGATGAAGGGTACGTCTTTGACTCAATATTGAAATGAGTGGAGAGTAAGGTATTTTCTGATCTGTCTTTCCTTATCTACTCACACATCAGCTCACTCATTCATTGCCATTTCGTTATTTGGTTCTAGCTCAAGCCAAGACAGATGTGTTGCTGTGTCCTAGGGCAGTTTATTGCTTTTGAATTGGGAATATAACCAATATGCCAAGCTGCCCATAATCACCATAATTCAGAAGTGTCTACGCAAGTTCTGCTTCAAAACGCATCACTGATGGAAAAGGTAGAGAAAATTAACATTCATTATTTGTGGTCAGCTGTAGTGTTAAGCCCAATTTATTATTGCATTTACTTAAAATAAAAAATATGTCAGGTGTTTTAGAACTTTTTTCACCTGGCCAGATGGGCTGGCTCATGCCTGTAATCCCAGCACTTTGGGAGGCCAAGGCGGGCGGATCACAAGGTCAAGAGATTGAGACCATCCTAGCCAACATGGTGAAACCACATCTCTACTAAAAAATACAAAAATAGCTGGGCGTGGTGG
>NW_022437016.1:7750305-7776249 GCF_009761245.1 Sapajus apella | reverse complement strand
AAAAAAAAAAAAAAAAAAAAAAAATTAAAGACCTCCCCTATCAGATTTAGGTTTCCCCTAGTTAGACTGAGAAGTCTATAGAGAGTTTTCTCTCAAATGAAAATTTGAGAGCTGGATAAAATCCGTCTGCCAAACTTTAAATGGTCCGTCAGGAGGTTAAAATGTCCAGGGTTACGCACCCTGCTTTCCCAGGATTGGATTCAGAGAATGCAGGAAAGCCTAAAACAAGAACTGTTTTGGCTGCTTATTGATGGTACCCCACCTACCGTCTTATAGAAGTAATTATATACATGTTGTCAGTGGCTTATGTACAGTAGTAAATAATGGAAATTTCACAGAGTCTGGCAGGACAGCTTTGTTTACTTGACCCAAACCAAAGTATATCGTTATCAGTGAATCAGCATCCACTAGTTTTCCAATTTTTTTTTAACTCCTAGTGCCCAATTCTATGCCTCTTTACTAATCGTTTCAGAATTTTGGGGGGAACCTTTCTATCTGGGCCATTATAGAAACTTGTAGGATATTTTAAGAGCAGCCTTATTTGCTGTATTATCAGCAAAGTGATTTTCCCTAGGTTTCATAGTGTCTAATTTTGAATGGCCAGAAACCTTGACCATGGTTAGGGCATCAGGTAACTGTATAGCATCTAACAATTACTGTACATTCTTTATTTTGTCTCCATTGGAAATGAGGAGACCTCTTTGTTTCCACACCATATCAAAATTATGGACAACTCCAGAGGCTTACTGTATTAGTCCATTTTCATGCTGCTGATAAAGACATACCTGAGACTGGGAAGAAAAAGAGGTTAATTGGACCTATAATTCCACATGGCTGAGGAGGCCTCAGAATCACAGCAGGATGCAAAAGCCACTTTTTACATGGGAGCAGCAAGAGAAAATAAGGAAGACGCAAAAGCAGAAAACCCTGATAAAACTATTAGATCTTGTGAGACTTATTCACTACCATGGGAGCAGTATGGGAGAAACCACCCCCATGATTCAATTATCTTCCACTGGGTCCCTCCCACAACACATGGGAATTCTGGGAGTACAATTCAAGATGAGATTGGCTGGGGACACAGAGCCAACTACACCATTCCACCCCTGTCCCCTCCAAATCTCATGCCCTCACATTTTAAAATCAATCGTGCCCTCCCAACAGTCCCCAGAGTTTAACTTATTTTAGCATTAACCCAAAAATCCACAATCCAAAGTCTCTTCTGAGACAAGCAAGTCCCTTCCACCTATGAGCTTGTAAAATCAAAAGCAAGCTAGTTACTTCCTAGATACATGAGGGTACAGGTATTGGGTAGATACAGCCATTCCAAATGGGAAAAATTGGCCAAAACAAAGGGTATACAGGACCCATGCAAGCCCAAAATCCAGTGAGGCAGTCAAATCTTAAAACTACAAAATGATCTCCTTTGATTCCAGGTCTCACATACAGGTCATGCTTATGCAAGAGGCGGGTTCCCATAGTCTTGGGCAGCTCCGCCCCTGCGGCTTTGCAGGAAACAGCTTCTTTCCTGGCTGCTTTCGCAGGCTGGCATCAGATGTCTGTGGCTTTTCCAGGTGCATGGTGCAAACTGTGGGTGGATTTACAGTTCTGGGATCTGGCGGACAGTGGTCTTCTTCTCACAGCTCCACTAGGCAGTGCCCCAGTAGGTAGTCTGTGGGGTCTCCAACCTATTTCCCTTCTGTACTGCCTAGCAAAAGTTCTCCATGAGAGCCCCACCTCTGCAGCAAACTTCTGCCTGGGAATCCAGGCATTTCCATGCATTGGAAATCTAGGTGGAGGTTCCCAAACCTCAATTCTTGACTTCTGTGCACCCACAGGCTCAACACCACATGGAAGTGCTAAGGCTTGGAGTTTGTACTATCTGAAGCCATGGCCTGAGCTCTATGTTGGCCCCTTTCAGCTACAGCTGGAGTGGCTGGGACACAGGGCACCAAGTCCCTAGACTGCACACAGCATGGGGACTCTGGGCCCTGCCCACAAAACTACGTTTTCCTCCTAGACCTCCAGGTCTGTGATGGGAGAGACTGCCGCAAAGGTCTCTGACATGCCCTGAAGACACTTCCTCATTCAGCTCCTCATTGCTTATGCAAATAACTGCAGCCAGCTTGAATTTCTCCTCAGAAAATAATATTTTATTTTCTGTCACATTGTCAGGCTGCAAAGTTTCCAAACTTTTATGCCCTACTTCCCTTTTAAAACTGAATGCCTTTAACAGCACCCAAGTCACTTCTTGAATGCATTGCTGCTTAGAAATTTCTTCTGCCAGATACCCTAAATCATCTCTCTCAAGTTCAAAGTCCCACAGATCTCTAGGGCAGGGGCAAAATGCCACTAATCTCTTTGCTAAAACGTAACAAGAGTCACCTTTGCTCCAGTTCGCAACAAGTTACTCATCTCCATCTGAGACCACCTCAGCGTGGATTTCATTGTTCATATCATTATCAATATTTTTGTCATCTAATAAGTGTCTAGGGAGTTCCAAACTTTCCCACATTTTCCTGTCTTCTTCTGAGACCTCCAAACTGTTCCAACCTCTGCCTATTATCCAGTTCTAAAGTTGCTTCCACATTTTCAGGTATCTTTTCAGCAGTGCTCCACTCCCAGTACCAATTTACCATATTAGTCCACTTTCATGCTGCTGATAAAGACATACAAAAGACTGGGAAGAAAAAGAGGTTTAATTAGATACAGTTCCACATGGCTGGGGAGGCCTCAGAATCATGGTGGGAGGCAAAAAGTACTTCTTACACGGCGGCGGCAAGAGAAAATGAGAAAGATGCAAAAGCGGAAACCCCTGATAAACCATCAGATCTCATGAGACTTACTCACTACCATGAGAACAGTATGGGGGAAACTGACCCATAATTCAAATTATCTACCACTGGGTCCCTCGTCCCTCCCACAACATGTGGGAATTATGGAACTACAATTCAAGATGAGATTTGGGTGGGGACATAGAGTCAAACCACATCACTTACCTATTGCTTACATAAACACTGTCTTTCCTTGATCAAGGAGTCAGGCTCAAGTGAGGACAAACAGATCTGCCTGCTGGGCTGAAGTAGTTAATGGCAAAGGAGCTGCTTTCACAATCTCAAAAGAAGTCATGATTGCACAGCCTGCACAATACTTGCCACATTCATTCTTTAAATGTAAGCCACCTGTAAACCAGGACAACTCAGCACTGTCCAGGGGAATCGCTCCCAAAGAATTATAAGCTGTTCTGACAGAGTTAAGCAGCCATGCAGTGCTTCATCTGAAGCAGAGGGCCAGAGAACCACAGGGTGATGGTTATTGCAGCATGACTGAATATATGATGAACAGTAAGTAGGAGAGGCTCATAGGAGGTTAGTCAGCTAGCAGAAAAATGCTGAGTGTGATGAGTGTGTAAAAGGGCTTCCGTGGCATGAGGCAAAAACACAGTCGGGGGATCCCACGACTATCTCCTCAGTTGCCTTAACTAACAGAGATGCAGCAGGGACTGCTCCTAGGCATAGACAGAATCCACAGGAGATGGAATCCAGTTGTCAACTGCAGTATCCTGGAGAATGATGTAAGCCTCCATGCTTTTGGGTTAAGATCCCTGAAGTATTTTCTTCCTTCTCATAGACAAAGAGAAAAAAAGGGAAAAAGGGGGAGTTTATAATTATGATGACCTAGAACTGGAAAATTTATCAATCTCTCCTTCAGCTTTTTAAAAACTTATCCTTATGATTTTGTCCCAGTAATGGGGTCAGGTTTGGTAAATTTATATAAACCCCACCAGGGCCGAGTGTGGTGGCTCACGCCTGTAATCCCAGCACTTTGGGAGGCTAAGCTGGGTGGATCACCTGAGTTCAGGAGTTCAAGACCAGCCTGATCAACATGAAGAAACCCTGTCTCTACTAAAAACACAGAAAAAATTAGCCAGGCATTATGGCACATGCCTGTAACTCCAGCTACTCAGGAGGCTGAGGCAGGAGAATCACTTGAACCTGGGAGACAGAGGCTGTGGTGAGCTGAGATCATGCCACTGCACTCCAGCCTGGGTGACAGAGCAAGACTCCATGAAAAAAAAAAAAAAAAAAAAAAAAAAGCACATAGGACTTGGTTCAGAAAAGAAAAGCTAGGAGTTCAGTTTCAAAAGTAACCAGAGTCCAAGAAACCCACTCGCAAAGTTGGCATTTATTTTGGGCTGAGGAAATTGTAAAATGCCTTGAATCTGGTCTGGTTCTAAACGTAATTCATTCTCTAAAATTAAATGACCTTATTATTTCACCTGAGTTATTACTCTCTGCAGTTTTTCCTTTACAGACATTATGACGTTAAGCAGCCACTTGCTTTACTAGATGTACACTGTCTTTTTCACAGGCTGCCTTCACATATTGTAGTGAAGCAGAGCCTTGGAGAAAAATTACATGCTTTAAGTCTGCTTTTAATATTTGAGAAAACAGGAAGCACTTTCAGTAAAACCCTGAGGCATTACTGTCCAGGTGAACCGTTGGCCTTCCCAGGTGAAGGCAAAAGATATTGGTTGGCTTGATCCCCCGGAATAAAGAATAATGTACAACATAGATCAATGATGGTGAAAAATCTGCTGTCAATGGGTATTGGGTTTAATACAGTATGGGGATTTGGAATCACTGGGTGCTTTGTAATAATAATATGGTTTATTACTCAGAAAGAGTCCCTGAACAAACTTCCTCCCACGGTTGTTATATTAGTTGGTAGCGTCAGGGTACTACAAGGACTAATTCAGAGAATAATGAGTTTGTTTTTTATACTCTTTCATAATAGGTTTAATACCTTGTAGAGCCATCCGGTTTAGTGGCTGTTTAATATTAAACAAGGGTTTTAATAGATTAATCTGGATTTTAATAAGAGACACATTATGGAATTTGAAAATATCAGGGAAAGATTTTGCCTATAAGGAGACAGGCATTTTATTCAGCACTAAATGAGTGACATTATTTTTGTTTCCTGAACAGGGAATGGCATAACCACTGACAGAACTGGGGGAGTCTGTTGAGACAGGACAGTTTAATCAATTTCTAAAATTATTTCCCCCTTTTAAGAAAAAGAAAGTTTAGCATGGTATTTTTTTCCAGAAAATCACATCCAAGGTGGTGGAGTGGGGCAAAATTAACAAGCAAAAGGTGTGGGTGTCTTGGAGAGAAGGCCAAGATGAAAAGAAATGAGCTGTGAAACAAGAGCAGCCAGAGCTTGTTGGAAACTTTCATCACATGTAACATTTTTATCACTCTGAGGCAGGGGCTGACCGAGGCTAGGGAGATTAAGAACGAAAAATATTGCTGTGGCATCTGTGAGCACAGTTAAGATCATACTCCCAATTTCATTCAGACAATTAAGTGGGAGAACTGGGAAAATCCTCTGCAAGTCCTTGGAGCCCCTTCACTGGGAGGGGTCCCAGATGGGAAAGGAGATAGGGCGAGTTGAGAATAAAATTCTCTCTTTTGCAGCAATCTCTCTTCCAGCCATCTGGAATGCTAGGATAGTCCAGGGAGTCTCTGCCTAGTGTTATGTCTGGGAACTTTCGTCTGCTGTAATTGGAGATTAAGAATGTTAGTTTTCTTTTTAGTACTGTCCTCAGGGGTGCAGGCAAGCTGATTTGCCAGATTAACTAAATCAGAAATGGACAAAGTTTTCCATTCTATGTGTGCTCTTTTGAAGAGCTGAGAAAGTTCTTGAGAAAGGTCATTCGCGAACTCAGGATTACAGGCTGCTTGAGTAGATTCGGCACCCATAGGTAATCCAGAATTTTTTACAAATACAACTAGAGCCAACTGTAATAGTCATAATCTGGTTCATTAGGTTCTTTTACAGTCTTGGATTTTATTCCATTCTCAGGTTTCAGAAAAAGCCTCAAGAATAGCCTCATGAATTTTTTTTTTGGGGGGGCGGGGTTCGTTTGCTTGCTTGCTTGCTCACTATGCTTCAGGCTCTGTCATAGTTTTGGGGGGTGTTTTTGCCTAAATCCCAGTGAGGGTCACACCAAGGAGACTTGGCCATTTAATATTGGGCCTGGCCTTCACAAAAAGTATATGAACCAATTGGCATAGGTGAGAAAGACGTGGATGATAAGTCTGAATTATAATACCGTGTTAATTTTATCAGCACATTGGAAAGGTCTTCCGTGACCTTTAGGAATTCTGTGGCAATGGCTTAAAGTTCAGCCTTGCTCCAAGGAACAAGAGAAATTTAGGATTTAGAGGAATGATCAGTGAATTTAACTTTAAAGGGATAGGTTTTAACAGGACCAGGTTCAGGGGTACTGGGAGCTGAGGAATCCAGAGGGAAAGGTAATTCACTCAAAAGAGGATAGAGAGGAGGAGCAGGGGAAAGAGAAGAGGAGGTCTTCTCCAACAAGGAGCAAGGCTGGGCTCCTCAGGCCTTGTCCTTCCTTAACTATTTGTCTCAGTTAATTTGGACATGGTATCTCATAAAGACGCAATTGTAGAATCCTGAATGTACTTAGAAGCTTCGAGATACCAATTAAAGTATATCTCCCATTCAGATTGTTTAATATTAGGACCACAGTCTTCTAATTTTGTTCTAACCAAACAAGTTTGGAGAGCTCAAATGCCCCCCAGTATGATCACTGAGGATCCAAATTAGTTTGGGTGTACTATAGCCATTGATTTAAAAACATGCACAGGAGAGAGGACCATGATTTTTTTTTAATTGTACTCTGGGCTCTGGGGTACATGTGCACATCCTGTATCCTGCAGGGTTGTTGCATAGGTACATACACGCCGTGGTGGTTTGCTGTCTCCATTCCCCAAGTGTTCCCCCTTCCCGCCGTCGCCTACATCAGGCATTTCTCCCAGTGTTATCCCTCCCCACCCTCCCCGCCCCCCACTGTCCCTCCCCCACCTCCACCCCCCAACCTAGGACCATAGAGCCAGCAAGGGTACCAGGAGGAAGATCATAATTATGTGCTTTAGAATTTCGGGATTCTATTCTGCTTATTCACCTCTTGAGAGCAAAAGAAAAGCCCTATGAGCAGAGCCCTGTCAGGGAATGCTAGGCATTTGCACTGGTGTTTTGTTTTATAGTGTGCCTGCCACCGGATTTCTGTTTTACTTGGCAAGCAGACTGCACTCTCATTGCCTGTCCCATGACCAAGTTTTCCCTATACGCCCAAAATTTTTCTTGAGACTGGCAGGCCCCCTAGTGGTAACTTGGCTGCCTGTGTACTAGTTTATCCTGACACGATATTTTTTCTTTGGAGACTGACAACCCTGGTAGAATGGTGGCAATCACCCCAATGGCTTTTAAAGGGTCAACTCGTGCCTACCTTTTGAGAGAGTAAATTTTTCTTTCAGAAAGTATTCAGAAATAGATGAAGAAAAGAATCATGCAACAAACAAAAGTATAAGCATACACGAACAAGTCAGAACAAAACTGACACCAAAAGTGCACTTACCAGTACCAGAAAGACAAATTGTCTTTCTAATAGAAAGGACTTGCCAAAAAAGTCTTTCATAGTCCCAGAAAAGATGCACGGCATCTTAACCCAATCAGATCCTGAATAAGTCAACAGGGAGCTGCTAACAAAGGCAGGGAACGCAATCTGAGAGATTATTTACCTGGGCAGAAGAAAGACGATCCATGGAAGCTTAGATTGGAAAGGGCTCAACTGTGGTTACCTCATCAAGTTCAAGAGTCACCAATATTTTTTCAAGGGTACTCTCACTTCAAGAGTCTTCTAATAGTAGAAAGATTTCTAGCTCTTTGGGTATATACCCAGTAATGGGATTGCTGGGTCAAATGGAATTTCTATTTCTAGATCCTTGAGAAATTGCCCCACTGCCTTCCACAATGCTTGAACTAATTTACACTCCCACCAAGAATACATGGGCTCAGGGAGAGGAGCATCACACACTGGGTGGTGGGAAGGGAGGGGAGGGATAACATGGGGAGAAATGCCAGATATAGTATGCACCTAAAGTAAAATAAATTAAATTTTAAAAAAAAAGAGTCTTCTAATAGAGGGAAAATGGCGAATAGGAGGCAGAACTAACTTGCAGCTCCCACTAGGACGGGCAGAGAAGCATGTGTAGACACACACCATGAACTTTTGCTCTAAGAACTGCCACAAGAACATACTGGGAAAGCTGAGAGAATCCACGGACGCTTTGAAGGAGGTGGATGGCTGCTGCAGGCTCCGTGGGACAGCTGAGGAGCTGTGAGTTGCTTGCTTTCTCAGCTGAGAGGCTTGGAGCCTGCAGAAAATTCTCAGCCCTGCTCACCAGCTACCTGGAAATATACTCGCTGCTCTTGGTAGGGGGTGGGGGGTGTGGGTCACCTTGGGAATGAGATCAGCCTTTCAGGCTGTGGGCTTGGGATCTGGGTGAGGCCTGTGGCTGCAGGCTTTCCCCCACTTCCCTAGCGACCTGTGTGACACACAGAAGCAACCATAATCCCCCTGGGAATATAACTCCATTGGCCAGGGAACCACACCCCCAACCCACAGCAGCCACAGCAAGCCCCACCCAAGGAGAGCCTGAGCTCAGACATGTCTAAGCCTGCCCCCACCCGATGATCTTTCTCTAGCTGGCCTGGTAGACAAAGTACATAATCCCTTGGAAGCCCTATGGCCCCACCCACTGCCTAATCCTCCCTATACTGATATGCCGATGTGCTGATACAGCAGATGTGCTCTTGAAAGCGCCATCTCCTGGCTGGAAGTCAACACAAAACCAGCTTAACAAAAATATAACCAAGGACCCTCACAGAGTCCACTTCACTCCCCTGCTACCTCCATTGAAGCAGGTGCTGGTATCCCTGGCTGAGAGACCTGAAGAGGGATTACATCACAGGACTCTTTGCAGACACTCCCCAGTACCAGCCCAGAGCCCAGTAGCTCCACTGGGTGGCTAGATTGAGAAGAGAAACAACAGTCACTGCAGTTTGGCTCTCAGGAGGCCCTATCTCAGGGGGAAAGGAGAGAGCACCACATCAAGGGAGCACTCCTGTGGGACAAAAGAATCTGAACAGCAGACCTTGAGTTCCAGATCTTCCCTCTGACATAGTCTACCCAAATGAGAAGGAACGAGGAAAACAGTGCTGGCAATATGACAAAACAAGCTTCTTTAACACCCCCCAAAAGATCACACCAGCTAACCAGCAATGGATCCAAACCAAGATAAAAATCTCTGAATGCCAGAAAAAGAATTTAGAAGATCAACTATTAATCCAATCAAGGAGTCAGTCACCAGAGAAAGATGCAATCCAATTTATGGTAATCAAAAAAAGGATATAGGATATGGATGGGAAAATCTCCAGTGAAATAGATAGCATAAATAAAAAATAATCACAACTTCCGAAAATGAAGACACACTTAGAGAAATGCAAAGTGCACTGGAAATTCTCAGCAATAGAATTGAATAAGTAGAAGAAAGAAAACCAGAGCTCAAAGACAAGGGTTTTGAATAAACCCACTCCTACAAAGACAAAGAAAAAATAATTTTAAAAATGAACAAAGACTCCAAGAAGTTTGGTATTGTTTTAAATAACCAAACCTAAGGATAATTGGTGTTCCCAAGAAAGAAGAGAAATCTAAAACTTTGGAAATATATTTGAGAGAATAATTGAGGAAAACTTCCCCAGCTTTGCTAGAGATGTAGACATCCAAATTTAAGAAGCTTAAAGAACAGAGAGAAAATTCATTGCAAAAGATCATCACCTTGGTACATAGTCATGAGGTTGTCTAAGGTCAAGACAAAGGAAACAATCTTAAGAGCTGTGAGGCAAAAGCATCATGTTACCTATAAAGAAAAACCTATCGGACTAACATCACAGATTTCTCAGAAGAAACTCTACAAGCTAGAAGGATCTGGGGTCCTATTTTTAGCCTCCATAAACAAAACAATTATTGGCCAAGAATTTCCGGATCCAGTGAAACTAAGCCTCATAAATGAAAGAAAAACACAGTCTTTTTCAAACAAACAAATGCTGAAAGAATTCACTACCAAGCCAGCACTATAAGAACTACTAAAAGTAGCTATAAATATTGAAACAAATTCTAAAAATACACCAAAATAGAATCTCCTTTAAGCATACATCTCACAGGACCTATAAAACAATGACACCATGCAAAGAAAAAAAAAAATACATCCACAAAGATTTTAGGCAACAAATAGAATGATTAATAGAATAGTACCTCACATCTCAATACTAACGTTGAATGTAAACGGTCTAAATGCTCCTCTTAAAAGATACAGAATGGCAGAATGGATAGGAACTCAGCAGCCAAGTATCTGCTGTCTTCAAGAAACTCATCTGTCACATAAGGACTCACATAAACTTAAGGTAAAGGAGCGGAAAAGGATATTCCATGCAAATGGACACCAAAAGCAAGCAAGAGTTGCTATTTTTATATCAAATGAAACAAACTTTAAAGCAACAGCAGTTTAAAAGACAAAGAAGGATATTATATAATGATAAAAGGACTAATCCAACAGGAAAATAAGACAATTCTATATAGATATGCACCTAATACTAGAGATCCCAAATTTATAAAACAATTATTACTAGATCTAAGGAATTAGGTAGATGGAAACACAGTAATAATGGGGGAATTTAACACTCTACTGACAGCACTAGACAGGTCATCAAGACAGAAAGTTAACAAAGAAACAATGGACTTAAGCTATACCCTAGAACAAATTGACTTTAACAGATATTTACAGAACATTCTACCCAACAACTGCAGGATATATATTCTATTCATCAGCATAGGGAACATTCTCCAAGAAAGACCATATGATAGGCCACACAACAAGCCTCAGTAGATTTAAGAAAATTGAAATCATAGCAAGTACTCTCTCAGACCACAGTGGAATAAAATTGAAAATCAAATCCAAAAGGAATCCTCAAAACCATGCAAATGCATGGTAATTAAATAACCAACCCCTGAATGATTGTCGGGTCAACCATGAAATCAAGATGGAAATTTCAAAATTCTTTGAACTGAATGATAATAGTGACAAAACCTATCAAACCCTCTGGGAAACAGCAAAGGCAGTGATAAGAGGAGAGTTCATAGCATTAAATGCCTACATCAAAAAGTCTGAAAGAGCACAAGTAGGCAATCTAAGGTCACACCTCATGGAACTGGAGAAACAAGAACAATCCAAACCCAAACCCAGAAGAAGAAAAGAAGTAAGCAGGATCACAGCAGAACTACATGAAACTGAAACAAACAAACAAACAAACAAAAAATACAGAAGATAAATGAAACAAAAAACTGGTTATTTGAAAAGATAAATAGAATTGAAAGACCATTAGCAAGATTAGCCAAGAAAAGAAGAGAGAAGATCCAAATAAGCTCAATTAGAAATGAAATGGCAGATATTACAACCGATACCACAGAAATACAAAAGATCATTCAAGGCTACCATTAACACCTTTACGTGCATAAACTAGAAAACCTGGAGGAGATGTACAAATTCTTGGAAAAAATACAACCCTCCTATATGAAACCAGGAAAAAATAGAAACTCCGAACAGACTCTGAAATAATGGCAGCTGCAGCAGCCTAAATGGAATTGGAGCTCATTATTCTAACTGAAGTAACTTAGGAATGGAAAACTAAACATCATATGTTCTCACTCATACATGGGAACTAAGCTATAAGGATGCAAATGCATAAGGATAATATTAGATTGGTACAAAATAAATATGGATTTTACCATTATTTCCCATTAAAAACCTCTTTTAATGGCAAACTCAACAATTATTTTTGTTCCAATCTAATTCAATGGACTTTGGAGACTCCAGGGAAAGGGTGTGAGGAGGTGGAAGCGAGAAAAAACTATACATTGGGTACACTGTACACCACTCAGGTAATAGATGCATCAAAATCCAGAAGTCACAGCTAAAGAAATTATTAATATAACAAAACACCACCTGTTCCCTCAAAAACTTACTGAAATTTTTTAAAGAGAACTGACATTTCTCGGACATTAGAGAAATGTCCAGATACATTGAGTTCATTCAGGAATGAGAAATGAGAATTACAACCAGGGGTGCATGAACTGGTCCATCCAATGGGGAAGGTAAAGGGGAGCTTTTATTGGTGAAAAAGAGAAAGATTCATCTAAGCTGCTAAGAAACAGAGTTCATTGGTTTCAGAAGATCAAAGCCAGAGTCATCATCATTGGTTCATTGGTGAAGATGCCATTACTGGGCAAGTGTCCTTTCAAGAGTATCTTATCAGAATTATTGCAGTTCTACAGAATGTCTAGTAATAAACCTTGTTGTAGAAAAATATGTAAATTCCTCAAAAAACTAAAAACAAAAATTTCATATGATCTAGCAATCTTATTGCTGGGTATATATCGAAAATAAAAGAAATCAGACGACAAAAATCCTCCCATGTTTATTGCAGCACCATTCACAATAGCCAAAATATGAAACCAATCTAAGTGTCCATCTAAAATAACGTGGCATAGCTCTCCTGTCGTGGCCTGCGTGGTGTCGGCTTGTGGGTCTCAGAGACCTGAAAATTAAGAGCATTTTTATGCCCCAGGGGCCGCTCGTGGCGGCTCTGCGGCTATCACCATGCCACAGAACGAATATATTGAATTACATCGCAAATGCTATGGATACCGTTTGGATTACCATGAGAAAAAGAGAAAAAAGGAAAGTCAAGAGGCTCATGAACGTTCAAAGAAGGCAAAGAAAATGATTGGTCTGAAAGCTAAGCTTTACCATAAACAGCACCATGCTGAGAAAATACAAATGAAAAAGACTATCAAGATGCATGAAAAGAGAAACACCAAACAAAAGAATGATGAGAAGACTCCACAGGGAGCAGTACCTGCCTATCTGCTGGACAGAGAAGGACAATCTCGAGCTAAAGTAGTTTCCGATATGATTAAACAGAAACCAAAAGAGAAGGCGGGAAAATGGGAGGTCCCTCTGCCTAAAGTCCATGCCCAGGGAGAAACAGGAGTATTAAAAGTTATTCGAACAGGAAAGAGAAAGAAGACGACATGGAAGAGGATGGTTACTAAAGTATGCTTTGTTGGAGATGGCTTTACAAGAAAACCACCTAAATATGAAAGATTCATAAGGCCAATGGGCTTACATTTCAAGAAAGCCCATGTGACACATCCTGAACTGAAAGCCACCTTTTGCCTACCAATATTTGGTGTAAAGAAGAATCCCTCATCCCCACTGTATACAACTTTGGGTGTTATTACCAAAGGTACTGTCATTGAGGTAAATGTGAGAAAATTGGGCCTTGTGACGCAAGGAGGCAAAGTTATTTGGGGAAAGTATGCCCAGGTTACGAACAATCCTGAAAATGATGGATGCATAAATGCAGTCTTACTGGTTTGACAGCAATTTAATATATAATTAGAGGACTACACAACAATTGGAAAAACTGCCATTACTGTACTGTTTCTCAATACTACCAAACAGCCATACAGTCTGCAATCGAGATTTATTGTAAACGTTAAAATGGTCCCGTTGCATAAATGGTCTTTATTTTGAAATCTACTTAGACCCCCGTGTTAATAAAACTGATTGAAAAAAATAATAATAATGTGGCATATACACACAGTGGAACATCATTTAGCCACAAAAAAGAACGAAATTTTGTCATTTGCAGCAACATATATCAGCCTAAAGGATACTGTGTTAAGTGAATAATAATCCAGGAACAGAAAGACAAATATTGCATGTTCTCATTCATATGGAGACGTTTGAAAATTTGACCTTATGGAGGTAGAGAACAGAACAGTGCAAAAGGAGGGGGATGAAAGAGTTAGATAAATTAAGGCATGGTGAAAAATAACAATGAAAATGGCAAAAAGAACATATGAGATATTGGAAAATATTCAAAAGATCAAAATTATATGTAACTAAAGTTCAGAAAGAGAAAAGAAGGAAAAACAGTTTAGGAGTAGTATTTCATGAGACAATGGCTGACAGTTTTCCAAAAACTGACAAAAGCAACACCCCCTTTGATATGGTTTGGCTGTGTTCCTACCCTTATCTCATTTTGAATTGTAGCTCCCATAATTCCCACATGTCATGGGTGGGACCCAGTGGGAAGTAATTGAGTCAGGGGGCAGGTCCTTGCCATTCTGTTCTTGTGATAGTGAAAAAGTCTCACAAGATCTAATGGATTTATAAAGGGCATTCCCCTGCACATGCTCTCTTGCCTGCTGCCATGTAAGACATGCCTTTGCTTCTCCTTTGCCTTCCACCATGATTGTGAAGCCTCCCCAGCCATGTGGAACTGTGAGTACATTAAATCTCTTTTTCTTTATAAATTACCCAGTCTTGGGTATGTCTTTATAAGACAGCGTGAAACTAACACAACCCATAAAAAACTTTTTGAACCCATCATGACAAATATACAGAAAACTAGACTTCAGCACACCACAATTCAACTACTAAAAACCAAAGACAAAGAAAAATCATTAGTTAAAAGAAAATCACAAATTGCTTTCAAATATTCATTCCTGACAGCTGACATGTTTCAACATGAATCCAAAAGACAAGGGAATCACATTTTAAGGGAATAAAAAGTATAACTACAAATTGTGGACGCTAAAGGCACTGAAAATATCCTTCCAAACAAAGACAAACGAGGACATTTATTTGAAAAACTGTATATGAAAGAATTTGTCATCAACACACCTATCCTAAAACAAATATTAAAGAAATTTCTTCAGACAAAGAGGAAAAGATCCCAGAAGAAACGAGGAGATCTAAAAAGATATGAAGAAAAACTAAATTAAAGAGCAATAAAATAAATGCAACTGCACATAGTTATGTACTGTGTAGTCTTAAGTAAAATTAAAAATGCATGAAAACAATAAATTATAGGAGAGGATTTAATAGAAATAGGGTATTTTGTGGTTTCACAATTCCTTCTAAAGGGGTAGATGTTAGAAGTTGCATTAGACACTAATAAGTCAAGAACAAAAACTGTACCATTTAACTTTAATATAAAATTTCCATTTGATGTCTTTTATAATCCCCCATCCCTTTATTGATATTCTGTTTGGTAATACATTGTTCTCCTAGTTTCCTCTAATTCTTTGTCCATGTTTTCTTTAGTTCTTTGTATTTTTTTAAAGTTGATTTAAAATCTTTCACTAGTAAGTCCAGTATCTGGGCTTCTTTGAGGACAATTTCTGATTTTTTCCCTGTGAGTTGGCCATAGTTTCTTACCTGAGAATTTTTTTTTTTGCATGCCTCATAATTTTTGTTAAAAAGTGAGTATTTTTCATATTATGTGTGCTAACTTTAAAAATCAAATTTTCCTCCATTTCCAGGGTTTATTGTTGCTTCTCATTGCGGGGAGTAGTTGTTTCTTTGATTAGTGACTTTTCTTTTTTTAATGTTATCTTATTTTACATTCCAGGATACATGTGAAGATGTGCAGGTTTGTTACTTAGGTAAGTGTGTGTCATGGTGATTTGTTGCACCTATCAACCCATCACCTAGGTATTAAGCCCCACATGCATTAGCTATTTATCTTGATGCTCTCCCTTCCCCTACCCCCCACTGAGAGGCCCCAGCATGTGTTGTTCCCTTCCCTGTGTCCATGTGTTCTCATTGTTCAGTTCTCACTTATAAGTGAGAACATTATAAGGTTTTCTGCACCTGTCTTAGTTTGCTGAAGACTGGCTTCCAGCTTCATCCATGTCCCTGCAAAGGATATTATCTCATTCCTTTTTACGGCTGCATAGTATTCCATGATGTATATGTACCACATTTTCTTTATTGAGTCTATATTTGATGAGCATTTGTGTTGATTCTGTGTCTTTCCTATTGTGAATAGTGTTGCAATGAATATACACATGCATGGATCTTTATAATAGAATAATTTATATTTCTTAGGGTATACACCCAGTAATGGGATTGCTAGGCCAAATGGTATTTCCAGTTCTAGGTCTTTGAGGAATTGCCACACTGTCTTCCTCAATGGCTGTACTAATTTACATTCCCACCAACAATGTAAAAGCATTCCTATTTCTCCAAGACCTCATCAGCATCTGCTGTTCCTTGACTTTTAATAACCGCCATTCTGACTGGCGTGAGATGGTGTCTCATTGTGGTTTTGATTTGCACTTCTCTAATGATCAGTGACATTGGATTAGTGACTTTTCTAAACTACTTTTTAAAAGACTGCCTTTTGTGTGTGTGTTCCCTAAAGGTTCTGTTAGCTTAATGATCAGCTAGTGATTTAATCATGATTCTCCTAGCCTCCTAGATCCAAAAAGAAAAGAAAGGAAATGAAAGAATAAGATAAAATAAGAAAAACAGAAAAACTCCTCCCATCTTGACAGATTGTCTCTGTGTTAGGCCGCTCCTTTGATGCTTAGCTAGGTAATTTACAGCTCTGCCTTATCCCTTCACTTACTGCTTCCATGGATCCTAGAGATTAGCCAAAACTAAAAGTATAGGATCTCTTCCCATCTTTCTAAGCATGTGTTTAATTCCTAAGCATGCACATGGCCTTCTAGAACTTTGTTATATGCAAGAGCTTTTCACAACCGTTATTCCCCATATATCTCCATCCCCAGACTCTTCCTCCCTAGTCAAAGCAATCTTGAAAAATAAGAATGAATTTGGAAGATTTATACCTCCTAACTTCTAAAACTGCAGTCATAAAAAAAATAGTATGATACTAGCATAAGGATAAATAACTGGATCAATTGAACGGAATCGAGAGTTCAGAAATAAACCCATACATCTATGGTCAATTGATTTTTAACCAGGGTGCAAAGACCATTCGATGGAGAAAGAATAGTTTCTTCAACAAATGGTGCCGGGGCCATTGGATAGACACATAGAAAGGAGTAAAGTTGAGCCCTTACTTCACAGGATATATTGATGGCAGGAATGCAAAAATTATACAATTATCTTAGAAAACAGTTCAGCAATTTCTAATAATTCCAAATGTATAATTACCTTGTGTCTACCAAAAGAAGTGTGACAATATTCATAGCAGCATCATTCGTAATAGGCCAAAGTGAAAACAACCCAAATATCCATCAATGAGAAAATAGATTTAAAAATCATCAGTAAAAAAACTGTACATCTATGATGTAAGCCATTTTATTGTATGCAAATCCAACTTCAATTTTAAATGCCGTCGAATGGCCTGGAGATGATGAGCAAGGCCTTTGGGGATTATTTGTCACTTGTGAACAATGAAGATTAATACCAGACACATGTGTGCTTTATCTGAAGATGAGAAATAACTTTGAAAATTTGAGGATAAGGGTGCAAAGGTGGGAATGAGAAAGTCAGAGATGATGCTATCATCTCATAAAAATTATCCTCGCAGCACAAAATTTTTCTTATGAATCTAATTGTCTTGAATCCAGGTAACACTTGCTTGTCCGGACAGCCTTCTGTCAGGCATTGCAGCTCAGAATTCTTCAAATTCCTCTAAATTTGACATTCGTGGGAGATGCCCTCTGGCTGTGAGTCAACAGGAGTCAGAGCTGCTGTGGTGTGCTGTAGTCCTCCACGGCCACTCGGGTCCCTGATGGTGGAGCAACCCAGACCCCCAGGCCCCTTGCGACTACGCGTGTCACCCCTATGCTTTCAACGGAGATACTGGATTGGCAATTGCTGGAGAAGACTTTTCCATTGTTGCTTCTGACACTATATTGAGTCAAGGGTTTCAATTCATATCTGAAACAGCTCCAAATGTTAAAAATTAACAGACAAAACAGTCATTGGATGCAGTAGTTTTCCCGGAGACCGTCTTCCCCTGACAAAGATTATTGAAGCTAAACTAAAGATGTATAAACATCCTATTAATAAGGCCATGACCACAGGGTCAATTCCAGTGCTATCTACAATCCTGTATCCAGGCACTTGTGTATGGACACAAGAAGCCGTTCTGGAAAGCCTAATCCTGCTACATGCCTGTAGCACAGCTGAACCAGAGGTGTCTACCCAGAGGAGCCCAGTCTGGATTAAGACAGATAGTAAATGGAAAGAGATCGTAAAATGGGAAATAATACCTGGAAAGGGAGTTTTTTTCTGTTTTGCTTTGAGTTGGAGTCTCACTTGGTTGCCCAGGCTAGAGTGCAGTGACACGATCTCAGCTCGCTGCAACCTCAACCTCAAAGTTGTAAGCGATTCTCACACCTCAGCATCCTGGGTAGCTGGGACTACAGTCACCTGTCACCACACCTGGCTAATTTTTTGTATTTTTAGTAGAGATGAGGTTTCACTACATGAAACAGGATCAAATAACCCCTCAGGAATCATATCAGACTCTGACAAAATCACTTTTAACCCCTATTATACAACTAAAGATGTTCTAGGCCTAATTTTTCTCCTTCTTCTGATAAGCTTTGTATTATTTTCACCCGACCTTCTAACTGATCCAGACAATTATACCCTAGCCAACCCTCTCGATATCCCACCTCACATTAAACCAAAGTGATGTTTCCTATTTGCATATGCAATCCTATGATTTATTCCTAACAAACTAGGAAGCATCTTAAGCCCTCATATTCTCCATCCTTGTTCTAGCAATGATCCCTATACTTCATATATCTAAACAACAAAGCATAACATTCCGACCATTGTGTCAGGTTGGTCTGAAACTCCTGGCCTCAGGTGATCCACCCACCTGGGCCTCCTAAAGTGCTGGGATTACAGGCGTGAGCCGCTGCACCTAGCCACTGAAAGCTGTCATTTTTATCTTAGGAGCAGGAGAATAATATTCTTAGCTGTTTCTCTCATATATGATGCTGATCATAGCGAACACAAGGAGATACCCCAAGATTTATTTCCCCCTGATAAGGAGGATTGGACTGAAGTCACATGGCAACAATTACCTGAGATGTTATATACGAGATTTGGAGAGAAGACATCAGTTCTTTGAGGACCTGCCTAAGTAACAGCAGGTTGGGATTATTGTTTTAGTCACACTTCATTCTCAGGTGTATCATGCTGATTCGCTGTAGCACTAGGATTCCTGCCTTTGAATCTCACTGGACATAGTGTAACTGTCAGCTAACAGCTCTGCATCATGTTGTTGTAAACTAGGACATCCCATTGTTAAAGCAAATACCTGGGCATGAGGGAGACACCATTGCTGTTGTCTGTCTAGTATATTGGAATCTAATTTGCCCTTTTAACTACAGCATATAGTAATGTGTTTGGAAAACAATGCAGGCAGGCATTCAAAAACTCACAATGATGCCTGAGAGGGAAATATTGACATGACAGGGTTGTCACATATCAATGATGATCTCACCCTGGAACTTCCAATATGATGATTACGGGAAGCCTTTGGGATGCTTGAACTGAACAGCTCCTGGGAACTGAGCATAATAACCCTACAATCTCTTGAGGAACACAGTACTCTTTAAATGTATGTAGTTTACTTGAATTAGGCTCTATCACAAGTACTCAGGGCAGCAACACTTGTGATCACAGACCCAGCATTGGTCCAGAGTACCAAGAGGGACTTAGGAGGTTGGGAACTTGGTTAAGCATGTCAAGCAGAAATGACTTTTCTGGAGACTCATGCTTGTGGTCTAAATGGTCACTAGGGGGAGGCCTCTTCCAGAAAACTCACTGAACTTGGCATTTGGCCTAGAAATATGATGAAGCAATGTGTTAGATCATTCTTGCATGACTGAAAGGAATACCTGAGACTGGGTAATTTATAAAAAAAAGAGGTTTAATTGGCTCATGGTTCTACTGGCTACACAAGCATGGCACCAGTATCTGCTCAGCTTCTGGGGAGACCTCAGGGAGCTTTCACTCATGGTGGAAGGCAAAGCCAGCGCAGAGCAGACAGGTCACATGAAAAGAGCAGGAGCAAGGTGGGAATATGGGCAGGTGCCACATACTTTGTTTTCTTTTTTTTTTTTTTTTTTTTTTTTTTGAGATGAAGCTTTGCTCTTGTTGCCCAGGTTGGAGTGCAATGGCACAATCTTGGCTCACTGCAACCTCCACCTCCCAAGTTCAAGTGATTCTCCTGCCTCAACTTTCTGAGTAGCTGGAATTACAAGCATGCACCAAAACACCCAGCCAATTTTTGTATTTTTAGTAGAGGTTTCGCCATGTTGGTCAGGCTGGACTTGAACTCCTGACCTCAGGTCACCAGCCTTGGCCTCCCAAAGTGCTGAGATTACAGGCATGAGCCACTGCGCCCAGCCACCACACACTTTTTAAACAACCAGATTCAAAAGAACACCCCCATGACCCAAACACCTCCCACTCTACCCCACCTCCAATTTCCATGGGATTCCATTTCAACATGAGATTTGGGCAAGACAAATATTCAAACCATATCACAGTGTTTGAATAGACTATGCATTTTACCCAAATGACTCAGCATCTTTCTTGTCAATAACTCTGGACAAGAATCCATACACTCACCAAGGAAGGAACAATTGCCATCTCAACAGCAAAAGCACCTCATATATTTAAACAGCAGTGACCAGTTGTGCTGCAGGCTTAGGCAAGAGGAGGTATGCTTGTGGGAACACTATGACCAACCTAACCTCTGGCATATGGCAAGATGACTGGTAAGCATGCTATTTACTGCTACTCCCTCAGAGAAACAGTGTCAAAAGGTTGAAAGGGCTTCGACTCCATGATACAATTGGTATGACCTTGGATGATCCAAAGGTGATCCTTAACTGGTTCAAACTCTACCAATTGTAGACAGATGGGCAGTGCTCCACAGTGATACCTGGAACCTGAGTTACTATGAAACTTATTCCTTGGTAGATGAAGTGTAATTATGCCCCCAGACCAGAGGGAACCTAGACTTTACTGAGCAATGACCTCTAGTAATTACACCAGCATAGGAAATGTGTATGAGAAAGTGGTATTTCTGCTGAGAATGTTAGGAAGTTGACATGATTATAATTAATGTCCTGAACATTGTCTAATCTTTCTGCTACAGGTAACAACGAATTTGTAGACTACATTATAAAAAATAAATGAAAATGGTTGCCAAAGTAAAAAGGTATTTCGAGAAGTCAAACTAAAAGTTCCAGGTGATACAATACTCATGGGGAATTACTGGCCAAAGAAAGAACTAAATTCACCTTTAGAAAAGTAACATATGCAGCTCAACACCTCTGCTGAAGCCTATAAAAAATGCACGTAAGACTGGGTGCAGTGGCTCACGCCTGTAATCCCAGCACTTTGGGAGGCCAAGGTGACCCAATCACCTGAGGTCAGGAGTTTGAGACCAGCCTGACCAACATGGAGAAACCCCATCTCTACTAAAAATATAAAATTAGCTGGGCATGGTGGTGCATGCCTGTAATCCCAGCTGCTTGGGAGGCTGAGGCAGGAGAATTTCTTGAACCCGGGAGGTGGAGGTTGTGGTGAGCTGAGATTACACCATTATACTCCAGGCTGGGCAACAAGAACAAAACTCCATCTCAAAAAAAAAAAAAAAAAAAATGCAGGTGATAGTGGAAAAAAAGGGAGGAGGGAGAATAGTCCAAACAAAAAAGGTATTTCAGAAATTTTTATGGAAATATACTCATGGCTCACTGTGATTATTGGGAAGGAATTCCAACTGCTCATTCCAACGGCTCAGGTCCTCGTGGTTGCAGAGTTTTTAAATGTCTATTTTTGTGCATAAAATGTTGTAGAAGTTACATTAAGAATTACTTTCTAAGCTAGGTGATTCTGTCATTTGTGACAACATGGATGAATCTAGGGGACATTGTATTAAGTGAAATAAGCCATGCACAGAAAAACAAATACCACATGATCTCACAAGCGAAATCTAAAACAGTCAAATTCATAGAAGTAAAGAGTAGAATGGTGATTAGCAGAGGATGCGGATAGTGGAATGGACAGGGTAAGGCGAAACATTGCTCAAAGGGTACATACTTTCAGTTTGTCAGGAGGACTGGTTCCAGGGATTGGTTGCACAGTATGATCACTATAGTGAACAATAACATTTTATAGATTTCAAAATAGCTGAAAGAGTGGATTTTAGATGTTCTCGTCACAAAGAAGTGATAAACATTTGAGGTGAGTAATACGTTAATTAGCTTGACTTGATCATTACATAATGTATATGTGTGTAGAAACATCACATTATTCCCTAATAAATATGTGTGATTATTATTTATCAATTAAAATTAAATAAAACCTTTTTAAAGAATTTTTTTGAGACAGTGTCTTGCTCTGTCACCCAGGCTGGAGTGCAGAGGCATAATCTTGGTTCACTGCAATCTCCGCCTCCCAGGTTCAAGTGATTCACGTGCCTCAGCCTGCCTAGTAGCTGGGACTACAGGCGTGCACCACCAAGCCCAGCTGATTTTTGTACTTTTAATAGAGATGGAGTTTCACCATGTTGCCTAGGCTGGTCTCGAATTCCTGGCATCAAGTGATCTACCCATCTTGGCCCACCAAAGTGCTGGCATTACAGGCATGAGCCACAGAGCCTGGCCAAGAATTATTTTTTAAATGATAAGTAGATGAAATATTGGATATCGTAATTAGCTTGATTTAACCTTTCTACATTACATTCATAGATCAAAACATCACATTGTACCCCATAAATATATACAATTATTATTTGTCAATTAATATATATAATTATCTTTCAAATGTCTAAGGAACAAGTGGCAAAGAAGTATTGACAAAAGTCAGAGGTAAAGTGGAAGGAAAGAATTAACATGTGGAGTATCTTTTTTTCAGCCTCAAGAAAACCTGAGGACTTGACTCTCAGCTTTATTTCTTGCAACAGTAATTCAAAGACTGTACAGTATACGAGATCTATGATAAATTAGGATCCTGCTATATAGTTCACCAGCATGCTACACCTTTTTGTTGATTCATTAACTAGTAACTGGTTAACCAGTAATTGCTACTAATTGACAAGAGGCAGCTGCACAGAAAAATGAGAGCTGGAAATACATGTCAGAGATGGCTACAGGACCATCAAGATGTAAAAGCCAAATGACCCCCAGATCTGGTGCAATGCCCAGGCTGAGATAGTCTGGCTATCTCTGTGACCATTCATATTCCAGTGTGAAATGACTGTAGATACAGGAAGATGAGCAGAGGATAAGCAAGGCCTCCACAGTGCTATTGCAGTGCATGGTGGGGTGCCTATCATTTGTACTATTGTAAAGCTATATAAATTGTGGTGCTGGGTGAAGCCTGTTGTGTCTCATCAGTTTGATTGTCAATCCCTAAATAAGACCCCACCTTCCCACTGACTTTGTGTATGTACCTTGCACAGAACGTCATCCTCTTCTTACCTTACTTTTTTTTTTTACTTCTTGTCACTCAACCTTTTTTTTCGTAGACCCGGGGTCTCGCTATGTTGCCCAAGCTGGTCTCAAACTCCTGGGCTCAACTGGTCTCCCAAAGTGCTGAGATTACAGATATGAGCCACAGCACCCAGCCTCAACTATTTTTAAATTATTTTATCTTGTTTGTTGTATGTATCTTTCTAAACAACTCTATTCTTTTTAGAACAGGATGAGATAGGAAAAGAAAAGAAAAGGAAGGAAGGAAGGAAAGGAGGGAAGAAGGGAGGGAGGGAAGGAAGCAAATAAGGAAAGGAAAGAGGAGTGGAGGAAAGAAACACAGGCAGCCAAACACTTGGCTTGTTCTTTTTCATGTGAATCTGGAGCATCTCAGAATGCAACTTCCAGGAATCCCAAAGCATAGATTAACAGAAAGTCTAGTCTCTCTCCTGAACAAGCCCTCATCTCCTTTGATAGGTACAGAGATACTTGAGTATGCTTCCTAGTATCCATAGGGCCAGGATTGCATTCTCCCTCTTGACCAAAAGCCAGAGGTGCTCTGTAGAAGACAGATGACTCCATGCCCACGAACAGAGGCTATAAGAATTAAAGAAAGGCTGGGCACGGCAGCTCATACTTGTAATTCCAGCATTTTGGGAGGTTGAGATGGGCAGATCGTGAGGTAAAGAGATTGAGATCATCCTGGCCAACATGGTGAAACCCTGTCTCTACTAAAAATACAAAAATTAGCTGGGCATGGTATCATGTGCCAGAGTCCCAGCTACTTGGCAGGCTGAGGCAGGAGAATCACCTGAACTCAGGAGGCAGAGGTTACAGTGAGCAGAGATGGTGCCACTGCTCTCCAGCCTGGGTGACAGAGCAAGACTCTGTCTAAAAAAAAAAAAAAAAAAAAAAAAAAAAATTAAAGAAAGAGGAAAAAAATACGAAAAGTGGCTCAACAGTCAAAGACAGGTTTATTCTGGAGCGTAAACATGAGAGAGGCTTCTGGCCAAGTTAGATCAGAGGCATTCTCTCTTACAGACTGGGAGTTTTTAAGGGTTCAAGGCAGGAGAGCTTATCACAGGCTTGGAATGTTTCTGTCTCTTTGGCTTGCTTATATGGGAGGGAAGGTTTTTGTGTCTGTTCTCATATATCTTCCTGCAACTGCAGGCAGACCCCTGACCCCCTAAATCTGCTTTTAGCTTCCCTATCTAAGTGCACCTAAAGTGAAAGGAATGTGCTTATTAGGGCCACTGTTTCACTGGTGCCCATTGTATGAGTGCGAAGTTTGATAGCTACCCAAGAGACTTTCCCCCTCCCTCCGTGCTCAAGCTATCTTATCTGTGTTTTACTGTCTGCTCTTTCTGGCTGCTTGCTGTTAAAAGAGAAGTGATTTCCTTGAAATGCATGAGGTTAGAAAGAGAGCTGGTACTTAAAGCGGAGGTGTTTGTCCAAGATGACAGTGCTCCTGCTCTGTCAGAGAACAGTAACTGGAAGAAGCTGGAGAGACATTATTGCAACTAAAACTGGAACAATTCTTAGAGCTTCCCCAGTAGATAAATCATGTAAAACTATTCTGACTACATGCTGAAAATTCAGCACTTAAAGAGCCCCCGACATTGTCAACATTCCTGGAATCCAAAGAACCTTATAGTATTTCGTAAACCAGCAAAGCTCTAATCTACCTTCATCATTTGTTCCTGGACTAGCACAGATACACACACACACACACACACACACACACACACACACCCAAGCCACACTATTCCATTACCTGAAAACTATTGTCCCCCAACATTAAGCTATCCCATACCAAAAGACAAAATGGCATTTCACTTTTATAGACATTCCCCATACTCCAAAATACTCACTACGGTTCCTCAACCCAAGTCATCTACAAATGGGGAAGCTGAGTCACACCTATGATATATGACGATGAAAGCTCTCAGAATATTCTCAGTACTAGGGAAGAGGCAACCACGTGTTCCATCCCCTTGGGCTGTGCTTTGCTTGCCACACTTGGAAAAGGTTGGCCAGGCATTATGGCTCACACCTGTAATATCAGCAATTTGGGAGACCGAGGCGGGTGGATTGTTTGAGCCCAAAAGTTTGAGACCAGCCTAAGCAATATGGCAAAACTCCGTCTCTGTGGTGGCACGTGTCTGTAGTTCCAGCTAATCAGAAGGCTGACATGGATGGAGGATCACTTGAGCCCAGGAGGCAGAGGTTGCAGTAAGCCGAGATCACTTCACTGTGAGGAAGGAGACCCAGGCATCTAGGATCACCTCCCCCGTGACTTCTACACTGCATTTCAATAGAAGAAAAAGCTGGCCGACTGGCACCTCCTAAATCGCTTTCCTATAGATGGCAGGCATGGTATTGGGGAATCTCTCCAGAAGGCATTGTCTTTACTTCAGCAAGATCAAACCCCCACCCCACTCCTCCATAGACCAAGACCATTCCACATGTAATTTCTAAGACTGTAAACCCAAGACCCTTTCACGTGTAACTTCTAAGGCTGTAAACCTAAGATCCTTTCACATGTAATATCTAGAGTTGTAAGCCTATATAAAGGCAGAGCTTCTCTTTGTTAAACAAGCTTGGCTGTTAGACAGAATTGTTGCCTGGCTCCCGGCCGTAATAAAACACCTCTTCCTTCCTGGTTCAGTGTCCAAGAGGTG
>NW_022437016.1:7700542-7740305 GCF_009761245.1 Sapajus apella | reverse complement strand
AATATAGATATATATATTATTTATATAATATAGATATTATATATATGCATAATATAGTGTGTGTATATATTATAACATATATGTTATTAACTTTTATATATATCATATATATATATATACGATATATATATATCTTAACTTTATTCCTGTGTATTAATCCTAGCTCTCCAAAGAAAGAGAATCAATAGGATAGATCTAAGAGGAGATTCATTATGGAATTGGCTCATGTGATTATGAGCCCCATGTTCCTCAACGTGCTGTGTGCAAGCTGGAGAACCAGGAATGTCTGGTGTAACTCAGTCTGTGTCCAAAGGCCTGAAAACCAGGGAGGCCACTAGTGTAAGCTCTGGAGTTCAAAGCCCTGAGAACCTGGAGCTCTGAGTTCTAAGGACAAGAGAAGATGGATGTCCCAGCTCTAGAAGAGAGAATGAATTCGCTCTTTCTCTGCCTTTTTGTTTTATGCAGTCTCTCAACTGATGGGATGATGCCCACCTACATTGGTGAAGGTGGACCTTCTTCACACTCAGTTTACTGATTCAAATGCTAATCTCTTTCAGAAACATCCTTATGGATACACTCAGAAATACTGTTTTAACAAATACCTGGGTATCCCTTAAACCAGTCAAGTTGATACACAAAATTAACCATCACAATTCCTAAGTAGCTTATCTTCTTGTGGTTCTGAATGGGATCATTGTTTTGGCTTAAGTCCATATCCACCAAACAATGTGAGGCACTGTTTCAAGCCCCAATATAGTAAGTGGCTTGCAACAGATCAAAACCAAGTTGACCTTGCTTTATAAATCTAGAAGTGAGCCACCTAGGTATCAGCTGAGATCTTGGCCTGTAGAAATTTATGTACAAAGTTCATGCCTCAGGCAATATTCCCATGTTCAATGTTTCTATCTAGAAGCACCTAAACGAATTTATAGCTTGTATGTCAGTAAGCTTTTTTTTTAATGAGAAAATTAGAATAAGCTAAATTTTATAAGTTTCTTTGTGACCACTTCCTGGGTCTTGATTTTTGTAGTAACTCATCAACTCACAAAGGTAGTTCTGGATTTGTTTTTTGTAGCAACTCATCAACCTCACACAGGTAGTTTGGTAACTTAGCAATCTCTTTTAACAATGCCTTTAAACCAGATTATGGGGCAGTAGTTGTCTATGTCTGAAGGAGATGAAGAAAATCTGAGAAAGACCACCTGCCCTCTCCTTCTATACACAGCACACAGGAGCACAGAGCATGGTGAGGTCTTGGGGCAGGACAGGCAAACTGAGAAGGAAACGTTCAGGCACAGCAGGACTTCGCTGAGTTCTATGCAGCAGCCACCACAGCTGGGAAAGGAAGTAGGAAAGCAAAGCGAGACCTCCACCTGAAGCACAAGCAGAGAGGGAGCCATAGAGCTGAGAAACATGCCACTGTCACTCCAGGCCTCCACTGCATACAAGCCAGCAGCTGCCTATAGCTGGAGAAGAGGCTGAAGAGCTGAGAGAGAACCGTCCTATTCACCAGGCAAATATGCACTGGGCTGGTTGAAGGTTAAGAGAAGATAAAGAGAAATAAAAGAAACCCCACATTTACTCATACACAAGCCCTTCTTAAAGGAAAGTTGCAATCTTGCCCTCATTTGCAGTCAATAGGGAACTGTATCTCACTAAAGCCACAAAAAAGTGCAGACTTTGCTCATCTCTAAATTAGTTTGACTCAGTTTCCCACACTAATGGCCACAATCAAAATGAGGCATGTATTTTTGGGGGAGCCTAGATTTTATATATTCTCACAATTTTACACATATGATAAAGGCAGATGTGACCCATCAAGAGAGAAAATAGTCAATGTAACAAGACTCAAAGAAGACTTTTATGTTAGAATTATTAGAGGGACTTTATTATAATGATGATTAAAAAAAAAAGGGTGTATTGAAAAAGAAAGGCAACATGCTTGAACACATGAAGAGTTTCAGAAGTGAAATTGAAACTTTTATAGTATATACATAATATATATTTTATATATAGTATATATTTATATTTTATATATAGTATATATCTATATTCATATAAGTATATATGTCCTATACTATATATAAAACATATTACAGTACTATACTATATATCTTTACTATACTGTATTTTTATACTATATACTGTATATGATACTCTATAATAAATATATGAGCCAAATGGCAATATTAGAAATAAAAAATACAATATCAGATATAAAGAATTTTTACTATGTGTATGTATATCAAAACAAATAGAAAACAAACACCAAAACTGGGTACGGTGGTTCACACCTATAATCCTAGCACTTTGGGAGGCCAAGGCAGGCAGATCACTTGAGGCCAGGAGTTTGAGATCAGCCTGGCCAACATTGTGAAAACCTGTCTCTACTAAAATACAAAAATTAGCTGGGTGTGGTGGTGTGTGCCTGTAATGCCAGCTACTTGGGATGCTGAGGCAGGAGAGTTGCTTGAACCCTGGTGGCAGAGGTTGCAGTAAGCTGAGATCTCGCCACTGCACAACAGCCTGGGTGACAGAGTGAGATTCCATCAAAAGAGAGAGAGCCAGAGAGAGTGGGGGAGGGGGGAGAGAGAGGGAGGGGGGGGGGGGGGGGGGAGAGAGAGAGAGAGAGAGAGGCCAAAATAAAAAAGCAGGTTTAAACTCAAAACTATCACCAATTACATTAAATGTAGATATTCCAACTACCTCCTTCCCAGAGGTTTAAAAAACAGAGATTATCGTCATGGTTTTGAAAAGTTCCAACTAAATGCTTTCTACAAGAAACAGAAATTAACCTAAAGATAGAGAAGGGTACTGGGAACATAGCCAATATAATTATGCAGGTTTTTGTTGCTGTTGTTGTTCACCTTACCCATGAAAACTTCATTATGGACAAACACTGATCCACAGACTAACGCTTGAGATGCATTGGTGTAGAATACACTGGAATCTAGGAGTTAAGTCAAAAGCTATGTAGTCTAAGGTTAAGATCTTATTTGGGTCCTGGAACACGTTTGGTGGGTGCTGTCTCAGCTCACCTGGAAGCAGATGTCTGATGGCCTTATTTCTAGACACAAGTCCTCATTAGGCTCCTCAGCTTTATAAAGATAATAATAATAATAATATTTATTGAGCACCGGTTACTGTGTTAAATACTTTACTTGTATAACCATATTTAATCCCAACAACAACCCTACAAGACAGATACTAAAGTTACTCACATTTTATAGAAGAGAACTCTGAGACTTCATGAAATTTTTGACTTGTTTATCACTGCAGTTAGTTGAGTTATGGAGCTACGATCTGAAACGTCTGTCTGACTCAAAGCGCTGCACTAAATGCTAGTGTGTTGCTTGATTGTCAACTCTAAATAGGATTCACCTCTACTTGATTGATAATAGACACCAGCTGCAGTTTAGGTTATCAACAATGGACTATTAGTTGGTGGTCACTGATACTCAGTGTTTACCAGAAGTTGAACTAAAGAAAATATATTTCGTGACTATTGCTTGAAGGACATGCAGGTCATCCATACTTACCTGCAAGTCTAAAATCCAATATGTTATCAATCCAAAGCACTGGAAATCTGAGCACCTTGACAGCATTATTTTTGCCTATGAGCTATTGCTTACTGTGAGTTTTTATACCCCAGTGTGATTGCCAAAGCCTATATTAAGACTGATTTTTAAAAACCCCATGCAATGTGTCTGTTCTTAGAACCGCAGATGGTATAATTTCACCTAAGCAAGTGGTGTGCTTTTATTTTTGGTCCCTGTGAATTGTGTGACTGACCAGAAAGCTTGAGCCAAATCTGAGGCCCGCCCATAACAAGAGTCATCATAATCTGCACTGCACTTTTGGAGTCATCCCTGGCTCAATTTTATGTCTCCACCCTTGTTTATTCCTTCTTTTGTTCTTTTCTAACCTCATTTTCAGTTTATCTTATCTTGTATTTTATATGTATTTCCAAGCTTCCTTAAATTCTTCAGGAATAAGACTTGGTATAAATATAAATAGATTTAAGGAAATCCACCAAAATGTAGAAACGGTGGTTACCTCTGGGTAGCAGAAGTACAGCCTTTTTAAAAATTTGTATCTTCATAAAGGATCCAACATCCTGACCATAAACATTCTTTCAAGTATGAAAATATATTTTTAATTACAGATAAACTGTAAAATTCTAATTTTTTTGTTATGAATATTGGTAAAAATGTAGTCCATTAATGGAGACTGAGGGTAAAGATTGCAATATTCAACTATATAGTTGATTTTATGTGTCAAAGTGGCTGGGCCATGGTAACAAGGTGTTTGGTCAAACATTATTCTGTGTATTTTTGTGAAAGTGTTTTTTGGCAATCCCTGACCTATTGGTTCAATGAAATCTCAATCAAACTTCTATTGGGCTCCTTCATAAGTTGAAAATGTTTTAACAAAATGTCTGGAAATGGCAAAGAACCTGGAAGAAACTAAATAAATTTGAGGAAGAAAAGAAGACTCACACTATGCAATTCAAGACTCACTAAGCTATAATAATCAAGACAGTATACTTTTGGTTTTATAGCTCAAACAAAAGTTCAGAAATAGATCTACAGTTATATGGTCAATTGATTTTTGACAAAAATTGCAATGCAACAGAGAAAGGATAGTTTTTCAGCAACTGATGCTGGAACAATTGGATATCCATGTAAAAAAAAAATTCAATCCTTAACTCACACCATATATATAAATTAATTCAAAATGGATCATAGACTTAAATGTAAGAGCTAAAACTATAAAACTCTAGAAGAAAACATAAAAGAAAAGGTTTGTAACCTTGGATTAGGCAAATAATTTTCACATAAGAAACAAAAAGCAAAAACCGTAATAGAAAAAAAACTGCTAAATTCAGCATCATCACAATTTTAAACTTCTGCTATTTGAAAGATACTGTTAAGAGAATGTAAAGACAAGTCACAGGCTGGGAGAAAATGTTTCCAAAACTCATACCTAATAACGACTTTACCTAGAAAAAAGAACTCTCACAATCAATTGTCTCACAAGACAAACAGCTCAAATAGTGGGCAAAGGATCTGAACAGACACTTAACCAAAGAAGATATGCAGATGGAAAATAAGCACATGAAAAGATGCTTGCCACCACTGGTCATTAGGGAAATGCAAATCAAAACCATAATGAAATACCACTACACATCACTAAAATAGCTAATACCAAGCCCTGGTGAGAGAAGCACCTGGAAATCATATCCATTGCAAAATGGAGCGGCCCTTTTTGAAAACAGTTTAGCAGTTTCTTAAAAAGTTTAAAACATACCGGCCAGGCACAGTGGCTCCGCCAGTAATCCCAAGATTTTGGGAGGCCAAGGCAGGTGGATCACGAGGTCAAGAGTTCAACGCCAGCCTGGCCAATATGGCAAAACCCTGTCTCTACTATCCCAACCACTCAGGAGGCTGAGGCAGGAGAATCACTTGAACCCAGGAGGCAGAGGTTGCAGTGAGCTGAGATTATGCCATTGCACTCCAGACTGGGTGAGAGAATGAGACTCTGTCTCAAAAAAAAAAAAAAAGTTTAACACATACCTACCATACAACCCAGCAATCCCATCCTAGGTATTTACCCAAGAGAAAAGAAACCATATGTTTACACAAAGAACTGTATGCCAAAGTTTATAGTAGCTTTATTCATAGTAGCCAAAAAATGGAGACAGTCCACCAACGATGAATGGATAATCAAATTGTGGTACATCCATGGGCAGCAATAAAATCGAATGAACTACTGGTATGTGCCACAACTTGGAAGGATCTCAAAAGAAGTATGTTAAATAGAAGCTAGAGCAAAAGAGGCTACATCTTATATTATTCTAACTGTATGACATTCGGGAAAAGGAAGCAGGAAATCAGATCAGTGTTTGCCTGGGGCTAGGAGTGGGAGGATAATGACTACCAATGGGTAGGAGAGAACTTTTGTGGTAATAAGACTATTCTGGGGGCCGGGCGCGGTGGCTCAAGCCTGTAATCCCAGCACTTTGGGAGGCCGAGGCGGGTGGATCACGAGGTCAAGAGATCGAGACCATCCTGGTCAACATGGTGAAACCCCATCTCTACTAAAAATACAAAAAATCAGCTGGGCATGGTGGCGCATGCCTGTAATCCCAGCAACTCAGGAGGCTGAGGCAGGAGAATTGCCTGAACCCAGGAGGCGGAGGTTGCGGTGAGCCGAGATCGCGCCATTGCTCTCCAGCCTGGGTAACATGAGTGAAACTCCGTCTCAAAAAAAAAAAAAAGGAAAAAAAGACTATTCTGTATCTTCATTGTAGTTGTTACGTAACAGCATACTGTTGTCAAAATTCATCAAAGGGAATACTTCCTATGAATAAATGTTATTGTTTATAAATTATCTTTTAGAAAGCCTAATTTTAGAAAAAACACTTTGTAGAAATAAAAGTAATCATATTTTAGAAATTGGGCTATGGAAAGATTTTCTAAATAAGGACAAAATGCAGCAAAAACAAAATATTGATAAAGTTGGTTCACATTAAAGCCAAAATCTTTGCAATGATCTGACTCCAAGACTCTATGTAAACTGATCCTGTGGCCACTGTGACCTCACCTCCTGCCCTTCTTCATTCATTCAGTCCAGTCCAGCCACACTGGTCTGTTATTCCTCAAATACATCAGGTACACTACTACCTCAGGGCTCTCATCAGTCCTATTCTATAATTTTATGCCTCCTTCAACACAGAGGATATCACTAAGGTTGACGATGGCCATGCAATACCCATCTCCCCCAACTTGGTCCCTCAATTCTAGGTGTCATTCCAGACCAGACCCAGGTAGGCCCTCCTTTTTGGACTGGGAAGTTGGGGGGCAGATGAGCCTCACAGAGAAGTTCCTGTTTCTTCAATACTCTGAGTTGGTGACAGCCAAACGCTGTGTTTCCAGTGAAGATACTGATCCATGGAAACACTATGCTTAATTTTTAACTACTGCTCCCTTAGGTGAAGACAAACTTTTAACCACAGATGCAACTTAATTAAACCACAGAGAACTTCTCTGCATGGCTAATTAGTATTGAAGAAAATGAGCAAGGAGATTCTCAAATGAAGTTTCTCTGGGGCCTCGTTAACAAGGATGGAGCAGGCCCCACAGAGGTAGCTACATAAGCACTGAAGCTTTTCTGATATTTTACACTCAAAGCCTCCTGGCTTCCTCAGGAGGTTCTGATCACCAACCAACACCATTATCCAAAGCATCTTCCCAGCTGGACCCTGCCTAACTCCCTAGCCTCATTTATCTTCATGATCTATCATTCTCTCTATTCCCAGGAATAACAAATAGGTTTCATCTCTTACCTTGCCACTATTTAAGAGTAGCTGCATGGAGGGCTAAGTTGAGAATGACTCAGAAGCTCAAATCAATCCCAGTGAGAAATAATGCAACATGATAAATTAGCAATGTCTGCCATGAACATGGAAGGGAGAGACTGTAGTGTGAAAACTATATATTCTCCATGTCTGTTCTACTCCAAATCCTGAACCGTGCTGTATTCCCAGAGCACTTAACACTTCTTCACACCTCCATGTTTTTGTAGGTTATTGCAATATCATTGCTTCTCTTCGCCTGGTCAGTGCCTAGTTGCTATCCTTCAAAGCCTTTTCTCTATAGCTTTCTCTGAGCATCTTTCCTTATCCTTGGGTTCAAGGGAAATTAATAATTTTCTCCATTGCACTTTTAACATCAGATTACTGTTTCAATTATTGCACTCATCTAAGTAACTGGAGTGCTTACAAGAATAACTTCTAGAGAGAAGTTCTTGGTGAATGCTATGAGAAGACACAAGAGACTAGTAATGACTCTGGTGGGAAAAGGAAAACAGAATAGAGGTATTTATAGCAAGAAATAGAAAGACAAAAGATAGAACCTCTAAGAACAGAGAAAGACAGGGAGGCTCTTCTCAAAGTTACCGGTGAGGGTTAGCTACATAATAGCTCACGATATTGAAAGCAGAATGGGGAATTGATGAAGAAAGCATAACCTGAGTGAATCATATATCATCAGAAGCCCTGTACTTAAAAAAAAAAAAAAACAAAAACAGTAAAGGAAGAAAGAAAATGATCGCAGGTGAAATTCACAAAATACAAGCAGCGCAGTGCAATGGAAAGAAAAAGCTGTGAATAACCTGAAAGAATATTACTTACTAAAAGCAACAGTAAGGATGTCTTGTGAGGTTTAAATTGTGTATTTAATTAAAATACATCAAAACTCTAACTCAAAAGGCAGGATGGGAGCAAATGAAGTTAAAGTGTTCTACAGTTCTTGCATTTACTATGAAATGGTAAAAATATAAAAATACATTGGGCTTTAAGAAGTAAAAGATATGCATTATAATGTCTAAGGTAAGAACTAAGAGAATAAAATGTATAACAAAGCTAATAGAAGGGCAAAATGTGAACAACAAAAAATTAAAAGAAGACAAGAAAACAGAAAAAAAAACTCAGGCAGGATAAATAGAAAATATATAGCAAGATAATAGAATTCCAATTGCAGTAATGGCAAAGCATCTTGCCTCTGTCTGAGCATCTCATATTAATAATTTTAAACTATTGGGAGGAAAACTATGGGGAAAAAGTTTTGTTAACCCCTACAGCTATGATACAGCAAGCAGGGTCATGACTTCATTCTTCTGGCATTCCTTGGTATGTAATACTAGGTGGGAAATATACTTTATGGTATAGCTAATGGCAGTTATGGAGGGATACTTGGCTTTTTGTACTCCTGGATCAGAGAAGCATGCTCTTGGCCACCTGGAAGATATTGAAACATACCGAACCCCCACTGAGACATGAGACTCCCATGCAGGATGGGCTGAATACAAAATGGGCTGATTGGCTTTGGGTTGCCTTGTACTGAAATGCATGGTAGAAGCACTGCACTATCTTTTCCCATAGTATTTCCCTCCTTTTTGGGGATCCAGGATCCAGTATAAAATAATAGCCCATCCCAGCACTTTGGGAGGCCAAGGTAGGCAGATCACCTAAGGTCAGGAGTTCAAGATCAGCCTGACCAATATGACAAAACCCTGTCTCTACTAAAAATACAAAAATTAGCTGGACATGGTGACAGCTGCCTGTAATCCCAGCTACTCAGGAGGCTGAGGCATGAGAATCACTTGAGGTTGCAGAAATTGCAGCGAGCCAAGATTGTGCCACTGCACTCCAGCCTGGGCAACAGAGCAAGCTCTGTCTCAAAATAAAATAAATTATAAAATAAAATAAAGTAAAAACAGCAGCCTTGGCCAGGCGCTGTGGCTCACACCTGCAATTCTAGCACTTCGGGAGGCCAAGGCTGGTGAATCACATGAGGTCAGGAGTTCAAGACCAGCCTGACCAACATAGGGGAACCCCATCTCTACTAAAAATACAAAATTAGCCGGGCATGGCAGTGCATGCCTGTAATCCCAGCTACTTGGGAGGCTGAGGCAGGAGAACTGCTTGAACCCAGGAGGCAGAGGTTGTGGTGAGCCGAGATCATGCCATTGCACTCCAGCCTGGGCGACAGAGCAAGACTCCATCTCAAAAAAAAAAAAAAAAAAAAGGCCGGGTGCGGTGGCTCAAGCCTGTAATCCCAGCACTTTGGGAGGCCAAGGCAGGTGGATCACGAGGTCAAGAGATCAAGACCATCCTGGTCAACACAGTGAAACCCCGTCTCTACTAAAACCACAAAAAAATCAGCTGGGCATGGTGGTGCGTGCCTGTAATCCCAGCTACTCAGGAGGCTGAGGCAGGAGAATTGCCTGAACCCAGGAGGCGGAGGTTGCAGTGAGCCGAGATCGCACCATTGCACTCCAGCCTGGGTAACATGAGTGAAACTTCGTCTCAAAAAAAAAAAAAAAAAAAGTCATCCTTAATTTTCGGCATCTGTTTTTGCCTTCCAGCTGTGCCTCCTTAGCAAGCCCTAGAAACTTCATGCTTTCCTGACCATTCTCCTCCAAGCACTCCACCCAGAAGCCAGTAATCCAATTGAAAAAACTAGCAAATTAAAAATCTTACCACTGCTCGATCTTCTGTGTATTTATGTGTGGTTTTTGTGATATTTATATAAAAGAGCTCTGATTAATTTAGAAAAATAAGTGCTTAAATCATATTTAAGCACTTCTGTGTCTGTCCTGCGTATTTATCTGTGGTTTTTGTGATATTTATATAAAAGAGCTCTGATTAATTGATTTAGAAAAATAAGTGCTTAAATCATATTTTGTCAGAAAAATAGACACTTTAATGGCATTTTGTTCACATGACTTTAGTAATCTTTTGGGAAAAAGGGCAGTTTTAAAGATTATTGATAAAATTAAAATGTCTTCAAAACATAGGCATTTGGTCTAAATTTAACACCAGATATGAGATTTGCTAAATGCTTTAAGATCATAGGTGCTTCTTTGACTTTTGACAAATGTTCAGTTTACCTCCTTTGTAGCATGAGATTCTAGATAAGGCCTGGGGACATGTGTACTTAGCCATGTCATCACCCCCACTCCAGTTATGCTGGAAAGAATCAGATCTTTTGTGCACTTCTGTCTGATGTCCTAGGTTCCATCCCTAGTACATAATTAAAATAATTAAAATCATAATTATCAGGTTTTTTTAACAACAATAAAAGTTGCTAAGAGTTAACATTGTAACATGTAATTGAGACTACTAGAGAAACAGTTTCACATACAAAGTGTGTAGGGAAAGTAGAATGTGTTTTTGGTAAAATATTATAAGAAGGCATGGGAATGTGGTTTTTGTTAAAGGGAATGTAATTTTGTCTACTTCAGAGAGTTTTAAAGATCATCTTAACCTAAAAGAGTAATGGGACAAAACTGAAGATTTAAGCAAAGTGAGAAGGGTTTGTGAAGGCTTGATCTTATAAAGAAAGTTCTGTGAGTATGAGCAAGCTGGCTAAGAAGGGGATTATTTAATTTTTTTCCATAGGTTAAACATTAAAATAAAAGCATGCTAATGCAGGACTCATGTGTCCAAATAACGGGATATTCTTAGAAAATTGATCTGCTATTTAACAGAAAATTGTAAAGGGTTCTAAAAAGTTTACGAAAATCTTACATTAGGGTCAAACTAATTAAAACTAGATAGATTTATAAAATTTTATTTAAAAAACTAGCTTTAGAATTAAAGATGCAATAATGCAAATATAAAATATGGTTTTCTCCTTTGAAAAAGATCTTTATGCAATATTAAAAGATAATGAAAGGTTTTTGTTTTCCCTTTTGGGTAAATTTCAGGGAAAAAAGAGAATAGAAAAGACAAAGATTCAGATGGCCTCATGCTAACTTCATTCAGTCTTATTTGGAAAGTTATGTCTCTTCTATAAAGTAAAGATTTTTGCCTTTAAAAAAGTTTTTTTGAGTTACCACTTTGGATAAATAAACAACCTGTGATACTATTTTGTGATATCCAGTGTTTTACACCTTTGATATTTGACAACCTTTCTAAAATCAAATTATAAATTATGTCATTTTCTGATCTAATTAATTCTTTAGACATTAGGTCCCCTGAAGTCCAAAAATGATGTGTTTGACTTATTTGGTATAAAAATCATACAAGAAGCACTGTCAAATATGAAATGGTGTTTGGCTTTCTTTGGGCTATATTTGTGTAAAGGTGTTATTAGTATATATTCCAAAATTATGTGAAACTCCTTTAATTCTGATATGATTCAGTATATACTATTAGTAATAATTATAATTGTTATGTTAAATTATTGTGTGCCACATAGGAAACCAAAATTCTTAGTCAACTGTGGCTTTAATAATGGATATCCTAAAACTTTCTGTCATCCACAGACAATTGTTGTCATGTTACAATCCTCTTCAAAAGGTGTTTTATAATAGGCTGTAGGACTTTGAGAGGTGCTCTTGAATGCAGGTTTCTAATAACTTTGGAGACTGTGACATTAGAATAGAGTGAAAACTTTTGGACTCTCATGGAGAGCTGAAATGTTCATGAATATCAAGCAGAACTGGAGTTAACTGAATGGATTGGACTAATAGGAAACAGAAGTAATCTTTTTTTTTTTTTTTTTTTTTTTTTACTTTTTTGCTAAAAACATTGCTGATCCTTTTCTTTTCCAGAGCCAAGAAAACTTTTCTTTTGAGCTATTTAAAGCTTTTAACAATTGAGTAAAATATACTCCTGTGAACAAAATTTGGACCATATTTGTTTCTCTTTACCCGATTTCTCCAGAATTTGAAAATTATTTGAGTATTCTCAACTTACGACAGTATAGTTATTTGCATAAGTGCAATAAGAATCTGCTTTCTTTTGTAACAGGACACAATTGGAGAAACTGATTATTTACCAAGGCTGGAATTGAATGTTTTCCTTTAAGGAATCAAACTTGGCTTATACAGCCAATAAAAGCCCCTTGGGAAAACTGGCCTTATACCTTGTCTATACAGTCCCAGTATAGGATTCCTGCATAGGTGGTAAGTAAAGAATGTCACTTTCTAACAGGCCCAAGGGCCCCAAGTTATCATGGGACCTCAAGAGGAGAGGCATATACCCAACTCACAGGAATTTGAGGGTAAAAATCCATGGCTGGATTCAGCTTTTGAAAAATCTTATCTGAGATTCCTTATGGAACAGAGTTCCATCAAAGCCAATTTAAAAAGCCTATGTGTAAAATCATTATTCTTGCTGCACTTTATGCAAATAATCAGGCCAAATATAGTAAGACTAAAGTTTATTTTACAAACAAATCAGTTCTATCATTATTTGTTTTTAACAAAAATGAAGACTGGTGAGAGAAAAATTATGCTTTAAAAAAACAATAATATACCTGTTGGTAGCTGTTCTTGAGTTTTTTCTGCAGTTTGGACTAAATCCTAAAGTCTTTGTGGGCTACAAGTCTCCAAACTAATGCTTTCAAATCTTTACTTTTAAAACTGGGAACTGGCCGGGCGCGGTGGCTCACGCCTGTAATCCCAGCACTTTGGGAGGCCGAGGCTGGTGGATCACGAGCTCAAGAGATCGAGACCATCCTGGTCAACATGGTGAAACCCCGTCTCTACTAAAACCACAAAAAATCAGCTGGGCATGGTGGCGCGTGCCTGTAATCCCAGCTACTCAGGAGGCTGAGGCAGGAGAATTGCCTGAACCCAGGAGGCGGAGGTTGCGGTGAGCCGAGATCGCGCCATTGTACTCCAGCCTGGGTAACAAGTGTGAAACTCTGTCTCAAAAAAAAAAAAAAAAAAAAAAAATACTGGGAACTGCACTCCTTACCCTAGTACTCATTATTTTCCTTATAGTATGTTGTTCTCTTAAATGTGGCACTAAAAAAATAGAGAACAATACTAATGCCTTTGCCATGCAAGCATTGAAATCCCAGCCAGGCCTGCATGAGTTTGCTCAGACAGTTGCAAAGTGGTTCTACTCCTCTCACCTTGGGATCAACACCTACCCCGTACTACACCCTGATCAGCAGGGAGAAGTTAGAGCAATCTTCATCCTTTTTTCATCTTCTTTAGCCAAGACCTTAAGATTAATATGTTATAAAACCCAAAGGAAGAGACTGAAACCACCATTGCAAAATTGTAACTGAGACAGTGTTGTTCATTTAAACAACTCCCTCTTGCTTTCAACCTCCAAGCTGTCCTTGTTGTTCAAGGACACAGGTTTTTTATTTAACTAACTCCCTGTTGCTTTCAACTTCCAAGCTGTCCTTGTTCATTCGTTGGCATAGGCAGAACTAACTTTGAAAGAAACTTAATTTATAGTTTAAAACAAAGAATGAGAACAGGCCTTTCTCAAGGCACATTCCCTTCTTGCTTGGGGACTAGAATGACTTTTTAGGACTAACAAATTAGCCACGAGATTAGAAATAATAGGCCGAGCATGGTGGCTCATGTCTGAATTCCCAGCACTTTAGGAGGCCAAGGTGGGTGGATCCCATGAGGTCAGGAGTTCAAGACGAGCCATGGCAAAGCCTCATCTCTACTAAAAATACAAAATTAGCTTGGTGTGGTGGTTAACACCTATAATCCCAACTACTCAGGAGGCTGAGGCAGGAGAATCACTTCAACCCAGGAGGTAAAGGTTGCAGTTAGCCAAGATCATGCCATTGCATGGGCAACAGAGTAAGAATCTGTCTCAAAAAAAAAAAGATTATAAATTATGGTTTAGGAGTCATGCAGCTGGAGGCTGCAAGATTCTGACCCTCCCTAAACTGCTCATAAGATCAGTGCTTGAGATATTTTGCAGACCCTGCACTTGATGGATCAGCTAGCACCACCCAGATTGATAAACTGGCTTATCTAATCTTGTGTCCCCCATTCAGGAACTGACTCAGAACAAGAAGACAGCTTCTTCTACTCCCTGTGATTTCATCTCCGACCTAACCAATCAGCACTCCTGGCTCACTGACTTCCCCCCACCCACCAAGTCCTCCTTAAAAACTATGATCTTTGAATGCTTGGGAGACTGATTGGAGTAATAATGAAACTCCAGTCTCCCTCTCACCAAAATATATATATATATAAAATAAAGGAGTTGGGCACAGTGGCTCATGCTTGTAATCCCAACACTTTGGGAGGCCAAGGTGAGAGAATCACTTGAGCCCAGGAGTTCAAGACCAGCTTAGGCAACATGGCAAAGCCCTACCTCTACAGAAAATACAAAATTAGCTGGGAATGGTGGTGTGCACCTGCAATCCCAGCTACTCGGGAGGCTGAAGTGAGAGGATAACCTGAGCCCGGGTGGTGTAGACTGCAGTGAGCTGTGATTGCACCACTGCATCCCGGCCTGGGTGACAGAGCAAGATCCTGTCTTAAAAAACGAAAATAGGCTGGGTGTGGTGACTCACACCTGCAATCCCAGTGCTTTGGGAGGCCGAGGCGGGCGAATCACGAGGTCAAGAAATCGAGACCATCCTGGCCAATGTAGTGAAACCCCATCTCCACTAAAAATACCAAAAAAATTAGCTGAGCATGGTGTCACCCGCCTGTAGTCCCAGCTACTCAGAAGACTCAGGCAGGAGAATTGCTTGAACCCAGGAAACAGAGGTTGCAGTGAGCTGAGATTGCGCCACTGCACTGCAGCCTGGCGACAGAGCAAGACTCCATCTCAAAATAATGATAACAAAGTATAATAAAGGTATATTGTGAACAGTTTTCTACCAATAAACTTGACAACCTAAGGACAATTCTTTGAAAGACATAATTACGCAAAGAACTAAAACAGATTTACAAGAAAAAAAAACCCATTCAGAAGTGAGTGAAGGATATGAACAGACACCTTACAAAAGAGGACATTTATGAGGCCAACAAACATATGAAAAAATGCTCATCATCACTGGTCATTAGAGAAATGAAAATCAAAACTACATTGAGATACCATCTCACACCAGTCAGAATGGTGATCATTAAAAAATCTGGAGACAACAGATGCTGGAGAGGATGTGGAGAAATAGGAACACTTTTATACTGTTGGTGGGAGTGTAAATTAGTTCAATCATTGTGGAAGACAGTGTGGCAATTCCTCAAGGACCTAGAAATAGAAATTCCATTTGACCCAGCAATCCCATTACTGGGTATATATCCAAAGGATTATAAATTGTTCTATTATAAAGACATGTGCACACATATGTTCATTGCAGCACTGTTTACAATAGCAAAGACCTGGAACCAACCCAAATGCCCATGCATGATAGACTGGACAGGGAAAATGTGGCACGTATACACCATGGAATACTATGCAGCCATAAAAAATGACGAGTTCGTGTCCTTTGTAGGGACACAGATGAATCTGGAAACCATCATTCTCAGCAAACTGAAACAAGAACAGAAAATCAAACACCGCATATTCTCACTCATAGGCGGATGTTGAACAATGAGAACACATGGACACAGGGAGGAGAGCATCACACACTGGGGTCAGTTGGAGGAACTATGGGAGGGACAGTTGGGGGTAGGGAGATTGGGGAGGGATAACATGGGGAGAAATGCCAGATATAGGTGGTAGGGGGATGGAGGCAGCAAGCTACATTGCCATGTATGTACCTATGCAACAATCCTGCATGTTCTACACATGTACCCCAGAACCTAAAGTGCGATAAAATATATATATATATATATTAAAGACATGATTATGAAAGCAGACTCAAGAAACATAGAAAATCTAAATAACTCTGTATCTCCTTTTAAAATCAAATTAATGACTTAAAACTTTCCCCCAAAACAGATCCTTCAACCTCAGATGGCCTCATTAATAATTTTCTTTTCTTTCTTTCTTTTTTTTTTTTTTGCTCAGCTTTCTAATCTACTCATTAATAAGTTCTAGTAATCATTTAAAGAAGAAATAATACCAACCTTCCATAAACTCTTTCAGAAAGTAGAGGTGTGGCACTTCCCAATCCATTTTATGAGACGAGCATTACCCCTGATAACATAAACATAAATATAAAACATAAAAATAAACATAAAAATGTAAATATAAACAAGAATCTACTTAAAATACTATCAAATTGAATCCAACAATAAATAGAAAGAATAAGACCTCATGTCCAACGATGGTTTATCCCAGATATGCAAAATTGGTTCAACATTTAAAAACCAATTCATGTAATTTACCATATCAATAGAGTCAAAAGAAAAAACTTTAATATGTCAATAGATGCAGAAAAAGTATATGGCAAAAAAAAATCAGCAACAAATAGAACTCTCAGTAAGCTCAGAATAAAAAGAAACTTTCTCAAACTGATGAAAGGTCATTCCACAAAACACAGCCAGCATCATACTTAATGATAAAAGACTAAATGCCGTCACTCTAAGATAGGGACAAGGGAAGGATGTCTTCTCTCACTGATTCTACTAAATATTGTACTGAAGTCCAGGTGTGGTGGCTCACGCCTGTAATCTCAGCACTTTGGGAGGTCGAGGTGGGCAGATCATGAGGTCAGGAGTTTGAGACCACCCTGACCAACATGGTGAAACCCTGTCTCTACTAAAAATTACAAAAAGTAGCCAGGTGTGGTGGCATATGCCTGTAATCCCAGCTACTTGGGAGACTGAGGCAGGAGAATCGCTTGATCCTGGAAGGTGGAGGTTGCGGTGAGCAGAGATCTCACCATTGCACTCCAGCCTGGGCAGCAAGAGCGAAACTCTGTCTCAAAAAGAAAAAAAAAAAAAAATTGTACTAAAGATCCTAGCTATACAGCATGGCAAGAAAAAGAAGTAAAAAGGCATACATGTTAAAAAGAAAAACGTAAAACTGTTCTTATTCAAAGATAATATTATCATATAATAGAAAGGCCTAAAGAATATGCAAGAAAAAAAATCTACTAAAGCCAATATGTAAATTTAGCAAGTTTCCAGTATCCAAAAAGTTAATCGTATTCCTGTACATGAAGAAAAAAAAAAAAAAAAAAAAAAGGTCAAGGAAAATTAAAAAAAAAAAAAAAAAAAAAGGTTCAGAAAGGTTCCAAAATAAAAAACCTGCACATGTACCCCTTGAACTTAAAATGAAAGTAGGAAAAAAAAAAAGAATTTCATCTACAATATCATCAAAACTTTAAAATACTTCTGGCTAAACTTAACACAATCATACAAAACCTGTACACTGAAAACTGCAAAACAACGCTGACATAAAAAAACCTAAGTAAAGGAAAAAATACACCATGCTCCTAAATTGGAAGGCTCAATATTAAGATATCAGTTCTTCCCTATAGATTCAACACTCTCCAAATCCCAGCAGCTGCTTTTATAGAAACTGACAAGGTGATTATAAGAACTTTATGGAAATGCAAAGGACCTAGAAAAGCAAAAATCATCTTCCAAAATTTTTTTAAAAGGTAGAAAACTTATACCAAACACTTTCAAGACTTACTAAACAGCTATTTATCTACTTACTATAAAGCTACAAATCTGTGTGATGTTGTCATAAGCATAAATAAATCAGTGAAACATAATGGAGAGTCCAGAAATAGATACACATATATCCAGTCACAGCTATTTATAAAGGTGCTAGTGCAATTAAATGGGGAAGGAGTTATCTATTCAACAAATGATGCTAGAGCATCTAGATGTCTAAATGGAAAGAAATAAACCTTGGCCCTATCTGTATCACAGCCTTGGCACATGATATACTTAAGTTAAAATTCATTTGAGACCTAAGCATAAAACTATTAACACTTCTAGAGAAAAAAAAAAAAAAAAACAAGAGAATATCTTTGTGACATTGCAGTAAATATAATTTTTTAGATAGGACAAAAAACAAAAACACTAACCGTAAGAGGAAAAGGGGTAAGTTGGACTTTATTAAAATGTTTTAAATTAACTTCCTCAAAGTTATGTTAAGAAAATAAAAGAGCAAGCCACAGACTAGGAGAAAATATTTGCAATATTATAATAATGACAAGGCAACCCAATAAAAGGGCAAAAGATTCAAATGGACACATCATAAATGAAGATATGCAAATGCCCAATGATATATGAAAAGATATTCAACATCATTAGTTGTCAGGGAAGTGAAAGTTAAAATTACAATGAGATACAGCCGGGTGTGGTGGTTCACGCCTGTAATCCCAGTGCTTTGGGAGGCCAAGAGGAGTGGATCACCTGAGGTCAGGAGTTTGAGACCAGCCAGGTCAACCTGGTGAAACCCCAACTCTACTAAAAATACAAAACTTAGCTGGGTGTGGTGGGGCACGCCTGTAATCCCACCTACTTGGGAGGCTGAGGCAGGAGAATCACTTGAACCCTGGAGGCAGAGGTTAAAACAAGCCGAGATCACGCCATTGCACTCCAGCCTGGGTAACAGAGGAAGACTCCATCTCAAAAAAAAAAGAAAAAAAAAAAAAAAACTACAATGAGATACCGCTTCACCACCACCAGGAAAATGGCTCAATTAAAAAGATATGAGAGCCAAGTGTTGCCAAAGATGTGGAGCCACTAGAACTCACACGCATTGTTGAGGGGAGTATAACACATTACCACTATTTAGCAGTTTCTTAAAATTAAATACACATCTACCATACTATCTAAAAATTCTACTCCAAATATTTAGAGTAAATTATCTGACTTATTTGCATATCTTCTTTTTTGATATGTCTGCTCAAATCTTTTGCCTTCTTGTTGTTTGTCTTATCACTATTAGAAATTACAGGTATTACAAATATTTGTGATATTTAGTTAAGAAAAAGGAAGACTAATATTCACAAATGACTTACATCAAATATTCACAATAGTTGTTTTCACAATAGCCAAAACAAGAAATAATCTAAATGTCCGTCAGTGAGGATAAATAAGGATAAGCAAATTGCTGTATGTTTACACAACAGAATGCCACCCAGGATTTAAAAGGAACAAGCTGCTGATAAACACAGGAACATGGATAATTTCACAAGACATTACATTAAGTGAAAGAAGTGAGAAACAAAAGAATATATATAGGCCGGATGTGGTGGCCCATGCCTGTTGACTCAGCGCTTTGGGAGACGGAGTCAGGAGGATCACTTGAGCCTAAGAGTTCCAAACCAGTGAGACCCCATCTCTACAAAAAAAAATTAAAACTTAGCCAGGTGTGGTGGTATGTGTCTGTAGTCCCAGATACTCAGGAGGCTGAGGCAGGAAGATCCTTTGAGCTCAGTATTTCAAGGCTGCAGTGAGTTGTGACTGCACCACTGCACTCCAGTAGGGGCAACAGAGTGAGACCCTGTCTCTTAAAAAAAATAAATGAAATTAAAAATAAAGAATATATATAGTATGATGCCATTCGTATGAAGTTCAAGAACAGGCTACACTATCTATGGTGCTAGAAGTCAAACTAGTAGTTACCTCTTTATGTTAAAAGAAAGTTCAAGCTAGGCCAGGTGCCATGGCTCACACCTGTAATTGTGGCACTTTGGGAAACTGAGGCAGGAGGATTTCTTGAGTCCAGGAGTTCAAGACCAGCCTGGGCAACATAGGAAGACCCCATCTCTACAAAAAATAAAAATAGGCCAGGTGTGGTAGCTCACGCCTGTAATCCCAGCACTTTGGGCGGGTGGATCACGAGGTCCGGAGATCGAGACAATCCTGGCCAACATGGTGAAACTCCATCTCTACTAAAAATACAAAAATTAGCTGTGTGCGGTGGCGCATGCCTATAGTCCCAGCTACTCAGGAGGCTAAGGCAGGAGAATCACTTGAAACTGGGATGTGGAGGTTGTAGTGAGCCAAGATCATGCCATTGCACTCCAGCCTGGTGAAAGAGCAAGACTCTGTCTCAAAGTAATAAAAATAAAAAGATTTAAAATTTTTTTTAAATAAAAATAAATTAGCCAGGTGTGGTTTTGCACAGCTGTGGGGACCAGCTTCCTATCTGAATAGCAGCTACAAAGTTCAGCTATATTTAAGAAGCACAGTATGTAAAAATAATCTACTGGAACACTTAGTTGGGGAACTTAAGTTCCATATTTTTCCGAATCAGCAGAGACTCCACCTTTGATCTTTTGTCTGGCTGAATGATAAAGGTGATCAGATTCAGAACAATGACCAGAATGCTACTCAACCATAGTAATCAGGCAGAGAGGCTCACAAAGCAAGGTTGTTTGAGAAACCCACACATTCACAATGCCTGATGGTCACTGACCTTTTCAAAGGCTTATGGAATTATTTCAGACTCGGAAGAAATAATGTACTGTCTCAAAAACTTACAAAAAGAAAATTATAAATGTTTAAATGTCTACAAAATGCATTATGTTAGCCAACTAAAACTACCTCAACAAATGCATGTAAATTATACATATGAAAATTATGTAAATGTTCTATATGAGTACATTTAGAACATGGCCTTCCTTGCATGTCATATGGTAGCTTTTCTGTTAAGTCTAATAAGCTCCTCCTTTTTTTAGGGACTTGGAGATTGCAATTGCTTCCTTCATTTCTGGAACCATAATGTAAGTGAACCTACATGGTCCTAGCCACCAAGAGCCCAAACTCTTGAAGCAAGAATCTTAGATGACCAGGCATGAGAAACAGCCATCTGGCAACCAGTTAGAGCCTTTCCCTTCATGAGACTTTCTCAGCCTGTGATGCATTTGGAATCACTTTATTTCTTACTCTGCTTGCCCTGCATATCATCCCAAAATTTGGGAAGTCAACTGACAGTTTCTGGGGTCACAGATTCCGGAAAATTCCTAGATCCTAAGTCATTTGAACGTGTGCTCACTGCGGTTTTGTTTGGTTGGTTTTTGTTACCACTGACCTTTGGAATGGAATGGAAAATATACGTGCCTAGGAGTTACCCAGACCTGTGGCATTCATGTTTATCACAGGAAAAGCTCTTAGATTTTGGTCATCATTTAGGAGCAGCTGGAAATAGCACTGGGCTGGAAGGGGATTCGTCCAGGTTCTGCCGTTTACGGGCTTTGTGACCTTACATAAATATTTTCTCTCTGAGCCTCAATTGTCTCATCTGTGAAATGGAAAGAAGAACCCCAATTTCACAGAGCTGCTTGCCTGAGAATTAGTAAGGTATGTGTATCATGATATTAGCACAATGCCTGGCATGTAGTGACTGCTCTAAACACTGTCAGACAGAAAGAAGGTTAATGGTTGCCAGGGGCTTGGGGAGTAGAAAATGGAGGGTGACTGCTGAAAATGGGTGTGGGGTTTCCTTTTGAAATGATGAAAATGTTCTGGAACTAGGTATTGGTGATGGTTGCACCACATTGTGAATACACTAAATGTCATTCAATTGCACACTGTAAGGTGTTTAAAATGATTAACTTTACATTTATTTAACCAAAATGAAAGAAAAAAACTGCTAGACCATCTCTACCCCCACAGGGTGAGTGGGGGGAAGGAGGAAACTAGAATCTGTCCTGTAAGGAAGGGCAGGAACTGAGAATCAACAAGAGCAGGCATTTGAGCATCAGCATGGTGAGGGAAGCAGAGCTTGGGTTGTGGCCTCACTGAGTGTGGCTCACTTGGTGAGGGAAGGGGTAAGAACAAGTGGGTAGTGGGCAGGGAGAGAGACAGCACTGCTTTGAGATTTCAGGAAACCAGTTATGTGCAGTGAACATCATTGAGGAGTGTAGAGTGTGAGTCATTAGATCAGAAAGGAGACAGCAAGCCTGGAAAAAGTGAATCATGGGGAGAGGAAAGAAAACGTCATTCATCCAAAGAGGAAAAGAATGACCACAAAGCAGCATGATACACTGGGGCTCCAGCATGATACAGAGGGTTCCCTCCAAGGCTTATGTATAGAATCACCTGGAAGTGTATCAATATTACCAATGCCCACCACCCACCACTCCCCCATCCCTACTGTGGTTCTGGTTCTGGATGATTTGGATAGGGCACATGATGGGAAAAGGCTACGCTTTGGAATTTCATCCCACTTCCTACCACTTTGTAGCTGTATGACTCCAGACAGTCACCTAATTTTTCTGTGTCGCAATTTCATCCTTTGTGAAACAGGAAAATCTACCTACGAAGTTGTTAGGAAAAGTTAATAAAATAGGCAGGTAAAATACATGCCACAGAGTAGATATCTAATAAATTTATGCAGCCAGGCATGGTGGCTCATGCCTGTAATCCTAGCACTTTGGGAGGCCAAGGCTGGTGGAACACGAGGTCAGGAGTTCAAGACCATCCTGGCCACCATGATGAAACCCATTACCAACCAAAAAAAAAAAAAAGCTGGGCATGGTGGTGCATTCCTGTAATCCCAGATACTCGGGAGGCTGAGGTAGGAGAATTGCTTGAACCGGAACCTTGGAGGCAGAGGTTGCAGTTAGCCGAATTCATGCCACTACATTCCAGCCTGGGCTACAAAGTGAGACTCTGTCTCAAATATATAATATATATATTATATATTATGTAATATATATAATATATATATTACATAATATATAATAGATAGTATATATAATATATATACTAGCAAATATATAATATATATTGCATGAGAATAAGGTATGTGTATCATGATATTAGCACAATGTATCATGAAATTAGCAAATATATATTATGTATTAGCAAATATCTATATACATTCTCGCTTTCTTTTTCTCTAATGGTACGTGTGCACTCATGAATCCATTTTCTCTTTCCATCAGTCCATGAAACAAGAGTAGACACAAAAGGGAATTTTGAATAGAGAACCAGAACCATTTCCCATAATAAGTGCATGTAAAAATGATGTTTTAATTATAATCCTCATTATAAGAATTAAAATCTACCACAGAGGGCAGCTTTATTTGTAATAGTTAAAAATGTAAACAACCCAAATGTCCATCAACACTAAACTAGATAAGTCTACTGTGATATATGTCAGTTACACAACAATAAGATCAAACTGCTGATATACACAGCCATATGGATGTCAACAAATGTTACGTTGAGCAAAAGAAGCCAGACACACAAAAAAGTACATGCTTTATGACTCTATTCAAATGAAGTTCGTGAGTAGACAAAACTAATTGAAAGTGATAAAAGTGAGAATAGTGGTTATCTTTCATTGGTTTTTGACTGGGAAGGAACACAAAAGAGCCTTCTAGAGTGCTGGAAACATTCCATCTCTTGATTTCTTTGGAAGTTACTTGGGTTTATGTATGTGTAAAAATACGTTGAGTTATGCACATAAGATTAGTGCTCTTTGCTGTAAGTTATACTCCAGTTGAAGGCGGGAGGGAGACCGACCTGCCACAGAAATCTGCAAGGGTGTACTGCCACATTGTTCTGAAACCCTAAATACCAAGTTGCAGTTATACATGTGGCTCAAAATCTCTTTTGACCAAAGGATAAAGATTGAAAGTAAAAGACGTATTTTGACCAAGTGTGGAGGGAAACCAACTTTGAATGAAACACGAATAACAGGTAAGATAATGAGGAAAGTGATTCATTGTGATTCTCTTAATAGTACTTAGTAAAAATATCTTTTATGTTTCAGTATTTCTTTCTGTCATTCATACATAGCTGTTTTAATTTAGAGTCCATTTTTATAGGAAAAGCATGAGAAAGTAGAAAAGTGGGTTGTAGGCATGTCTAATGTATTTTTGTGTGTGGATACATGGTAGATGTATATATTTATGGGTTACATGAGATGTCTTGATACAGGCATGCAATGCATAATAATCACATCAGAGTAAAAGGGGTATCCATCTCCTCGATCATTTATACTTTGTGTTACAAACAATCCAATTCTACTCTTTATTTTTTAAATATGCAATTAAATTGTTATTGACTATAGTCACCCTGTTGTACTATCAAATACTAGATCTTATTCATTCTTTCTATTTTTGTACCCATTAAACATTCTCCTTTCTCTCCAACCCCCTACCAGCCCCTGGTAACCATTCTTCTACTCTCTACCTCCATGAGTTCAATTGTTTTAATTTTTAGCTCTCCAAATAAGTGAGAACATGCAAAGTTTGTCTTTCTGCACCTGACTTGTTTCACTTAACATGATGACCTCCAGTTCCATCCAAGTTGCTGCAAATGAGAGGACCTCAATCTTCTTTATGGCTGAATAGTACTCCATTGTGCATATGTATCACATTTTCTTTATCCACTCATCTGTTGATGACACTTAGGTTGTTTCCATATCATAGCTATTGTGAATAGTACTGAAATAAACATGAGAGTGCCCATATCTCTTTGATAGGCTGATTCCCTGTCTTGTGAGCATATACTCATCAGTGGGACTGCTGGATTGTATGGTAGCTCTTTATTTTTTTGAGGAACCTCCAAACTGTTCTCCATAGTGGTTGTACTGATTTACATTCCCACTAGCCCTGTACAAAGGATCCCTTTCTTCACATCCTCTCCAGCATTTGTTATTGCCTATCGCCTCCTAAAACTATAGATATTCCTGCTCTTTTTTGGTTTCTGTTTCCTGGAATACCTTTTCAGCCCCTTGTTTTCAGTCTGTGTGTGTCTTTATAGGTAAAGTGCATTTTCTGTAGGCAACAGATCATTGGATCTTGTCTTTTTATTCAGCCACTCTATGTCTTTTGATTGGAGAGTTTAGTCCATATACATTCAATGTCATTATTGATAAGTAAGGACTTACTCCTGACATTTTGTTATTTGTTTTCTGATTGTTTTGTGGTCTTCTCTGCCTTCTTTCCTTCCTTCTTGTCTTCCTTATAGTGAAGGTGATTTTCTTTGGTGGTATGTTTTAATTTCTTGCTTTTTATTTTTTATGTATCTATTGTATTTTGTTGATTTGAGGTTACCATGAGGCTTGTAAATAATATTTATAACCCATTGCTTTAAACTGATGACAACTTAACACTGATCGCATAAACAAACAAATAAGCAAAGAGAAAGCTAATAAAACTCTACACTTCAACTTGTTCCCCTCACTTTTCAACTTTTTGTTTCTATCTTATTGTACTGTCTATGTCTTAAAAAGTTGTTATAGGTATTATTTTTATCAGTTCATCTTTTAGTCTTTCTAAGATATAAGTAGTATACCTTAAGTATACTTAAGATATATGTTAGATAGACACCACTTGTATGTATCTTAAGTGTAACACAGTTACACTGTTCTGTGTTTTTCTGTGTACTTACTATTACTAATGAGTTTTGTACTTTCAGATGATTTCTTCTTGATCGTTAACATTCTTTTCTTTCCAATTGAACTCCCTTTAGCATTTCTTGTAGGACAGATCTGGTATTGATGAAATCCCTCAGTTTTTGTCTGTAAAAGTCTTTACTTCTCCTTAATGCTTAAAGATAAATTTTTCCGGATATATTATTCTAGGGTAAAAGTTTTTTTCCAGCAGCACCTTAAATATGTCCCTCTCCCCTGGCCTGTAAGGTTTCCATGGAAAAGTCTGCTGCCAGACATATTGGAGTTCTATTGTATGTTATTTGTTTCTTTCCTCTTGCTGCTTTCAGGGTCCTTTCTTATCCTTGATCTTTGGGAGTTTGATTATTAAATGCTTGAGGTAGTCTTTGAGTTCAATCTGCTTGGTGTTCTATAACCTTCTACTTGAATATTAACATCTTTCTTTAGGTTTGGGAACCTCTCTGTTATTATCCTTTTGAATAAACTTTCTACCCCTATCTCTCTCTCTCTACCTCTTCTTTTAAGCCAATGACTCTTAGATTTGCCCTTTTGAGGCTGTTTTCTAGATCTTGTTGGTATGCTTCATTGCTTTTTATTCTTCTTTTGTCTCCTCTGGCTATATATTTTCAAATAGCTTATATTCAAGCTCACTAATTCTTTCTTCTCCTTGAATGATTCTGCTATTAAGAGACTCTGATGCATTCTTTAGTAGTAAGTTGCATTTTTCAATTTCAGAATTTCAGCTTATTTTTAATTACCTTAATCTCTTGGTTAAACTGATCTGATAGGATTCTGAATTCCTTCTCTGTATTATCTTGAATTTCATTGAGTTTCTTCAAAATAGCTATTTCAAATTCTCTGTCTGAAAGGTCTAGAGGTATAGATATATGTGATCTTTCTCAGAGACATAGAGAAAGATCACATATTTCTATCTCTCTAGGATCAATCCCTGGTGACTTAATTAGTTCGTTTAGTGAGGTCATGTTTTCTTGAATGGTCTTGGTGCTTGTGGATGTTCATTGGTGTCTGGGCATTGAAAAGTTAGATATTTCTGGTAATCTTTGCAGTCTGGGGCTTGTTTGTACCCATCCTTCTTGGGAAGACTTTCCAGGTATTCGAAGAGACTTGGGTGTTGTGATCTAAGTTTTCAGTCACTGTAGTCATATCTGCAGGCACCTCAGGCCCAGTAATGCTGTAGGCTCTTACAAACTTGCAGAGGTACCACCTTGATGGTCTTGGATAAGATCTGGAAGAATTGTCTGGATTACCAGGAAGATATTCTTGTTCTCTTCCCTTACTTTCTCCCAAACAGACAGAGTCTCTCTGTCTCTGTGCTGAGCTACCTGCAGCTGGGGAAGGGGTGGCATAAGCACCCCTGTGGCCACCACCACTGGGACTGCACTGGGTCAGACCTGAAGCCAGCACAGCACTGTGTCTTACCCAATGCCCATTCTGACCACTACCTGGCTGCCACCTTTGTTCACTCAAGGCTTTAGGGCTCTACAGTTAGCAGGCGGTGAAGTCAGCCAAGCTTGTATCTTTCCCTTCAGGGCAGCAAGTTCCCCCAAGCAGGTCCATAGATACCGTTTGGGAACCAGGGCCTGGAGTTGAAAATCTTAAGAATCTGCCTGGTGTTCCATTCTACTGCAGCTGAGCTGCAGACAAAGTCAAAAGACAATTCTCTCCCATTCATCCCTCCCCTTCCCATAGGCAGAGGAGTCTCTCCTCATGGCCACCACCACCACAGGCGCACGGGGATTATTGCCTGGCTACCAGCAACGTTCATACAAGGTCAAGGGCTCTTCAGTAAGCTTGTGATGAATGCTGCCAGGCCTGGGACTCACCCATCAGAGCAGTGGTCTCCCCTTGCCTCAGGGCAGGTCCAGAAATGCTGTGCAAGAGCCAAGGCCTAGAATCAGGGACACTGAGAGCCCACCTGGTGTTCTGCCCCACTGTGGCTGAGCTGGTACCTGAGCTGCAAGACAAAATCCCCTTTCCTTTTCTGCCTGCTTTTCTCAAGTAGAAGGAGTGTCTTCCCATAGCCACCACCACTGGGAATGTGCTGGGTCACACCTGAAGCCAGCACAGCTGAGAATCTCACTCAAGACCCGTAGAGTGTACTACCTGGCTACTGCTGCTGATTATGCAGGGCCCAAGGGCTCCTTAGTCAGCAGATGGTGAATATTATCAGGACTCGATCCTTTCATTCAAGGAAGCAGTTTCCCTTCTGGCCCAGGGTATGTCTAGAAATGTCATCCAGAAGTTAGGTACTGGAATGGGTGCTTCAGAACTCTGCCCAGTGCCCTAACCTACTGTGGCTGAGCTGGTATCCAAGTTGCAAGACAAGTCCTGTTTACTCCTTCTCTCCTCAAGCTGAAGGAAGGAGTTTCTTTCAGAACTGTGAGTTGCGCTGCCTAGGGTTGGGAAAGGGGTGATGCAAGCACCCCCTTGGCTGTCTCATCAGGTCACATGCCCCTCAAATCCACTGGCTCCAAGCGCAGATCAGCACTAGGACTTGACTAGGAGTTGTAATCCTTGTGGCTTATATTGCCTTTCAAGTTTATTTAGAACCCCAGAGCCCTTTGGCCTGTGGTGACGAGGCTTGCTGAAACTCAAGTTCTGTAATTGGGATGGATGATTCCCTCTGGCAAGAGCTGGTCTAAATTCTCCCAAATGAGGATTAGCTGAGTTCTGCCTGGTGTTGCTTTCCATGGTAACAAGGCAACAGAGTTCTAACACAGTCCTACAATTACTACATTCTCCCTACACAGATTTTCTGTGCCATGTGGCTGCTGCCAGGGAGTGGGGAGGCATGGCTCTGACAATTCAAGACCATCTTCCCTACCCTCTTCAGTGCCTCTTTCAGTAAGATAAAATTAAAACCAGGTACTGCTGGGCACAGTGGCTCACGCCTTAATCCCGGCACTTTGGGAGGCTGAGGCAGGCAGATCACAAGGTCAGGGGCTCAAGACCAGCCTGGCTAACATGGTGAAACCCCGTCTCTACTAAAAATATAAAAATTAGCTGGGCGTGGTGGCATGCACCTATAATCCCAGCTACTCGGGAGGCTGAGGCAGGAGAATCCCTTGAACCTGGGAGGCAGAGATGGAAGGAGCCAAGATTGTGCTATTGCACTCCAGCCTAGGCAATAAGAACGAGACTCCATCAAAAAAGAAAAGAAAAAAACCAGGTACTGCAATCACTGACCTGATTTCTGGTTCTAATGAAGTTGCATTTTTTGTGTAGATAATTGTTAAATTTGGTGTTCCTGTGGGAAAGACAACTGGTAGAAGCTTCTATTCTGCCTTCTTGCTCTGCCTCCTGCATTTTTGACACTTTTTTTACTCAGAAATAACTAGAAGAGTGGACTGTGTGTACTCAACAGTTTTTGTTTCTCTGTTGCTCTATAATTAGGTAACTTCACTTCTTAAGCTCTTTTCTTGCAACTATATCTAGCTGCTACCAGGTCAACAGTGAGGCCATTGTGATGGTCTTTGCAGTATTCTAGGGATAGGGCCCACAGAGGCAGAACAGAACTAAGAACACTCAGATTCACGGAGGTAGACTTTCCATGTTTCCCAGTCCCTTTGAACACCTTTCCCATGCAGGAGGAATTTCCCACATTATGGGTTCCTCCTCTTCAAGGCACAAACCAGAAAACTCACTTTCCCATGTAGCTGCAGTACAGACATATGGGCTGGGCTCTACCAATCAGACGCAAAATAAACATAATTTTAATTCTAAGTAGAGAAAAGAGAGGAAGCAGGCATCATGCAGGATCCATTTCCCGGCAAGTGTGGCCACAGAAGCAGCCTGCTTTGGGGGGCAGCAATAGCGGGGGTTGGGCAGCGAAGGCAACATTTGAGATGCCTGTGTCCATGGCAGTAGTAGAGGCATTGCCACTGGACAGTGGCCACCATTCCTAGGTGAAAGCGTCCAAGCCTAATTCCCTGGTCCTCCTAGTGGTTCCATAAGCTATGTAATGTCCCATAATAGATTCCTTCCTGCTTATATAGGATAGAGAGGGTTCTGTTGCTTGCACTGAGAGTCCTGAATGAATCACCCACTGTATTAGTCAGAGTTCTCCAGAGAAGTAGAACCAATTGAATATATTATTTTATTTCCAATAATCAAATAATACAGGGGTTTGTGTATATTTGATTATGGGAACTCAAATAATAATATACATATATTCTATTGGTTACATGTGTAGGATGTGCAGGTTTGTTACATAGGTAAACATGTGCCATGGTAGTTTGCTGCACAGATCATCCCATTAACTAGGTATGAAGCTCGGCATCCATTACCTATTCTTCCTGATGACCCACTTCCCACCCTCCAACAGGCCCAGTGTGTGTTGCTCCCCACCGTGTGTCCGTATATTCTCATCATTCCGCTCCCACTTATGAGTGAGAACATGTAGTATTTGGTTTTCTGTTCCTGTATTATTACTGAGAGAGGTAGAAATAAATATATATATTTATTATATGTCCTATAATGAAATATATATATATATTCAGTCTTGAATATATATATGGAAGAGAGATATATATATATATATATACATATCTCCTCCATATCCATGAGTATATATATATGTATGTGTATATATATATACCTCTCCTCCATATCTGTAGATATAGATATAAATATAGATACAGATCCTCCATATCCATGGATTCCATATCTGTGAATTCAACCAACTGCAGATCAAAATATTCAAAATAATAATACAATAAAATAATACAAAGAAAAGTACAGTATAACAACTAGCATTTACACTCTATTAGGTATTATAAGTAATCTGGAGATGGTTGAAGGTATACAGGAGACTGCACATGGGTTACATGTAAATACTGTACTGTTTTATATAAGGACTTGCGGAACTACATATTTTGATATCTATAGAAATCCCTGAGGCAATTCCTCACAAATACCAAAGGATGGCTGTATGTAGCTTTATTTTTAGTCATTGGCTCACACAGCTGTTGGGGTCGGGAAACCTGAAACCCATGGGGCAGACTAGCAGGCTGGAAGCTCAGGCAGGAGTCAATGGCTACGGTCTTGAGACAGAGTTTCTTCTTTTCCAGGAAACTGCAGTTTTTGTTCTTAAGGTCTTTCAACTAATTAGGTGCGGCTCACTCAAATTATTTAAGTAATCTCCTTTACTTAAAGTCAACTGATTGTAGATGTTAATCATATCTACAAAATACCTTCACAGCCACACCTAGATTAGTGTTTTATGAAACAACTGGGTGCTACAGCCCAATCAAAGTGACAAATAAAACCAACCATCACAGCCACCAAATCAGAACTCCAGGGACAAGTGTTCCAATTACAAGCATTAAGCTTCTTCACTCTGAAGAAGCTTTCTAGGTGCATTTAGCCTGTTTCTTTTCACAAAACTTTCACGTGCAATTGTCCATACTAAGCAAAGTCTACCTAATCTAGGCACCTGCATTCAGGAGATGAATACTCTGGAACCTGTCCCGTGCTTCCATCCCCAAAGCCCTTCCTCTGGCCCCAGCTGCCATCAGCTCCTGGATGGACCACAGCTGCAGCCTCCTCAGTTCTGCCAGCTTCCTGTCCTCTGCTGTCGTCCACCCTTCCTGAGAGTGCTCTTTCTAAAACATTCGTCTGATTATATCTTCACTGATTAAAAGTCCCTCCAGCCCATTAAAGTGCTTGTGTCACTCAGTCCAGCAGCTATAAAGGCTTGATTACAAGCAACAGACACAAACTCCAACTGATTTAAGCAAAAGAGGAATCCCTGGAATAGGCCACTGGATGGAAGGAAAAGCTAAAGTCTTCAGAAGGGCAGGAATCCAGGCTGCCCTGGGGATCTCAGAAGCAGGAACAAATGGACCATCTTGTCAGACCCAGCTGTGGGGATGAATCAGCGTCAATGACCTCAATATCCAAGGGCCAGTTTTGAAGGAGAGGGTGTCTGATTGCTGGGGATTGATTCACAGGCCCACCCCTTGGCCAGAATGCACCCCTGATAGAACCACCAAGACCGAAATTAATAAGAGAGGAGAGGACTCTCAAGCAAAGTAAGAGGTATTAGTAGAAGAGGGGAAATAGAATCTGCAAGCAAGGACAGGGCACAACCTCTTTATGGACACTTCCAGCACGCAAAGGATCTTTCTACGTCAGAGCAATTGCGAGAGCAGGGAAGGATTGCATTCTCTGCATTCAACAGGAACCAGAGGAATGATGGGAGCACTTTCCAGCCAACTAAGGAGAAACAGGAGTTTCTGGACTATAAGACAGGAGACTTAACCCCAAGGACTTCCCTCAACCCCTCATTTTACCACTCTGTCTCTTCTCTCTGCTTCCTATAGAGATCCTGAGGAAAAGGTCTCTGGGCTGGAGTGGAGGGACAGAGGACTGTCTGCCCTGAGATCACTGCTATTGGGTCTCTGGTCTTGAGACTGCAGGAGGGGAGGACAGAGCAGAGGGGGTTAGAAGGGAAGTCACACTCACCTTGCATATATCTTATTTCATCATTTCCTTATTTATTGTCTGTTTTTCTGCCACTAGAGTGTGAGCTCCCTAAGGGCAGAGCCTTGTCTGCATTGATTACTCACTGCTGTGTCCCCACACCTGTTAACAGGAACTGGCACACAGTAAGCACTTAGGAAAATACACATTTGGGACTGAATGAGCAGCCTGAATATAAGGTGGAGGCTGCACTCCACCATTCTGTCTCTGACCCTGAGCCAGACAGGCCTGGAATTGAGTCAACCTGGGAATCAAGAGGAGCACAAATTCTGGACTCAGCCTGAGCTCTGAAGGTGCTTCCTTGGTTTTGAAATGGAGATTATACCACGCACTTCACACTGTTGGTGTGAGAACAAATGAGAATTAAAAGTGTGAAATTGGCACACAGTATGTGCTCGCCTCCCTGGTGCCTCCTCTGTTGTACGCTCTGTAAGGGAGGAAATTGTTTTAATCAGATGGTGGGAACTGAATGTTACATCTCCCGGGGCTGGGGCAACGGGTATTTTAGGAGAGCATCCTGAAAAGGCCAGTGCCTGGCCCGCAGGGAGAAATGAAGTGCGAGTGGTAACACATCTACACAGTGATGGGCCCAAGGATCCCAGCGGAGTCTCGTGCTGCAAACTCTAGCACACCCAGCTTCGGCCAGGAGAAAGGCTAGCCACATTCCTGTGTTGCCTCTGCCTTGGGGGACGGGGCCAAAAGAGATATGTAACAGGCAACTTTAGAAAGTGAATTTTATTAGCTTCATGAGAAACAGCTGCCATGAGTGAAGACCTGGATGGGAACAGAGCTCTGGCAGCTTCCAACCAACGGCATGAATAAAGCCCACCTGTTCTCTCTACATCCTCAGAGCAGGATGTAAGGGGGGTCCCAAGAGGAAAACCCCACCTCCTTCCCCCCTCAGTGCAGGCACAGATTCAGGGAATACATTCTTGTTGGACATTCTTGATCTCCCGCTCTATGATATCTCACTAAACAGGAAAATGAATCAAATCCACATTCTAGACATTCAGATGCTGACTGATTTGGGATAGAAGCCACTGTTCTGGATCATCAGCAGCCAGGAACACAAAACTCTGAATCACCAATCAGAAAGTCAAGATTCTGGAATGCAAAATAAGAACCCCAGAACTTTCTAGAAGACTTCATCAGGCGCTCCACATTCTAGAATGCCGGTGTTACAAATCAACCAGCAATCTGACATTCTAGGTTGTCAACTAAGAACCCAGTATTCTGGCAGGCCAAATGAGAACCACTCCTAACCATCTGAAGGGTTAACAAGGAATTCGGCATTCTGGAAGGACAAACAGAATCGCAATAGTGCAGATAACGAGTGAGACTCAAAAATTCTAAATGTCAACCCCAACACTAACCATGCCAAACCAGAAAATGAGCATTTAAGACTATCAACCCTGGCCTCGGCACTCTGGAATGTCAAGCACAAAGCTCTCCCCTCCAGAACGCTGCTTTCCTGCCCCTCAGAGCTCTGTGGATGGTCGCTCCACAGCAGGCCCCTCATCCTGACTGCCATCTGGCACACGGAAGGAAACGTAGGGACAGGTCTTGGTGTTGAGGCAGACCAGCTTCTTCAGTGTGGCCGTCTTGACGATGTTAAAGCCCATCTCGCCGCCAAATGTGCTCGGCTTCCAGTATTCCGGAGAACAGATGGGATTCCCTAGGAGACCCTTGAGGGAAAAGGGAGCCCCAATCTCTATCATACTCTCCCCAAAGATAGAGTTCGGATGGCACTTTTCAAGAAGCAGCCCAGGATAGAACTCCAATGCATCAATGTCTCCATACAACTCCTCCAACTCCGCTGCCATCTCCTTCTCTCCTACAAGGAGAAAAGGGGAAAAGGCTAGCGTCAGATCCATGATGCCATTAAGGTCAACCTGGGGTGGGACCCTTCCAGGTCTACCTTTTTCTGGGGATAACAGGGACTCCAGGAGAATAACTTGAGCCACTGGGCATGTGCCCTAGAATTTGGCCTGGCTGATACTGGAGAAAAGGGTCAAGAAGAAAAGCACAAATTGCCCCTCCTCAGGGACTGGGTCTAGGAAAGGAAAATGCTACTAAAGAGAAAGTCTGGGGCCTCCATCTGTCACCAAACAGCCTGTAGCCTTAAGCAACTCAACCCACATCTCTGGGCCCTAATTACCTGATCATTACAGCAGGGAGAATGCTCCCCATCTTGCTTCCTTCACAGGCAGATTTCAAGACCTTAACCTGGGCCAAGCCCTTTCATTACTAGAGCTCAAAGATGTAACATGTCCAATCTCAACAGAAATTCAGTGGCAGTGTTCCTTCTGCCCCTGGGGACCATTTGTCATGTAAAGAATAACAAAGATTGCTGTTCCAGGATCACAGGAAAATCATGCAACTGATCCCAGAATCTGCTCCACTCTGCAGTACCCACATGTTCACAATGGTGGCAAAGGGGAGACAGATGTGGAGCTTCCCTCCTTCCCTGCCTGGTTCCTCATATCCGTCCTCCAGTGGGAACTCTCACAAGCCATGTCACGCCCTGCCTCAGTGGCTCCCCATTATATGTGACAAGGGTTGGCAACTTGGCTGCCCAGCATCTGAGGATCTCAGGGGAAATATGTGTGTGTGTGTGTGTGTGTGTGTGTGTGTGTGTGTGTGTGTGTGTATAGATGTATATGTATGTATGTGTGTATGTACATATATATGTATATATAAATATACTCTATTCATATGAATATGCAGATTCAGGGCACCACCCAGGCTGGTTGAACCAGAATCTATAGCAGAGACATCTGAGATTTGGTATTTTAATCAGTTTTCTAAATGATTCTTATGCAGCTGGCCCATAAGTGGGTACTTAGAAAGCACTAGACAGAATAAAGCCCAAAATATTTAGTATGGAAACCAAGATTCCACATGGTTGGGCACCAACCTCCCATCACTAATCACCGCTACCACATAAGATCCTTGTTCCAGCCACATCTACAACTGTTTCCCCAGATACCTGCTGTCTGACCTCTGTGCCTTTGCACTTTCTGTTGCTCTACCTAAAATACTCCTCCCTCTTTTCCCACTGGAAAACGCCATTTATTCTCCAAACCCAGCTGAAAAGTCACCTTCTCTCCCCAAGCAGGATTATTTACCACCCAGCATGGCGCTTCCACACCCGTTGTAAGTCTGGTTACACATTGCCACAGGTATTGTCCCGTTCTGTTTCCTTGATATCTCCCTGACTTTGCTGCCAGTCCCTCAAGGGCAGGGAGTGCATCCAGGAAACAGCTGCTCACCTACAAGCTCCTGGAAGGAGGTATAGGGCTTCATGCCAAACCTCTTGCGGTACTCATTGAAGGGCTGCAGCCGCAGCTCCCGAGACTCCCTGATGACATCCACAGCCACGTGCAGGACGTGGTGGTCCATGTTCCTGCCCCCACCGATCTGCCGAGAGATAAGCACAGCAGTGGTCTGGGAGTCCTCCAATGGGAAGCCTGGGTAAGGTCCTGAGGCAAGAGCTTCCAGTGGGAGTCCTTTCTGAGCTAGGATGGAGAGCGCTGAGCAGCCTGGCAGCTGTGATGCTACAGACCTGGCCCCGGGCCTGCTGCTGTCATGTTCTCTCAGGAAACCCCTCTGAGTCTCAGCTTCCTCATTTTTGTGGGCTTTTTTTTTTTTTTTTCTGAGACTGTGTCTCACTCTGTTGCCCTGGCTGGAGTGCAGTGGTATAATCTTCGCTCACTGTAGCTTCAACTTCTCAGGCTCAAGCGATCCTCCCAGTTCAGCTTCTCAAGTAGCTAGGACTGCAGGCAAGTGCCACCAAGCCTGGCTAATTTTGTTTTATTTTATTTTTGTAGAGCAGAGGTCTCACTATATTGCCCAGGCTGGTCTCAAACTCCTGGCCTCAAACGATCCTCCTACCATAGCCTCCCGAAATACCGGGATAGCAGGCATGAGCCACCAAGTGTGGAGTGGGCCAGGAGGACCTCTCTTGTGGCTCACACTGTTCCCTAATCCTTTGAATTACACCAACAGGTGTAATTTCCCAAAACAGGATTCAAAGCCCAGGTAGCCTGGTGAGATAAAGAAGGCTGAAGAAAAAGATTCTGATTACTAACAGTTAAGGCACATTAGTCCAAAGAAAGCTCTGGTGCTGGCCAGGCACGGTGGCTCATGCCTGTAATCCCAGCACCTTAGGAGGCCGAGGCGGGCAGATCATTTGAGATCAGGAGTTCAAGACCAGCCTGGCAATATGGCAAAGATTCATCTCTACTAAAAATACAAAAATTAGTCTGGTGTGGTGGTAGGTGCCTGTAATCCCAGCTACTTGGGAGGTTGAAGCAGATGAATCACTTGAACCCAGGAGGTGGAGGTTGCAGTGAGCCAAAATCACACCACTGCACTCCAGCCTGGGCAATAGAGCAAGACTTCACCTCAAAGAAAAAAAAAAAAGTGGCTCCCGCCTGTAATCCCAGCACTTTGGGAGGCTGAGGTGGGTGGATCAGGAGGTCAGGAGTTCAAGACCAGCCTGGCCAACATGGTGAACCCCATCTCTACTAAAAATACAAAAATTAGTTGGGCATGGTGGCAGATGTCTGTAATCCCAGCTACTGGAGAGGCTGAGGCAGAGAATTACTTGAACCTGGGAGGTGGAGGTTGCAGTGAGCAGAGATCGCACCACTGCACTCCAGCCTGAGCAACAGAGTGAGACTCGGTCTCAAAAAAAAAAAAAAAGAAAAGAAAAGAAACAAAGAAAAGAAAGTTCTGGTGCTTAGGATGAAATAACAACGTTAATGCTTAAGAGACAGTCACTTTGATAGAACGGTAAATTGGGCAGAAAAGAAAGGCATGGTTGGATGAAATCATAAATCATACGAGCAAAGCAAGCAGAGGCTGGTGCCAATTCCAGCTTTACAAGCTACAGAGCTATTGAGGGTCGAACTGTGTTTTCCAAAATATTAAATATGTGTTGAAGTCCTAACTCTGCATCCGTGAATGCATCCTTATTTGGAAATTAGGTCTTCGCAAATGTAATCAAGTTAAGATGAGATTCTACTGGATTAGGGTGGGCTCCAATCCAATAAATGGTCTTTCTAAGATGAGGAAAGACAAGCTCAGGGAGAGCACCACCGATGACAGAGGCAGAGATGGAGTAATGCCCCTGCAGGCGGAGGAACGCCAGGGACTGCCTGCCACCGTCAGAAGCCAAGGAGGCATAGAGCCTCGAGAGGGAGCATGGCCCTGCTGACACCTTGAATTCAGACCTCCAGCCTCCATCCGTTGTTCTGAGCTTCCCAGTTCGTGGTACTTTGTTGCAGCAGCCTGAGGAAACTAAGCCTAGGGACCTTGGGCAGCTGCTGCTGGAGCTAAGTTTGAGTTCCTGCATGTGTAAAAATGGGGAAGGGAAGAGCATCTACCTGATATGGCTGTGGTCAATCTAAATGAGATAAACTATGCAAAGCTGTTAGCTGTGGTCAATCTAAATGAGATAAACTATGCAACGCTGTTATCTCAGTGTCTGTCACATGGGAACTATCATTATTCACTCTTCTTAATATCCTGAGAGCTGCCTGTAATCCCAGCACTGAGAGCCCTAGGTGGGCAGATTGCCTGAGCCCAGGAGTTCAGGACCAGCCTGGACAACATGGCGAAACCCCATCTCTATTTTTAAAAAGATCTTGGGAGTCAATACATCTCTGCGGTCTTTCTGCCTTGTGCCAGGTACCATGCAAGGGCTTTTCACGCATATCATTATGGTCATTCCTTGAAAATGCTTTGAAAACCATCCAGCCCCACACAAAGGCCATTGTCTCTGTTCCTGTCTTGTGTCCCCGCAAAGGACCATAAAGAAACCCACAAAGAGGCCATAAAGCAGCCAGCAGCTGCCCACTGGCAGCAGCAATGCTAATTTCAGTCAAATTACCAGAAGGAAACGGAAACTCATGTGTGCCACAACTTCATGGCAGGATTTAGGGACAAGGATTAGAGAGAAGCCGAGGACTGGGAGGCAACGGGGGAGTCAGAGACTGGGATGCAGCAGACAGGAGCTTCCGAATGTGGAGAAGGGGAGATCAAAGAAGGAGTTGGCTAGGAATTCCCGGGAAAAACAATGCGTTCGTTTGCCATGACAAAATACCACAGGCTGAGTTCTCAAACAGAAATTATTTCCTCCATCTGGAAACTGCAGGTTTAAGATCAAGGTGTGGGCAGGGTTGGTATCTCCCGAGGCCTCTTTCCTTGGCTTGTAGACGGCTGTCTTCTCCCTGCATCTTCACGTAGCCTTCCCTCTGTGAGCGTGATCTAATCTCCTCCTCTTCTTATAAGGACTTCAGTCACACAGGATTAGGACCCACCCTAATGACCTCAATTAAACTTAATTACGTCTTTAAAGACCTTGTCTCCACATACAGTCACATACTAAGGTTCTGGAGGTTAGGACTTCAACATATGAACTTTGGGGGAGACTCAATTCGGCCCATAGCAGAGGCTTATGATTTAATAAACACCATAGGCAGGTACTGTTACATATGTTACCGTGCCCTGAATGTCCTCCTGTTCCTTAAATTGCCATGCCATCTGACTTCCAGGCTTTTCACCCACATCGTCCCCTCTATCTGGGACATGCCATCCCTTGCCATGAACACCACCTCTTACCCTGGGAAATCTCTCTCCCTCCTTCCAATTTCTGCTCAGACATCACCTTCTGTTCCCATAACCCCCAACTCTGGGTCAGAATTCCCTCACTGACTCCCACAGCATGGTGGGCCTTTGTACTGCGGTTTCTAACACACTCTTAGAATTCTGATAACATAGGAGAAGCTCTGAGCACAGCGCCTTACACACAGTAAGTGCCCTAATGCTGTTAGCTGTTACATGACTGCCACCACTTTCTAGGTTGTAAGCACTAAAAGTCGAGCCAAGAACCACATAGGTCCTGTTCCCACTACATCCTCAGTACCTGGAGTAATGGCTGGTATTATGGAATGAACAAATAAACAAAAGAATTCAAGCAGGAATGCTTACAACTGCCCTGTGAAAGTGACATTACCCCCATTTTACAGAATAGGAACTAGGACTTGGACCCCTCAGCCCACCTGCCCTCACCAGCACTCCTCTGGGGCTTACCCGGCCAGCGCTCTGGCGAGAGAAGGCATCCACCAGGGCCTCAACCCCGTAGTCCACCAACATGGAGGTGTTGAACAAGAACTGCTCATAGCTGTACTCCCGGGAGCCCACCCTGAAGGAGTCGGGCATGAGGGGGTGCCAGTGGTAGAGCTGGTTGAACTCCAAGGCAATGCGGTTGCGGTACTGGAACTGGACACCAAAAAGCAGCTCTGGGTCAAACTTCAGCTGCAGGAAATAGCCACTCAACTGCTGCACGTACTCCTCGATAACAATCTTGATGGTCTCTCCTGGGCAGGGGAAGATTGGAAATAAGGTCAGCCAAGCACCGTGACTTAGATGCCCAGCTTGGAAAGCAGCCCAATTCATGAAAACAGCTTGCTTTTGGTCTCTTTGTTGTTGTTGTTGATGATTGTTTTTAGCTTTAGAGACAAGGCCTTGGTCTGTCACCCAAGCTGAAGCGTAGTGGTGTAATTAGAGCTCACTTCAGCCTGGACTTCCCAGGCTCAAGCAATCTGCCCACTTCAGCCTCCCAAATAGCTGGGACCACAGGTGTGTACCATCACACTCAGTTGTTTTTTTTTTTTTTTTTTTTTTTTTTTTTTTTTTTTTTTT
>NW_022437016.1:7658715-7700442 GCF_009761245.1 Sapajus apella | reverse complement strand
TGTTGTTTTTTTTTTTTTTTTTTTTTTTTTTTTTTTTTTTTTTTTTTTTTTAAAGAGATGGGGTTTGGCTATGTCGTCCAGGCTGGTCTCGAGCTGTGGACCTCAAGCACCCCTCTCACCTCAGCTTCCCAAAAGCCCCGGGATTACAAGTATGAGCTACCACACCTAACCTCGCTGTTGATGTCTAATTTTGTTTGGCCACTTTGATATTGTCTCCTTCTAACAGGATGTGAAAATAGAACTTCTGGTCCATTTTGACTGAGGTCTCAAGACAAGAGCACCGGCTACTCCCACATTTCAGAGGGAGGTTCTAGGCCAGCTAAGCAGGACATCCAAAGGAGGTGTCCAAGAATTGGTTTTGCGATATCCCTCCCAAAGCCCATTAAAGGAAGTTGGAGAGACTACGAAAGATGGAAAAGTGGAGGATTTACTTGGGAAAAGTTGTCATCATGCTGACAACCTCGGCGATGGAGGAGGACTTCAAGGAGACCACTCAGAGCTGCTACAGTGGCAAAAGAGATACCAAGGACAGAAGGGGAGCCTTGCCCTAAATATGTTTCCAAAAACATATTTCCTATCCGTTCTTAGATAACAGAATTCTCATAAATAAATTTTTCCTCTGCCCCCTTTGTAGCTATAACCAGCTAGAAAGCAAAAAGCCAGGGAAGAGGCAAATTGAACATTCTGTAGCCAAATTAAAACTGGGCAAGTAGATATTGAAAGAAAATGATATTTAGGCCAATTAGCCATTAGACAAATTGGCTTATGCAAGTTGACTTGGAGCCACGGACTGTAGGATCGGCAGACCTGGATTCAAATCTTGGCTTTACCATTTCCAGCCACCTGAGCTTGGGCCAAGTCACTTAATCCCTCAGAACCTCACTTTCCTTAACTATAAAATGTGTGTCATAATACTATTAGTGCGGCCGGGCACTGTGGCTCACACCTGTAATCCCAGCAGTTTGGGAGGCCGAGGCAGGCAGATCATCTGAGGTCAGGAGTTCAAGATCAACCTGGCCAACATGGTGAAACCCCGTCTCTATTAAAAATACAAAAATTAGCCAGGTGTGGTGGTGGGCACCTGTAATACCAGCTACTCAGGAGGCTGAGGTAGGAGAATCACTTGAACCCGGGAGGTGGAGGTTACAGGGAGACGAGATTGTGCCATCGCACTCCTGCCTGGGCAACAGAGCAAGTCTCCATCTCGAAAATAAAAATAATAATAATAATATCAGTGCAATACTATTTTAGGGTTGCTGAGAGAAGTAGACAGTAAATACAGTGAAATTGCTGGCACAGCGCCTGGCATGAGAGGGGATGTCCATATATGTCAGCCGGAAGTAGGAATAGTAAGTGTAGACGCAAGGGGAGAATCCCTTTCCAATACTCCCTTGTCACGGAAGATCAGAATGAGGCTTGCAACCCCTTCCCATTCAAGAAGAGCCCCCCTTGTGATGGAGTGGAAGTAGCATACATTTTGGTGGCAACTAGACCTCAAGTCTCCACCGGCTGATTGTCCCTGAAGAATTCACTTAACCTCTCTGAATCTTGATTTTCACAGGGTAATCATACCTGGCTTATGAGGTTGCAGGGGAGTTAAGTGAAGCACTGGATGTGTGGTGGCCTAGGAGTCCTGCCTTTGGCCACAGCTTCGTCGCCAGCCAGTGTGCTGGGCAGCCTCCAGCTCTCTCTGGTCAAGGTCTCTGCGATGCTGAAACTTCAGAACCAGCCCCTCTTCCGTCTAATGACTTTTCCTATTCCCAGTGCCTGGCCCCTCATAGCTCCAGTAAATTAGGTCTGTAATTGGGACCAGCCATGCCCAGTGGTGCCCAGAGGTGGGGGAAGGGAGTTACTGGTGACTCATAGCGAATATGGTCTGGACAGGGATGTCAGGGGCCAAGCTCCCAAGCAGGAAACCATCTGACATTTTAGGTTGCAGACTCGCCCCCGTAGGGAACACAAAAATATCCTGTCCCTGAGTCACCTAGAAGCTACCAAACTGCAGGAAGGTAGATACATGCAGGGAAGGGAACAGGAAGATTCCTGAAGGTCGGGCAAGCTGGAGTTTGACCCTGCACATGCTGGGGACCACAAGTATGCATCTGGGTGCAGCACACGGGGGAAACTGAGACTCAGGGTGGCTAATCAGATGTGCTATGAGTCACCCAGTTCATAATCAACCATCACAGTCATCCATTTTCTGAAGGCCTACTATGTGCTAGGTGCCTTCCCATTCATCACCTCAACAAATCCTTACAATCATTCACCCCAATGTACAGATTTGGAGACCGAGGATCACAGAGGTTGAGGGGCCTGCTCAAGGTCCTCTAGCTACTAAGCAGAAGAGCAAGGATTCTAGTCTCAGCCTCCACCTCTAAGTCCCCTACCCTCTGCATCTCGTGATGGAGGGCACGACCTTCCAAGGCAGGGCAGGTCTGGAGTCCTCACCTATGAGGATGAGGCGGGTCGTCTGGAAGAGCTGCTCATCGCCCCAGGTGGGGTGCTCAGCTTTCAGCAGGTCACACACACGATTGTGCTCGCGCAGCCAGAGCGTGGCATACAGCATGAGCCCAGGAAGCAGCCCAAACACCTCCTGGCCCACGGCCATCTGGCTCTGGGGCGGGGTGCCTCGAGGGTAGCGCATCAACACAGGCGCCTCTTCTACGGAGGGGGGGTACATTTCTCCGTCCAGCACCTGCGGGATGGGGCCGCCTGGCAACCTGGGGTTGGGGGGTCGCCCGCAGCTGCCCACAGCCGACCCCCTCCCATTCCTGCCTCCAGCTGCCTGTTCCCCTCAGCCAAGGCTGTTGACTCCACCTCCTAAGTCTCTCATAAAATCAGTCCCCTGCTCTCCATCTCTACTACCGCTACCTCAGGCAACCCACCCTCATCTTCCACTCTGACTCCTCTCCCTAAGTGGTCTCCGTATGTCTACCCCTATCCCCAGACAGGCCAGTTTCTACACTGCACCCAAGCAAAAAAAGAAAGAAAAGGAAAAAAAAAAAAAACCTTTAAAAATAACAAAATCTTACATCATGAGCTGACTTAAAACCTTTCCAAATACTCTCTCTGCTCTTGGCAGAAACTAGAATTCCTTAACATGGTCCCCACAGACATCTCCACCTTCCCGTAAAGTCATTCTTACCCTCCTGCTGATCACTAGGCTCAGCAAACTCTCCCATTCCTACAATCCCTCCAAGTCACCAAGCTACTCTCTACCTCTAAGCCTTTGTACTTGCTAAGCCCTCTACCTGGAAAGCCCTCTCCCATTCCTAGCATCTCTAACTCCTCCTCATCCTTCATGCAATTCTGGGCTTATTTGTAACTTCCTAGGGAAGTTTCACCCATCATCCAAACACTCTAGTGGCACTAACAGCTTCTGCTTGCTGGCAGCTACACGTTTACCTAATTATATGGCAGCTTCTTCATTCATTCATTAAATATATACCAAGAGACTACTATATGCCAAGTATGTTCCTTTTTTTTTTTTTTTTTTTTTTAAGATGGGGTTTCATCATGTTGGTCAGGCTGGTCTTGAACTCCCGACCTCAGATGATCCGCCCACCTTGGCCTCCAAAGTGCTTGGATTACAGGCGTGAGCCACTACGCCCAGCTGCCAAGTATGTTCTTAGCCATAAAGATTCAGCATCGAGCTTTGCTTTGGTGCTTGCCTAAGATTTGCACGATCCAATATGGTAGCCACTAGCCAAGTGTGGCTACTGAGCACTAGAAATTTGGCTAGTGTAAATGAAGAACTGAATGTTATTTAATTTATTTGGGTTTTTTAAAATTTCTATTTGAATTTTAAAACTGATACTTCAGCTATTGGAAAACCTTTAAGTATGTGTGGAACAACTTGGGCATGTGACTCTACTTCAGCTGTACATTTTATGAAATCTAAATACAGATTCCATCACTCCAGTGAAAACTGAGCATCCAAATTGAGATGTTCTGTGAGTGTGAAAAATACACCAGATTCTGAAGCTTCAGCACGAAAAAAAGAATGTGAGCTGTTTTGTTAATAATGTATTGATTACGTGTTAAAATGCTAATAATCTGGACATATTGCCTTAAGTAAAATATATTATTAAAATCCATTTCACCTGTTTCTTTTTCCCTCTTTTAATATGGACATTAGAAAATTTTAATTATACATGCAGTTCACATTATATTTCCGTTGGACAGTGCTGATTTAGACAAAAAACCTCACAGAATGAGTATCCTAGAGTTTGTCTGTGGTTTATTGAGGCCGGGGCCCAAAACTATAATGGTCACTGTTCAATCACCTGTGCCAGGTATATTCTCGTGTCCAATTAATACTATGGAATAATTAAATAAATAAATGCAGACTACAAATGTTCATCTCCTATTGAGCTCCAAAATCCACCTCCCCAGCTGACACGAGGGTGCCATGTCTGCTCCTCATTGACTTCTTGTACCTGCTGCCTCCTCCCAGGGTATACTGTCACTCCTGGCACACGCCTCCCACTCCTGGGGCTGGCCCTCTCAGGACATGACCCAGACCGCCCAAGCAGTCTTTGCCAGGGAGACCATGGGAGACCCTCCCCTCTGCCCTACCCTCTAGCCCAGCACTACCTGGTACTTGAGTTTCCCATCCTTAAAGAGCCGCAGTTGATACTGACGCTCCAGATTGTCTCCATAAATGTGGCCGAGGTCTACCTGTGGATAGAGAGGGTTCCCTCCGGTCACCAGGGTTCTGGTCCACTGTCCATGACATGTGTGTGCCAAATTAGGTCCAAAGCAGTCCTGAACCCCTCCCAGGAACTCACCCCATGGCCCAAGGCCTTGGTGAAGCCAGGACCCATCTTGCCAGAAGTTTTGAAGAACTGGTGGGTGAAGTGTTGTGCAAAGAAGGCAAACATGAGGTTGGTGCCTTGGGGGTCAGGTATGAACTTCCTCCTGAGCAAGAAGCGGCGGGCCAGGAGCTGGGCATCTGGCAACTGCTTCTTCCCTGGTTGGGAGGTAGGAAACAGCAATAGCTTCTCCTGTCTGGATCTTGCTGCCCTGGGGACACCTGGGCTCACCAGGCAAACTGGCCCAAGCAGGAAGCCCAGAGTGGTCTCCTCAGGACCAACTCCCCACCACCGCCAGGTAACCCACTCTCTACCAAAAGACCCTAGAAGTATTTACGGGTGAAGTGGCATGATTTTTAGAATTTGATTTAAAATACTTTATAAAAATATGAGAGGAGAGAGATGAAATAAGATAAAGAAATTGTGGGTATATGTTGAAACTGAAAGATGGGTACATCATTTATTCCACTTTTCTCTCAACTTTTGTGTATATGTGTAATTATTCCATAATGAAACATTTCACCAAAAAGAAATAAAGAAACAGAAAAAAACAAACATGAACTCCCTTGCCCTAAGTCCAGGTAGCCTGCATTTGCAACTGACTATGCCATTTGCTAGCTGTGTGAACACAGATGAGTTGCCTCATCTCTCAGAGTGTCAATTTCTCCATCTTTTTTTTTTTTTTTAAAGACTGGATTTCACCATGTTGGTCAGGCTGGTCTTGAACTCCCAACTTCAGGTGATCCGCCTGCCTTGGCCTCCAAAGTGCTTGGATTACAGGCGTGAGCTACCACGCCCGGCCAATTTCTCCATCTTTAAAAAAGTCCAAATGATACCCATTTGATACAGTGGATCTGAGGATTGCAAGAGATCATGTAAGCATAGCAGAGAACCAGTGGGTAGAATTTTTTAAATCAAAGGTCAGCAAGCTTTTTCTGGAAAAGCCAGGTAGTGAACATTTTATGCTTTGCAGACCATACAGACATGTCACATCTATTATAGCAGGAATGTAGTCATAGATGACACATAAACAAATGCATCTGGCTGTGTTCCAGTAAAACTTTATTTACAAAAGGGGAGGTGAGCTGAATTTGGCCTGCAGGCTGTAGTTTGCCAACCTATTTTATTTATTTATTTATTTTTGAGACAGGGTCTCACTCTATTGCCTAGGCCAGACTGCAGTGGCATAATTATGGCTTACTGCAGCTTCAACCTCCTGGGCTCAATTGATCCACCCACCTCAGCCTCTTGAGTAGCTGGGACTACAGGTGCACACCACTACACCCAGCTAACTTTTGTATTCTTTTGTAGAGAATAGGTCCCACCATGTCATCCAGGCTGGTCTCGAACTCCTGAGTGCAAGTGATCCACCCATCTCAGCCTCCCAAAGTGCTAAGATTACAGGCATGTGCCACCACACCTGGCCCTGTCAACCTATTTTAAATGATGCCAATCTTTCTATGTCTGACGTAAAGACAAGTCATCCTTTAAGTATTGAGAGGCCTTCCTTAATTATGTCAGTTCAAATGAGTTGTTATCCAATGCCCTCACAGAAAAGAATATAATTTTTTGAGTTCTGGTAAAGGCATCTCTTCACAATGCATCATCATGTGAGCCCTGATGTTGAAGGTTCAAGATCAACAGAAATTATTTGGATTAAGATGGCTGACTGGGTTCCTCTGGCAGGAAAAAAATATCAGTACTGCTAAAGAAAATCCACCAAAAGTGAAGTTAGAGGGAGTGATCTGCCAACCAGAATTTGGAATCATCACTCACTGACACTGGGAAAGAGTTGACTTCAGCAAAGTTGGCAAGACCCAGCTATCCTGGTAGAATGGTCATGCTTTGGGAAGAACAGCTAACCATGTGATTGAATACCATCAGAGTAGTGCTCTCAAGACCCACATAGGGGACATTAATACAGGTGCAAGGTTCTGAACCTGTAAAAGCACACAACCATGGGCTGCACAGGGCTGGCGTTCAACAGCGCCATCACTTGGCAGGAACTGAAGTACAGCAGCGATGGACTGATGAGCCTCTCTTGCCTTCCCTGTACTTGAAGCTGAACTGATGGGTCTCAAATGAGTAATATCCCAGGTTTTTAAATAATTAGGGGTGTCATGGGAAGGTCTTACAAAAAAAAACCCCTGCCAGTGTAGTTAAGTGGAGTCTTGAGCAACAAAAGAAAAAAATGTGACTTATTTGTACCCTACACTGGTGAAGCGTGTAAAACTATTCACATTTGTAAAGAACCAAACACAGAGTTAGCACCCAATAAATAGCTCACTATTCATTCCTTCCTACATCTCAACTTCTAAGTCACTTCCACCCTAGCAGGACCCGAGTCATCATTAGAAATGGCTTAAGCAAAGGGGCACCCTGGAACTATGGAAACATTGGTCTGACTCTGGGTGACCTCAGGCAAGACCCTCTGCTGCCCTTTCCTGTTCTCAGCCCAGGCTCTGGACATGTCATGTGTGTTGCCTTGGTCTAGCCATCTGCAGAATGGGTCAATAATTGTTCTTTTGCTTGATTTTTCCCAAAGAGGAGAACTGAACACCTCCTGTTATCCCCAGGCCCAGCTACTCATCCCATTTTACCTTTGGTTCCCATGGGTGTGGGGCAGTCTTTAGGCACAGAGGGCAGAATACGAGTGTAATAGCTCACATTGGAGAAAGACTCCCAGCTGATATAGTCATGTGCTGCGTTGTAGGTGGGGGGACTGGGGATAAGGTTGGAGCGCACTGCAGAAAGCAAAAATATTAGCGATAAGGGTGTTTCCACCCTGAGTTCCACCCATTTCTTCCTGCCTCCTCCTGGGTTGAGGCTTATTTTATCTGGCATCATAGGTTTGCCCCACCCACTACCCCTATCAGATGCCAAGAATCCAAAGGACTAGCAGGATTGCTTGCTGCCCCAGGTCAGGGGCCCTGCCCCATACCCACCTGTGAGTACCAGGCGCATGAGCATCTCTCGGATGAAGGTGGCGTTGACAAACTCCCAGAACCAGCGCCCATGCGTGAGCAGGAAGTGAGTGAAAGAGGGGCTGGGCCGCAATGAAGTCCGGAGCCAGGTCCACAGCTCAGCTGCAGGGGCAGTGGGAGTCACTCAGTTGGTCCCTTCTGGCAGGACCCGAAGTAGCCAGGGTGGAAGATGGGGCACTGAGGACGAGGACTGGGATGGAACAGGGTGGTACCTATGGGGAAGCGGGTAAGGATGGAATCTTGGGAACAAGGACACATGACAGAGCCAGAACCAGGCATGAGGACAGGGGCCAGGGCATGGAGTGAAGACTCCCCACGGAACCCAGAAGCAGGGAGGGAGGGTGAACCAAGAGTGAGAGTTCATACTGAAGCCAGGTCAGAGACTGGGGCAGAGCCAGGCAAGGAAGGAGAATAGAGCCACGGCCAGAGAGGAGGGTAGGAAGTTGGGGTCTAGGAGAAGGGGCCCAGGGAGCAGGAAGGCTCAGGAGAGAAGGAGTGGGGGCTGAAGGCCCAGCTCACGGATGGTGCAGTTGGGGCCGGAATAGCCCGTGCGGGTGCAGTCACACTGGTAGCGGTCAAGGCCAAAGCGGACACAGATGCCCTGGTGTTGGCATGGATAGTAACAACAGGGATTCACTGTGGGTGAGAAATGGCGATCAGAGACCGTGCGGGGGTGGCCTCCTGACCCTCATCTAGCCGTGATGAGGGAATGAGGGGCCAGAAGCATGGACTTGAACTGCAGCTCCGTCCTGAATCACTGGGTGCCAGAGCTTCAGAGTTCCCCCAAGGGCCCTCCCTGTTCCCACCGCTGTGAACATAAACCCCCCACCCTGCCATTTCCAGGCCCTGCTCTGGAACTCCAGCCTAGCCCACATCAGGCCCCCAGGGGAAGTCCCCCTCCCTCCCTATTGCCACCAAATGGCAGCAGGGGAAGAGTCCAGAACCCAGGCTGTGACACTGAAGGTTAGGAAAGAGCTGATAAGGCACCACAGCCGTGGGCTTGTAGAGCATTCACTTCCTGCCTAGTCAGAGTCCAGCAGCAAGGGCTGGGGGGATGGTCAGAAAAGGGACAAGGATGAGGAGAGGGACTTCTCCCAGACCACCACCCCACGCTCTGAGCACCCGGACACTAGGAAAACGAGACGCCTCACCATCCCTCCATTTATGCAGAAGGGAGAGAACAGCAGGTATCATAATGCCCACATTGCAGATGGGAAAATTGAGGCCAGAAAAAGGGAAAGCCAGACCAATCACCCCACAGGTCTCACCAGGCAAAACGCCCGTCACCTCCACTCCACCCCCACAGCCTCAGCAGCCAAGTCTAAGAAAGAAGTTTTCCAGAACCCTGGGGACAGAGGGTGGGTGTGCAGGAGGAGGGGAACTCCAAGTTCTCGGCTGCCTCAGCACCCATTCAGGTGGGCTCAGGCTTGGCCCACATCAGGGTAGGGTCCGCACTCTGGGATCCTGAGGAAAGTCACAGACCAAGAGAATAGGAGAGTCAGGGCTGGAAAACCTCCTCGGAGGACATGTGGAGCTCTGGCATCCGCCCTGCTGCCTCCCGAAGAAGCTGTGAGGAAGTCCCTCCCTGTGTTTAACCCAGATCCCTCTGACCGCCACCCCCCTGCTAAATCTGCACTGCCTCAGTGATTCTTCAGCAGCAAAGTGAGAAACTCCTCAGGTTTGGTAGGACCTGCCACCCCCCGCCCCCCCGCCTCCCCTGTCACCACCCCTGCCCAGTGAAGGAAACTGAGGTTCAGGGAGAGCTGACAACTTGGCCAAGGAAACAGAACAGAGCTGGGCAGACCCAAAACTCCAGGCTCCTGGCAGGAGGCTCCTTCTCTAGCCTTACATAGAAAACGCCTGGCTCCCTTCTACAAACATACTTCCTTATCTGGCCTCAAAGCCAGCGTCATAGGGAACGTGTATTCTTTGTGCAATTGGTTACTGTGGGTCAAAAGGGTAGTGAAAGGCGGGAGCAGCTGAGGATGAAACACTGTCATTTCAGGGTGCTACGGTCAGAGAGCATGACCCTGGGCAAGGCCTGCCCCCTAATCCCCACCCTGGTCCCAGTCTCCTCACTTTACAGCATAGGGCTTAACCTGGGCAGCAGAGTCCTTTTGGTCCCCACCTCAAAGAGGGCAACACCACCCACACACACACACCCCCCACACACACACAAGCACACACACACACACATGCACACACTCACACACACATGCACACACACACACATACACAAGCAAGGACAACAAGAATTATGCAAATAGTTTTGCTTAAGGGCAACTCCCCACAGCCCCACAATGGCCCCAGCAGGGGTGTAGGAGGGAGGGATCGAGGGAAGAAGGCTGAACAAAAAGGCTTTATCAGGCAGCCACAGGCGAACCTGGCAGGCAGGATCCAGGGAAAGGGCCTGGCAGCATCCCAGACCCCGCCTCCCCCAGCCACAGGCCTAGAAAGGCCAAAGGCCTCAAGATCAGCCCCCTTGCTGGCTCAGAGACCTGGTTCCCCCAGAAAAGACTTGTCACACTTGCTGGAACTCTCCTCCTTGCCCCTCCTGCTGGTCTGGCTGGCTCACCTGCCCAGGGTCCCCTGTAGTGCCCATTCCTCAGCTCCCAACCCTGGCACCCAAGGCCCCCTAGGCCAGTCCAGCTCTATCACTCTAAGGGCACAGGGGTTAGGCCTACCCCAGGATCAATTTCCCATCCCTACCACGGCACGGATCTCAGAATGAACTCCAGAGGTCCCTGCAGCTCCAGCAATCTGCGCTAGCCCCTCCCCAAGCCCCAAACCCTCAGCGTCTCCATCCTTTACCCAGGCTGTTGGCCTCCTTAATAGATTCCCTCCAAATCAGCTGAGCCTACGCCTTGCCTCCCCCAGGAGGCTTCCCCGAATGTCTACACTCTCTCTCCTCCCACTCTCCCTTGCCCTGGCTCTGGGTCCCAGTTCAACCTGCTCTTCTCCACCGTGAGCTTCCAGGAGAAGGGACTCCCTTCCCTCCCCCAGCCTGCTCTTCCCTCAGCACAGGCTATGCACACAGCTGGGGCTCAACCCAGGTCTGGGATCCAGATGTGGTAGCCAGAGCTTAACAAATGTTTTTGGAATAAATAAAATGAAGTGGGGAGATTGGCCCACCCCCAGCCCGACCAAAGGGAGTCCCTCATCTTCCGTGCCCCCTCAGCAGCTGTCTGAGGTGGAACCGGAAGGCCTCCTGCCTTGGCCCTAGAGCTCCGTCCCAGCAGGCAGAAGAGCTGCAAGCTCCAGACGCTGAGGCTGGAACTGCTGCCCACACCCACCCTGCCAAGAGAGGCTGTGCAGAGCTGAGGCTCCTCCCTCCCAGGCCAGCCGTCCAGCTTCCCCCTCCTTCTTCCCCACGTTCTCTCCATAAACATCAGCTGCTCTGGGGCAGGGAAAGTTCTTCCAGGAAGAACAACAGTGGGCCTGCCGCTGGTGCCCCAGGGTGTCAGGGTGGGCAGAGGGGAGACTAGGTGCCACTAGACCACAGCCGGACACTCACAGTCCAGCCAGAAAGCCGGGGCTCAGCCAACCAAGTCCACAACTTCCCACATCAGCACTCATTTATCTTCCCAGCACTCCCTAGGACAGGTAGGGGAGACTCCCCATTCCGCAATGAGGAATGCGAGGCTTGCTCCGGGTTCTCCTGCTTTGAAGTTGCGGAGCCAAGACTTGAACTCCCTCCTCCTCCTCCTGGAGGTGTCCAAGATGGGATTTGGGGAAGGGATGGAAAGGGAGAGTCACTTTGATGCACAGACTGGGAATAACCCAGGTGAGGAAGATGTGTCACATTCCTTCAAAGTGAACCTCGAAAATCCTGAACGAATGAAACCAGGACCCCAGAGGGATCACCATCTCCTGCCACAAGCAGACCTTTAGGAAGTATTCATGCAGGAAGGCCTTCCTTCGGTCTAACTTCAGTCCTGCATGTTTTCATACCAACTCAGTTTGCTGCTCAGTGGAGGACAGCCCCGTTCACCAAGAAAGAGAACCAGGGAGATGCAGGCACCGAGTCTAATTCACTTGGAGTCCCCCACACCCAGCACATGGCCAGGCACCAAGCAGTTGCTCAGGAAAGCTGTATGAGACTGGCTGCTCTGGTTGGCTGTGCATCCTTGGGCAAGTCCCTTCCACCCCTAGAACCTCAATTTTCCGTAAATCCCATGAGGTGGGTGTAGCAGGTGGGCTAAAGGAGGCCTTCCATTCCGACGACCAGGCCCTCTACTCTGGGTAGAGCCAATCTGTCCCTCTCTATTATCTGTATTGATACAACCCTCCACCCATGGCCCCGTCAGCAGAGAACCTTTCTGCTTGCTCTCACTGAGTCCCCAGGACACGCAGAGGCAGGGGTGACCAGCACAGCACACTGCACAGAAGACACACGCACCCGAAAGGCTGAGCTGCTGGTCCCCATCCCCACAGATGAGGGCTGTCCAGGACTGCCTGGTTCCAGAACCTTCCCAAGCGTTTAAGCAAGGAAAGATCCCCTAGCCCAAAAGTCAAAACTCCAGGTCCAGGACCGAGCGTGACTAAGGGACAGGCACAGCCAGGGAACACCAAGTCCTCCAGGATGCGAAGGCGTCAGGCTGCACTACTGCCCAGTGAAGAGGCACGACCCAAATCCCCTAAAGAATAATATTTAGAGAGGCTCTGGGGACCTGGCAGCCAGATAGAAGAAAAAGGCGGGGGACCCTGACTGATCCGGCCTGGGCCCCAGTTCCCACCCCTAAGCACCACCGCACCAGACTCAGACAGCTGGGCCCCGCAGCTGGAAGAGCCAGCTAGAGAGGAAGCCCTTGCCTGGCCCACAGACACAGCTGATGCTGGTGAGAGCAGGCGCAGGCAGCAGGGCAGCCTTGGCGCAGCTGGGATCTTGCCCCATGTGCCGGGGTCAGCTGGCCTGAAGCCCCTCTGCCTGGTACGCAGCTTTGATTGCCAGGCCATGCCCTATCCCAGTCTAGGAGATGGGCACTGAGTCAAGTCCAGGGACTAGAAGGGAAGGACTTGAGCATTCAGGGTTCCTCACCCAGCACAGCCTTGCCTCCAGGCTGGCCTCCATCTCCTTCCCCTCCAGAGAGGTGGAAGCAGCATTCTCTTCCTCATGTGGCCAGCACTTTAAAGTTTACAAAGGTTGGTTGTAGACATCCACTTCTTTGGTGGTCTCAACAGCCCTGGCAGAGAGATGCGTTAGACCCACTCTACAGAATGGGACTCTGAGGCTCAGAGGGAGTGAGGCCGCTTGTCTGAGTCCTCGCAGTGAGCCGGTGGTAGGGAGGAGAAGAGGCTCATCAGGCTGCCTCGCTGACCCATCAGTCAGTCCCTGGATCAGCCCAGCACTTCCTCCGAGGCTGCATCTGGCCCCATCCAGGCACCCAGGGTATGCAGACTGCCCTCTCGGGTGAGTGCAGCCCTCATCTCTTCATCTTCTTTGCCTCTAGGGGCAAAACATAGGCCTTGGTTTCCTGGAGCAGATGCCCAAGTAGCTTGGGCCTCAGTTTACTCTCAGACTTGGCAATACGAGGGCAACCCAGACCTTCTGCCCCTCCACTCCACCTGTCATTTGCTCTTTCCTAGATCCTTGCAGAAGCCTCGGTACCAGTTTTCCGGCCTCCAGTCTCACCTCCACGTGACGCACCCATCCTCAGTCTCCTGCTCCCAATTACCCTACGGTTCGTGGTTGAGTCTCTCAGTGTTTCCCCCACCCACTGCCTCCTTCAAGGTCCAGTCCAAATGTCATCAGATCCAAGAAGCCTCCCTCAGTTCTCTGCCCTGAGAGGCAGCTGCTCCCTCCCAGAGCTCCGCACACTCCTGGTCCCCTTGCAGGACGGCCTGGTGGCATTTCTGTCTCCACCATCGCCTATAAGCTTCTCCCAGCTCTGTGTCTCCAGGCCCCAGCCAAGGACTGGCATACACAAGCCCTTGGGAATGAAAAAAACAATTCTGTTTAAACATTTATTATATAAAAGGAAACAGAAAAGGCAAGAAACCAAATAGCACAGACCATGGCTCATTGTGCGTTGGTGAATGGACTAAGAAAGAAAACAGGCGGGCAGGCTGCATACCCCGGGTGCCTGGATGGGGCCAGATGCAGCCTCGGAGGAAGTGCTGGGCTGATCCAGGGACTGACTGATGGGTCAGCGAGGCAGCCTGATGGGACCTTTCTCCTCCCTACCACCGGCTCACTGCGAGGACTCAGACAAGTGGCCTCACTCCCTCTGGGTCTCAGAGTCCCCTTCTGTAGTGGGTCTAAGGCATCTCTCTGGCAGAGCTGTTGAGAACACCAAAGAAGTGGATGTCTATGACCAACCTTTGTAAACTTTAAAGTGCTGGCCACATGAGTCTTCTTTTCCTCCATCCACAAACCAGACTTTTGTTCAACCCAAATCCTTTCCTAGAGCACCCTCCATTCTCTCTTTGAGTTCCCTAAACGCCACCCACCCGAAGCCTCTCCTTCAGGAAACTTGGTCTGATCCCAAGTCCATGTACATATCTTTCCTCTCTCCTCCATGCACAGACCCTTAGAGCACCGCAGCAGAAAGCGCAGATCACCTCTGCCCCCTCCTGCCCTCTCTGGGCCTCATTTTAGAGCCTTTACACAGCTAGGTGGTGGAGGAAACTATGTCCAGCTGGGACCCACGCGCGCGTGCATGCACGCACACACACACACACACACACACTCAGTAAGCTGGGGGAGGAAGGTTGGCTGAGTGAGGAGCTGAATTCCTTCACCTGGAACCTGGCACATGCATGGGGAAGGAAGGGGTGGAATTTCCCCATCAACCTCCCCAAGTGGCTCAGGGTCCATTGTGGGTAGAAGCAGCTTTCTGTGGAAAGACCTTGCGAAGTGTGCAGAGGCAGACAGACCTGAGTTCAGATCCTGGGCCCACCATGTATTGTGTGAGCTTGGGGGATCGTGGCACCTCCTGAGCCTCAGTTTCCTCATCTGCTCAGTGGGGGCCTCCTAGGTGAGGGTTAAACCCCAGAGGAAGCATCCTGGCTCCTAACTGTATTTCCATCTCCCATCTGCTCCTGAAGTCTTCACCAGGGGAGACTGTCTCTACTGGCAATAGGAATCAGGATGGTTCCCAGACAGCTAGAGGCTGGAGAAAGGGAATTCATTTCCCCTTGATTCCTGTGGCTTCCTCCCAAAGAGGCCCCTGTAGGAAACAGCAGGGCTGCTGGGCGAGGAGGCTGCTTAGACATCTGGGGGCCCAGAACAGGTGAGGGGGATGGATAGGGACTGTCCCTTCTCCCCATGTCGGCACCAGATCCCAGTTTGCCGTTTCCCCTAAAAGAACTCGATAGCCCATTAGCCAAGGCTACACCCCCGGGGGGCTTCAGAGAGCTCCCATCCCACCAACAGACTCAGCCTCAGTCCCCTTGCTCACGCACCGCGAGCAGAAAGGGGAAGCTGGGCCCGCTGGAGGGGAGAGGAAGGAGTCGAAGCAGGCCAGGGGCACAGGATCGGGAGTTACCGTGGGGAGAGATGGGGTCGCCTACCTGGCGTGGGCGCCCCGGGGTCCGCGAGCAGGACCGGGGGCAGCTGCAGTAGGAGCAGGAACAGCGAGAACCGGAGCAAGAGACTCCCTGCAGCGGAGAGAGACGAGGGGCTGAGCCTGGCATTCAAGGCTCCGCCAGGAGGCCAAGAAAATTCCTGGGCACGCGGGGAACGGGGGTCGCACTCACGGCTCATGGCGCGGCTGCTGGGGTGCGGGACGCAGACTGCAGGCTCCAGTGCGTGCGCCTCGCACACTGCCCGGAGCTCTGGCCCATCCTTCCCAACTCTTCCCCCGGCTCCACCCCCGCCCCTCCCTCCAGCTGTCACCTCGGCCGCCCGCTTACTTCCTCTGCCCAGCCCGGCCAAGGCATTTTATTAATTAATGTATGATCATCACTAAGGCGGCTTTTCACCCGAGATCCTTGAAGCCCTTGAGTTTCTAATGCCTGGTGGCACTAGATATAGACAGGAAACTGAGGCTCAGAGTCATGCTCAATGCTGAGGTCACCCAGGGCCTGGGGACAGAACTGAGGATGGAAACTGCTGGTCTGAACCACACACTCTGCCCCGCAGAGAAGAAAGGGGGCCAGAAACGGGGCAGTCCAGCCTGGTGTGCACGTGGTTTCCTGGACAAGAAACTCACTAGTCCTCAGACAGAGCGAACAGAAATACTTACTTCCCCCATGGGCTGGTCTCGGCCCTCTGAAAGCACATTTCTCTGCCATAAATGAAGAGATAGGGCTCCAAAGTCCATGAGAGCCTAGTTCAAATCCAGACTCCACAGCTTACTGGCTGTGTCACAAGGTACTTATCTTTTCTAGCCCTCAGTGTTCTCATCTGTAAAATCGGCTCAATAGCAAAAACCATCCCAGAAGGTGGTTGTAAGATTCAATTAGGTAGTACACACAAATCTCCTGGTGCAGGGCCCAGCATGTAGTAGATGCTCAGTTATCAGGAGGCATTTTTTCAAAGATCTCTGAACTCAGATTCCGGGGCTTGCCAGGGTCCATGCTGTAGCCGGGCTCACATCCACCACTGAATTTACAGAATTCCAGCATCCAACTCCCCTCTCCTCCAGCTCAGGAAACACCTAGGAGGAAGGGATAGGCCCAGAGTCATCACGGTCTCCTGGTCCTGGCACCCACAAGTCCTCTCCCTGTTTCTCCAGCACAGCCAGCCATCCTGTGGGTCCCACAGTGGAGAAGGCAGCAGGAGGGCTCAGAGTTTCTTGTGCTGGCTGCTGGGCATCACTGGGTGCAGGGTAGAAATTATATCAGATGGGAGAGGTGAGACCTGCTGGGAAGCCCCTCCCCATTCTCAACCAAGCTGTTCCCATGCTCCCCTGGGAGAAAAGCCAGCTGCCCTAGGGAGACAGAGCAAGCCAGGGCAAACCTCGAGAAGGAGTGGGGCAGGCAGAGGGCGTGGGGCTCTCAGGGTGCCCAGACCAGCTTCAGCATTCCCTACCAGGGCAAGGAGACGGGATTATCAGCAAAAGGGTTGGTGACAGGGTGGAGGTGTGGGGTTCAGTTGTCCAAAGAAAGGGGGACTTTCTGGTAAGAAGAAAGGAGAGATGGGCTTGAATGAGGTTCCATCTTCCACTCCCAGGCCTCCCTCCTTTTGGGCCCTGCGCCCATCAAGTCACCACACCTGTGCCTCCTGCTGACGTCCAAGCCACCCATCTGCACTCAAAACAAGAAACACTTGTGTGGCCTCAGCACTGATGGGAAGAGCCTTCCCGCCTCAGAATCAGAAGTGAGTCCAAGTCACTTCTTCCATGTAGTGACCATAGACAAGCCTCTAGGCCTCACTGGGCCTCTGTTTCCCACTTGAACAACAGAATGAGCAGATCAGATGGCCTCTGAGAACTGGTCCAGTTCCAGCATGGAGCAATTGAGGCCTCACTGTGGCCAGGCTCTGTGACCAGCACTGCAGATGTCAACACAGCTGCGATGCAGGAGAGGACAGAGTCTCAAAGAGCAGGCAGGGTGCTGGGGCAGCCCTCCAGGGATGGGGCTGGACCAAGAGCACGGAGTCGGGAGAAGTTAGATGAGAGAAATGGTGGCAGAAGTGCCAGGGCTTGGTGACCGATTCGCACTAGAGCTTAGGGGAAGAAAGGTACTGAGGACACCTAGCTTTCTGGTTCAATGCTAGTGGTGACACCCAGGGAAGGGGAGCTGGCATGGGTAGGTGGAATTTGAATTTGGGCTTCTTGTGTTTGATCCACCTCAGGGGATGAGGAGGATCAAACCTTCCCTGCCTTCTCCCAGCTTGGCCTGTGGGCCAGCACCCCCAACAGTCCCAGCATGCAGCTGGATACACAGGGGAGAGGTCTGGGGTAACCCTTGGCCCAGCCCTGGGAAAGAGACCACAGCACAGGGCCACTTTTGCCTGCTCCTTACTGCAAAGCCTATAGTCTAAGTGTCTAGGACTGGTGTAACCATGCTAGTCCTCAGTATGGTGAGCTTCTACTCATAGGGCAAGTCCACCTCCCGTGTCCTCGGGAAGGCCTCCTCTAACACCCCTCCTCCTCCCCTTTCTCTCTTCTAGGAAGCCCCTGTGCCTTCCCTAGCCACAGCAGTGCCACTCCTGACCACAGTGTCCCTCTGCTCCCTGCCTCCCCTTATGAGGCTATGAGAGTCTTGGTCAATCTTGTAGCCCCAAGGCCAAGCATAGGATCTGGCAGATAAAAGACATTCAGCTTATGTTGTTTGCTTGAACAAAGAAATGAATGAGTATCTGCAGGAGTTGTGAATGCATTAAAAAAAACAGACCAGGTCCGGGGCCAGCCTCATCGAAGTGACTGCCAACCCACCATATGCTGTGACGACCACCAAAAGTATCACTGACTGCCTCAGTTTCCCTGCCTTCTCCAGCTTGTCCCATGGGCCAGCACCCCCAACTATCCCACAGGCCCAGCTTCACCCCAGGCTCTGAGCCCTCCCCAGCTAAGGCAGCAAGGACCGCCTTCCCTACACCCCACTGGTGACAAGCGGTAGGATTTCTCTCTGCATAGCCCCCTCCCCATTATCCACACCAATCACGTGCCCTCCTGCTCACCCTAGCTAGAGCCTGAATTGTCATGCTTCTGGAGAGGTCTCACTCCTGCTGGGCCCCACCCACTATTTGGAAAACCAGAGCTGACTCTCACCTGAATCACTCATGGACCCAGCCCCACCCGGCCCCACCTCTGCAGGCAGCTTCACAGTCAGGCAAGAAGGCTCTGGACTCAGGATTCTCTCTTCAAATCCCAGTCCCCATCCCCACCCGACCTCTCAGTGTGACCTTAAGCAGCAAACTGCCCCTCGCGGGCCTCAGTTTCCCCATCTGTAAAAATGGGGTTAATAATGCCACTCTTTCAAGAGTTGTTGTGAGGATGAGGTAAGCTGGTCCTCGTGAGCATCCCCAGCATTCAGTAGGAGCTCTGGCCCTCCCTTCTACTCCCAACCTGAGCAAGAGGGTTCCCTGAAAAACTCCCTTCCCCCTCCTCTTTACCTACTCAGAACCAGGCTAATGTTGACCATTGGAGGTAATAATAACAATAATATTTCTTGAATATCTACTATGTGCAGGACAGAGTGCTGTGTGTTTTAAATGCACAGTTACATGTGATTTTGCTCAACAGCCCTATGAAGTCGGTATTATCACTTCCATTTACAGAGAAAGAGACCGAGGCCCAGTGCTGACACAGTTTGTCCAAGGGAAGAGTCAGGTTTCAAGGCCCCACCCTTTGTTCTGGAATACCAGGTACGTGCACCCAAGCCCCCGCCTAACCAACCAGTGTTTGGCGTTAAAAGGAAGCGGAAATGCTCTGTTAGGGGGTTAGTTGGCTTGTGGGCAAGGTGGGGGATCCGATTTAGGCAACATAGTTCAGCTGAGAAGCTGAGAACTGAGAGTCACAAACAAATGTTTTGTTTTTGTTTTTGTTGTTGTTCCATTTTTGAGTCAGGGCCTCATGCTGTCGCCCAGGCTGGAGTGCAGTGCTGCGACCTTGGCTCACTTCAGCCTTGATCTCCTGGCTCAGGCAATCCTCCTATCTCAGCCTCCTGAGTAGCTGGAACTACAGGTGCACATCACTATGCCCAGCTCATTTTGTTTTATTTGTTTTTCATAGAGACGGGGGTCTCACTATGTTGCCCAGGCTGGTCTTGAACTCCTGGGCTCAAGTGATCCTCCCACATTGGCCTCCCAAAGTGCTGGGATTACTGGCGTGAGCTACCACACCAGCCCACCTCATGTGTTTACACTGCTTTCTCACTGAAACCCTCACAGTAGCTGGAAGAAGAAGGCATCATGATCTCCCTTTTGCAAAAGAGGAAAATGAGGCTCAAAGATTTCCCTAGATTATGCAGAGAGGGTGGTTAAAACTCCGCCCACCCTTCTTAATGGGCCCAGCCCCGGGAGATTTCCACTTTACATTTCTTTCACTAAAAGCGTGTCATTAAGAAGGGTGGACGGAGGTTTAACCACTTCTGGAGCGCTTACCATGGCGGACATCATGCTAAAGGTTTTTGGTGCTTCACTTTCTTTATCACTGACAGCCCCATGAGGTAGATTTTCCTCTGTCCCCATTTTTGTAAACAGGAAAATTAACTGACTTGCTATAGCCTATACCACAGGCTATATATAGGTGGTAGTGTTGGGATTTGAGCCCTGGCCTGTGTGATTTGAACATTTACAAACGTAACTCTCTATTACACTCATCGCTGGTTCTCTTGGATCCTAAACCCTGAATACTTAAACAAACACCCAAATCCTGCAGGGGATGGGCCAAGAAAATAAACAAGCAGGAGGCTGTAAGTGGAGAGTCCCCAAGTTCATCTGGGGAGTTTCCACTGCAGGGTCCCCTGTCCCGCAGACCTCTGCACTAGGCAGCCAGCATCATCTGATTGGCACAGGATGGCCGAGTGGTCATGCCACGGCATCCTCCCCAGCCGGCCCCCACCATCAGTGTAATCTGCAGAGCATCAGACATCAGCTCCGGGGATCAGGGAACCCAGCCATCTGTGACGGACAAACCAGGGGAAAGAGCCATTGTCTGGCTAAAGGACATTGCTCAGGGAGTTGCTGGGGCTGTAAAATATCAGTCCTCTCACCCCCTTCCTTCTCCACCATAGCTGAAGGAAGAGGATGTGTTTCCACAGCTCTCCCCTGGCATGTGGAACACTCTCCTAATTCTGCTTAGAACCTTCAATAGCTCCCATCATCCAGACCTCAGCCTGGTCTTCAGGCCCTGGTACTTGCTAAGCAGGAGGATATCATAGAAAGAGCCCTGGAATGGGGACCCAGTCAATCTGGTTTCTTGTAACATGACTCCCTGAAATTACTGTGTGACCTTGGGCAAGTAACTCTTCCTCTTGGACCTGTTTCCCTACCTGTTACCTAAGCCTGGTGAACTAGGCATGCTGAGGATGAAGAGCAGGAGTTTTGGCATAAGGCAGACCTAGGTTCAGAGCCCAGCTTTAATTCTAGCTGTGTGAATTGGAACCAGTCATTTGTCATCTCTGAGCCTCAGTTTCCTCATCTGAAAATGAGGAAAATAATAGTAGTGTTTCCTGAGACCATTGAATTGGGGATAAAATCACTTAGCTCAATTCCCAGTACTCAGAAGACATTCAAAAATAACGATTACTGGTAGAATTATTATAATTAATAGGTATAAAATTACTCCAATTCTGTCATTGTGGTCCCAAATGCAAGTAAAAAAAAAAGTTGGACTAGACGCCTAGAAAGAACTTAAGAGAGAATGGTGGCCAGGTGTGGTGGCTTATGCCTGTAATCCCAGCACTTTGGGAGACCAAGGTGCGAGGATTGCTTGAGCTCAGGAGTTCAAGACCAACCTGGGCAACTTAGCAAGACCCCAATCTCTCTAAAAACAAAAACAAAAGAGACAGAGAGAGAGAGAGAGAGGGAGGGAGAACGGTCGCAGATAAGTGCTAGTTTAGTGTGTCGGGAATGCATGTGGTTACATGTATCGAAAACCCCAATTATGGAGGCTTAAGCCCAAAAAAGGAGGCAGGATTCTTTCTCTCAGATGACAAGTCCAGAGGTAAGCAGCCCAACGCTGTGGTGGCTTCTCAGCATCTCGGCAGTGCCATCAGGAGTCCAGATCTTTCCTCTCCGTCATCTTCACAATAGTTTGTGTCCTCGCACTAAGCACTTCATGCCCATGTTCCAAAGAGGAAAAGGTTGGAAAGGGAAGAGGCAGCCCCAGGAGATTTCCACTTTACATTTCTTTCACCAGAATCGTGTCACGTGGCCTCACTTGGCTGCAAACCAGGTTGAGGAATTGAATGTTTTGGAATAGACAGGGAAGGGACAGTGAGTTGGAAATGTACGCCAGACTCCAGAAAGAGCCTCTTTCTGGCATGGGCTGTGGTTTCTGATGTGTGGCTCCTCTGGAGAATCCAGGAATCCAGGTACCAGTGCATGCTGCAGACACCAGAGGTGAGCAGACTTCTCATGTCCCGGGATAAGGTCTGGAATACCAGGACCACAGTAGGTCAGAGCCATGTGCTCCCCAGGAGAAGGCCCAATCCAGCCCCACTCAGGTGACAAAATCAGAGACTCAGAGCCAGGCAGGGACTTGCCTAAACAGGCCAGATATCTTTCCTCGCTGTGTTATGGCCTCTTGTAAAGTAGCCAACCTTGGAACAAGTCACATAAGAAACAGTGTGACCCCCGCATGTTCTCACTCATAGGCGGGTGTTGAACAATGAGAACATATGGACACAGGGAGGGAAGCATCACATACTGGGGTCTGTTGGGGGTGCTAGGGGAGGGACAGCGCGGGGTAGGGAGACTGGAGAGTATAACATGGGAAGAAATGCCAGACATCAGTGATGGGGGGATGGAGGCAGCAAACCACCTTGCCATGTATGTACCTATGCAACAAACCTGCATGATCTGCACATGTGCCCCAGAACTTAAAGTGCAATTAAAAAAAAAAAAAAAAAAAACCAGTGTGACCCAATGCAAGGACACCTTATCCTTAGAAAAGCTGCACCCAATGAACTGAAAATTTAGGGGACAAGAATTCGCACTTCCAAAAATTTAGGGGACAAGAATTCACACTTCCAAAAATTTCTTCTGTTCTCGGGCATGAACTGTAAAAGTCCATTTTCTCCAGCCTCTCAAACAGAACTGGACTGACTGATCATTTGCATGGAATGTGTGTTCCTGCTTTAACACTTCATTAATAACTTACTGTCATTCAGCCACATACAATGTAGAGAAACATTTTTGCTTACGTTATCTTCCCCTTTGATCCACACAACAATCTTCTGATGTAGATGTTCTGTGTTTGTTTTGTTTTGTTTTCTGAGACAGGGTCTCGCTCTGTTGCCCAGGCTGGGGTGCAGTGGCATGATCACGGCTCACTGCAGCCTAGACCTCCTGGGCTCAAGCGATCCTCCCACCTCAGCTCCCTAAGGAGCTGGGACTACAGGCCCTCACCACCATGCCTGGTTAACTTTTGTTTTGTTGTTGTTCTTGTTTGTTTGTTCTTTGTTTGTTTTTGTAGAGACAGGGTTTCACCCAAGCTGATCTTGGAACTCCTGAGCTCCAACAATCTGCCCGCCCTGGCCTCTCAAAGTGCTGGGATTACAGGTGTGAGTCACTGTGCCTGGACAACATAGATGTTTTTAGCCCCTGAATAAGTGAAGATTATTTCTATTACAAGCAACAGACACAATTCCAATTAATTTTTCCAAAGAAAGGGAGCTACTTTCTCTCAAGCTGAAAATCCAAGGACAGGCAAGGCTGTATCCAGAAATCATACTGGGTTCTCTCTCTCTCCTACCCGCCCCTGCCCCTCTCTCTCCACCCCCTTTTCTTCTCCCTCTCATCTCCTTCTTTTCCTCTTGTTGGCCTCATCCTCAGGCAGGTGTTTCCCAAGTGACGTTACAGAGGTCTCAGGCAGCTCCAGACTTAATGCTCTCATGCTGCAATCCCATATTAGAAGAGAATGCCTCTTTCTTGGCCTTTTTCTTGGTACCAGGAGTTCCTGGAACACTTGTGATTGCCCCAGCTTAGCTCACGCACCTATCCCTGAACCAACGGCTGTGACCAGGAAGATGGAATATCCGGATGCTGACTGGCCAGTCCCAGACCACGTGCCCAGGTAACTGAGAGTGGGAGCAGGGTGTTCCCCAATAGAAAACTGGGTGCAGTTGGCCAGGTGTGGTGGCTGACACTTGTAATCCCAGCACTTTGGGAGGCCAAAGTGTATGGATCACGAGGTCAGGAGCTCGAGATCAGCCTGACCATGGTGAAACCCCGCCTCTACTAAAAATACAAAACTTAGCTGGGCGTGGTGGCGCGTGCCTATAGTCCCAGCTGCTTGGGAGACTGAGGCAGAATAATTGCTTCAACCTGGGAGGCAGAGATTGCAGTGAGCCCAGATCGCGCCACTGCGCTCCAGTCTGTGCGACAGAGTGAGACTCCGTCTCAATCAAAAAAAAAAGAAAAAGAAAATTGGGTGCAGTTACCGAAATAAGAGGGAAGAGGTGCAGGACAGGCAGGAACAACTGGTGACCACCAGCACTGCGTTTCTCCATTTGGCAGACAAAGAAGCCAGGGCTCCAAGAGGGGAAGTGGCTTTTGCCTGGAGCCTCAGACCTGGTAGGTTAGGAGTCTTACTGGTCTTGGGCCCTGGCCTGGATGGAGACAAGAGGCAGGGCTGTGCGGTGAGGTCGCTCTTGCATGTCCAGAGCCCAGCTTGCTTCAGATCTTCTCAAGAGAGGGGGAGAGGGGATTGCAAGGATGCTAGAAGCCAAAACTGCTTCTTCTCCATACTTCCTGGAATTTGCTTGAGCAGGAAACGACCTTCAGGTTTATTGAGCAACCGAGGCATGCCAGGTACTTCTGGTACTTCACATACATCATGTCTCCAATCATGTTCTTCAGAGGTGGGAACTGAGGCTAAGAGACGTCAAGTGACTTGTCCAAGTCACACAGTCTTGGAATGGTAGGGCTGGGACTTGGCCCAGGTCTAGGATGACTCCAAAGCCTGTGCTCTTTTCCCGAATGTTTTCTCAATGGGGTGCTGTTGACAATGTGTGTAGGACTGTCCTGCACAGGGCGGAAATCTTAGCTGGCTAACAGCAAGCTTAGGCATGACAACAACCAAAAACTGCAACCCTTCCTGCATCCCACATATCCAACCTCTGCCCTCAGGAGGCTACCTCTGCCCCCAGAAGACAACCTCAACCACCCTCGCCAACTCTGGTTCCTTTCTGTTGGCCCAGAGATATGCACAGAGAAAGTATTTGGCCGAGTATATTGGCTCACACCTGTAATCCCAACAATTTGGGAGGCCGAGGCGGGAGGATCATTTGAGCCCAGGAGTTCAAGACCAGCCTGGCCAACATGATGAAACCCCGTCTCTACTAAAAATACAAAAACTAGCCAGGTGTGGTGGTAGCACATGCCCGTAGTCCCAGCTATTAGGGAGGCTGAGGCAGGAGAATCGCTTGATCCCGGGAGGTGGAGGCTGCGGTGAACCAAGATCGTGCCACTGCCCTCCAGCCTAGGTGACAAAACAAGACTAAAAAGAAAGAATTTAATAAATGTTTGCTAAATGAATGAATGAAATACTCCAGAGTCAATCAAAAAGAACTGGGTGTGAATCTCAGCTGTACCATTTACTAGCTAGATGGCATTGAGCAAGTTACTTAACCCCCCTGTGCCTCGGTTTTCTCGTCTATAAAATGGGGGCAATCCTAGCACCATCCTCATAGGGTTGTTAGGAGGATCAAATGAGTTAATGCCTGTAAAAGGCTTAGGACTCTGCCTGGTGCTTAATAAGGATTCCATCAGTCTTTAAGTAGACGAATGAATGAATGACTATTTATATGTTAGTAAACTATAAACTCTGACTACAGTTCACACATATTTTGGCTTTTGCTATCTTGTATGATCCTCTCCATCATCATAATGCAAGAAAGCATTATGGTCATTTTACAGATGAGGAAACTCAGGCAAAGAGCGATGAGGCAACTTGGCTCGAGTTTTCTGTTTGTTCTACTGCAGTTCCAGCATTTCAGGCTCTGGCTTCTCTCTATGTGTGCTGTCCCCACAAATATCCATATTTTAAGCCAAGAATGAACAAGTGAATGAAGGAGCTGATCCCAGCCCCTCAGAGCAGCTTGACAGGGAGAGCTATCCCAGCTCCACAGCTGTGAGGAGTCAGTCTTCCCTCTGTCCACCCTGGAGCTCTCTCGTGGGGCTGCCCAGCGGTTATGTGGGGTAAATGTGGTGTCTTGCGGTGGGTGTGGGTATGTGAGTCACCAAGGCATTGGGGAAGGAGGAGGCCCAGCCACCCAGCCAGGCCCACAGGCCCACAAGAAAGAGCTGGGTGATGAGTAGGATGTGCAGCTGCCTGCCCACAGCCATGCACTCCTGAGGAGAGGAGCACTAGCTCTGTGAGCACCCCAGAGACCCCAAACCTGAGCCCCTCTCCCAGGACACAGTCAGGACAGAAACTGGGAGCCTCCACGGGGCACCCGGCACCCAGCACACAGGAGTGACCTCACTGCTGTGAGATCCCTTCAGCTCCACTGCACCCATCCTGCAAACACTCAGAACATAGCATCTGGCATCTTGGCCAGCCCCCAGACAGCCCCCTGCCTAGAGCCCTCCACCGTCAAGGAGCTCCAAGATGATGGGGTGAGCCTCAGGAGCAGAGAAGACAAAGGAGAGAGCAATGCGCTGGGAACCTCCTTGTAGGGACTCACCTGCCCGGATTCTTAGGAGGACCTCAATTCTGAAGTGCTGAAGGTCCGCAGACCAGCACCTGTTCTGTTGCCACCTCACTGGGCCCACGAGTTCCATGACGAGGCCTCCACCTGCAAAGCGTCTCTGGGCTGCCCACTCCCTTATCCTCACCCCTTCTCTGACAGACCATTCAGCCCACTTGTCTGCACCCCAGTCTCCTCTGACTCTCCCCATCAGTCCCCCAGCGCCCCCAGCGGCCCTAGCTCATCACTCCCACGCCCCTCCCTTCCCATCCTTTGGTTGCCGCCACTCAAACCATCTATGGTTTTCTGTCACTTTCTTGTCTAAAGGGACACACTGACCTGGGTTTACATCACACTAGCTGTGTGACCTTGGCCTTGTTGCTTCAAGTCCTTGGGCCACAGTTCCCCCGCTATAAAATGGAAGTATTTTGTGAACATTTAATACAACAATGGAAGCAAAAATACTTAGCACGTATTAGGTGCTCAATAAATACGACACTTTGTTTTCTTCAAAGGCTGCTACCTAAGAGTTGGGTTAAGAGACTGAGAAGGGAAACTTTCTGACCTTTATGTTCTCCTTTCATTCCCCATGAAAAATTTTCTGGCCAGGTGTAGTGGCTCACACCTGTAATCCCAGCACTTTGGTGAGATCAACTCATCTCCACTCAACCAATCCCAAATCAAACTCCATTCATTCAACTCAACTCAACTAAATTTGACCCAGTCCTTCCTGACATGAACACAACAATGCAACTCTACTCCTCCGTGCTCTACACAGACAAAACTGATTCCCTTCAACATAATTTAACTCAAATAAAGTCACCCCTGCCCAGCTCAGTTCTGCCTTTGTATCTCCTCCTTCCTTCTAACAATAAATGTCTTCCTCCCACCTCCCCACCAGATACCCTGTCATTCCCTAAATGACCCAGAGTAATGCCTATCCATAAATAACAGGATATCTGGTGGGGAGGTGGGACACAGAGTTAATGCCCGATCTAAAGAATGAAGGGGGCTGGGCACGGTGACTCACGCCTGTAATTCCAGAACTTTGGGAGGCCGAGTCAGGCAGATCACCTGTTGTTGGGAGTTTGAGACCAGCCTGACCAACACGGAAAAATCCCATCTCTACTAAAAAATACAAAAATTAGCCAGGCGGGGTGGCACATGCCTATAATCCCAGCTACTTGGGAGGCTGAGGCAGAAGAATCACTTGAATCCAGGAGGCGGAGGTTGTAGCGGACCGAGATCATGTCATTGCACTCCAGCCTGGGCAACAAGAACAAAGCTCTGCCTCAAAAAAAAAAAAAAAACAGAATGAAGGGAGATGTTTCTTTGGACTTTGCCTCTTCTTGCTCTTCTCCCAATTCTAACTACATCCCCATACAGATTAATTATTATTCGTCCCTGACTTTGCCATTTACTGCTACCCTTTAATGAAGCCCCAAGGCCACGAAGCCTCAGGCCTGTGGGGGTTTTCACCACTGCCCACACCACCCCCAGGGAGGTGAGGTCTGGAGGAGATTTAGATTGAGGGGCAGAGAGAATTCCAAAAGGAATTTGATGAGCAGAAGAGGGACAACCAGACTGAACACCTTGCAGGGAGATGCAGAGTTTGAGTTGACCTCCAGGGAGCAGAAACTCTGCCCCTGACCTCTCTGCTCCATCCACCTGGCTCTGTCTTCCCTCTTTTTTTTTTTTTTTTTTTTTGAGATGGAGTCTCGCTCTGTCACCCAGGCTGGAGTGCAATGGCACTATCTCAGCTCACTGCAACCTCCATCTCCTAGGTTCAAGCAATTCTCTGCCTCAGCCTCCCGAGTAGCTGGGATTACAGGTGCCTGCCACTGTTCCTGGCTAATTTTTGTATTTTTAGTACAGACAGGATTTTGCCATCTTGGCCAGGCTGGTCTTGAACTCCTGACCTCTTGATCCACCCTCCTTGGGCTCCCAAAGTGCTGGAATTACAGGCGTGAGCCACCACACCCGGCCTGTCTTCCCTCTTTTTTATGGCCCAGTCCTCCTTTGCCTGCGCTTACCAGCTTTGTGCGCCCTCTCCTGCTCTCTCATCTCTGCTCTGCCTGTGTGTGGCTGTCTTGGAATCTCCTTCTCTTGTTGACTCTTCCCTCTCTGTCTCTGTTTCTGGCACAATCTGCTTCATGCTCTAAGCTTTGGCTGGGAATTGTTCCTCCTGAACAGAGATGCCTCGTCCCTTCATCCGCTCCACGCTTTCCCTACCAGGGGAGCCACAGGTCAGCCCTGGCTGCCTGAGAACCAGGAGTTAAAGCTACTTCCCCAGTCAGGAAATTAGCATTAGACACATAGAGCTGGAAGGAAACCGGGACCAATCTTCTCATTTTAGGGATGGGGAAACAGAGACCCAGAGACTGGAGGGGGCTTGCTCCAGATCATACAGAGTTAGTGGAATCTGAATGAGGCCCTCCTGAGGCTGGAGAGCACAGAGTAAGGAGATTTGAGCATCAGGCTGAGAGGTGGGTGGTAAAACAGCAGTGTCTGTCGCCAGAAGCCGTCTGTATGAACAGAAGTACCCGTCGCTATGCCATGGCCGGCGCGGAGCAGGGCCTCCCTGGCTCTTTTTCCTCCATCTCTGTCTCTGTCTTTGTGCCTTTCTCTCTACCTCTCTCATAGGAAAATGTATTCTCTGGAGGGTGGGGAGGAGGGGAGCCAAGAAGCATTCTGGGTGTCCCTCTGGTGAGAGTCATCAGCACCCATTGACTGCAGCCCTTCCACCTCTTGGGGTTGGGACCCCAGGCACCGTTCTGAGTGCACCAGGGAGAAGGCTTCATAGGCCCAGGGAGACGAGGGAGCAGGGGTTTAGCCTCCCACCACAGAGTGGCTGCTTGTGAGGGACAGGGGCTGGGGTTTTAAGACTCAACTATCCTAAATTAAACACAAGCCAACTCAGTTCAATTTACTTCCACTCAGCCCACCCAAATCAAACCTTACCCAAGTCAGTCAAACTCAACTCCAAGCAACTCAACCCAACAAACCTATCCCAACACAGCCCAACTAAGTTTAACTCTAGCAAATACAGTTCAAGTTCTAGTTCAAGTTCTAGACTGAACCTAGAATCCAGCCAGCACACCCTTGGCCACAGGCCCCCCAGCCAGCAAGGCACAGCCTCCATGACCTTCCGCTCAGACAAGGCCAGGACTGCATTTCTTCCTGCCCACCACCACGACACCCACCCCCCCGGCTGTCCCCCGACTACCAGCCTCCTGGGTAGTCCAGACTCCAGAAGTAACCAGTGCTGGGGGGTGGTTGCTGGGCCAGAGGCAGGCTGGAGCAAGAAAAAGACCCCTCACCACTTCCACAGCACTCGGGGCGGCCCCTCTTGCGGCCCCGCTGTCTCCTCCCAAGCCCGTGACCTGCTGTACCTCTAACTGCAATCCCTCCTGCTAGAATTGTCTCCTTCGGCAGCTCAGAGTTCCCAGGCACCAGCCTGGGCCTTCCTCAGAACTCTAGGATATCTGAATATAGAAAAGGAGAAGAGAAGGCTGTGGTCTGTGCGGTGGGCAGAGGAGAAGCTGGAGGGGGAGGGGTGGCTGCGGAACTAGGCTCTAGGCCCCGGCACCACCAGGACCTATCCTGACCCAACCTCCAGTTCCCTCCCCAGCCCTTCTCTGAGCTTCCTGCCTTACTGTAGGGGGTGCCTCAAGTCACTGAGCCCAGACCCTTCAACTGATCAGAAGACTGAGGCCTACAGCAGGAAGGAATTTGCCCAAAAACACAGAACAGAGAAGGAGCTGGAATCTGGGGCTCCCAGCCCCAGGCCAGGGTCCTTCCTCAGTCGGCTCTCAAGATGGAGTTTGTTTGGGGCCCTGATTTCTGCCCTATCTGTCCAAAAGGTCCAATTCAGGCAGCCCACCCCCAACCTGGGGAGCGTCCTCTTTCTCAGGACCCATGAATTCAGGCACTGGAAGGATTCCAGTACTCTCACCCGAGAGGCCTTGGGAAGGCCCAGCCCTCCCTCCTTCCCTCTTCTTTCCCTCTTCCTTCTGCTTCTCTGTTGACCTCTGGCTGGAGTGGATCTTCCTTCCTCTTTCCTCAGCACCCCTCTCCCACCCCCAGCAGCACTGCGGATAGACAGAGAGGAGGGATCTTAGCACAGCCCGGGACCTCAAGGCACATGGGTGGCAGGCGTGCAAAGCAGGAGCTCATTTGCAGCCACCCTGTCAGGCAGTCTGCATTCTTGGACACAGGAAACTGAAATCCACCTCCCCAGCCTCCTGCTGGCCCTGCTGCCACTCGGGACCCACAGTACAGGTCATTTTCTCTGCCCAGTAGGCCCTCAGAATCAAGCATGCAGCAATCACCTTCCCTGCCAGTATCACTGTCTCCACAGGCTGCAAGTGCAAGTTCCCCCAAGAGGCATGAGTCCCGCCTTGGCCCTTACGAGCTGTGTGACCTTGAGCAATTCACCTTGCCTCCCTAAATGGCCAAGCCCTCATCACCAACATGGAGGTAAGTGCATGCATGGGCTTTCAGGGGAAAAAAGAAAGCATGGATAAGCACCTGGCACAGAGCCTGGCATTTAAATGGTTAATATCATTATGCAGTAGAGAAATGCCCCTGTTCTGGCCATGGCTTTTCACCAGATTTGTATTATTTATTTTCAAATCTTTTCTGAGTCTAATCTGGATTTTAAGTTCTGTCCTATAGCGCAGAGTTCAAAGTTTAATTTAACAACCAGTTCCTTAGCACTTACTTAGCACCTAGAACAGGGAAGACAGAAGCTTCTGTGCTCCCAAGGTGCCCACGCTCTGATGGGGGACATAGGCATTGACCGTGGGATGAGTCCTGGGATAGAGGAGAAGAGGAGGCAGGTGAGGCACATGCAGGGCACCTCTCTCAGTCCCCAGGGTCTTCCCAGAGAAAAAGTGTCCTTAGCAGAGAAGACAGCACATGCAAAGGCCAGGGACAGAGTTTCCCTTTCGAGGAACTGTGAGAAGTAGATTGCAGCTCAGGTGGATAACAGCTAGTACAGCTGACTCTTGAACAATGCAGGGGTGGCTAGGCATGGTGGCTTATGCCTGTAATCCCAGCACTTTGGGAGGCCAAGGCAGGCAGGTCACTTGAGGTGAGGAGTTCAAGACCAGCCTGGCCAACATGGTGAAACCCCATCATCTCTACCAAAAATACAAAAATTAGCTGGGCATTGTGGCGGGCTCCTGTAAACCCAGCTACTCGGGGGCTGAGGCACAGGTTGCAGTAAGCTGAGATCGTGCCACTGCACCCCAGCCCAGCAACAGAATGAGACTCTGTCTCAAAAAAGTGAAAATAATGCAGGGATTAGGGAAACTGACCCCCACGCAATCAAAAACTCACATACAACTTTGACTCCCCAAAAACCTAAACACTGATAGCCTACTGTTGGCCGGAAGCCTCACCAATAACATAACCATTGATTAACACATATTTTATATGCTACATATACATTATATGCAGTATTCCTACAATAAAGAAAATTAGAGAAAAGAAAATAGAGTCCCAATAAAAACTCTGAACACTGAGGCTCAGGGCACTTCCTCGGTTGGCAATATTCCACGGATACTGTCACATTGATACTAGGAGAGTGACACATCCTGATTCCATGGGAAGCACAATGGAAGCTTTACTTTATGTTTGAAAGAACCCCCCTGGGCTCTGCCCTGTACATCTCTCTCTTTGGCTGATCTTAATCTGTTTCCTTTCCCTGTAGTAAACCACAACCATGAGTATAATGGCTTTCAGTGAGTCTCGTGAGTCTTTCTAGCAAATTACAGAATCTGAGGGTGGTTGGGGGAGCCTCTTGAACTTCCAGCTGGTGTCAGAAGTGAGAGTGGGCAGGCATGGTGGCTCATGCCTGTAATCCCGGCACTTTGGGAGGCTGAGACCAGTGGATCACTTGAGGCCAGGAGTTCGAGACCAGGCTAGGCAATAGAATGGGACTATGTCTCTTCAAAACCTAAAAAATCAGCCTGGCATGGTAGTGCATGCCTGTAGTCCCAGTCCCAGCTACTCAGGAGGCTGGGGTGGGAGGATCACTTGAGCCCAGCAGGTCAAGACTGCAGTGAGGCATAATCACACCACTGCATTCCAGCCTGGATGACAAAGTGAGACTCTGTTTCAAAAATAATACTAAACAAATAAATGAATAAATTTTAAAACATTAAAATTTCTTGGCCAGGCATAGTAGCATGTACCCGTAATCCCAGCACTTTGGGAGTCCAAGGTGGGCAGACCGCTCGAGCTGGGGAGCCTGAGACCAGCTTGGGCAGCATAGTGAGACTTCATCTCTCGGGAAATAATTAACAAAAAAAAAAAAAAAGGAAAGAAAAAAGTTTTTAAAATTTTTTAATTAAAAAAAAGTTTAAGAAATGAAGATGGAGCCGAGCACGGTGGCTCACGCCTGTAATCCCAGCGCTTTGGGAGGCCGAGGCAGGTGGATCACGAGGTCAAGAGATCGAGAACATCCTGGTTAACATGGTGAAACCCCATCTCTACTAAAAAAAATACAAAAATTAGGTGGGCACGGTGGCTCACGCCTGTAATTCCAGCACTTTGGAAGGCCAAGGCGGGTGGATCACGAGGTCAAGAGATCGAGACCATCCTGGTCAACATGGTGAAACCCCGTCTCTACTAAAAAAAATACAAAAATTAGCTGGGCATGGTGGCGCGTGCCTGTAGTCCCAGCTACTCAGGAGGACTAAAAAAAAAAAAAGAAAGAAAGAAATGAAGATGGTCTTGTGTAGACACTCTGCCCTCTAACCTTTTAGCTGGCCCAAACTTAGTACAATTTCTTTTTCTTTTTCTTTCTTTCTTTCTTTCTTTTTCTTTTTTTTTTTTTTTTTTTTTTTTTGAGACAGGGACTCTCTCTGTCACCAGGCACCAGGCTGGAGTGCAGTGGTGTGATCTTGGCTCACTGCAACCTCCGCCTCCCAGGTTCAAGCAATTCTCCTGCCTCAGCCTCCCGAGTAGCTGGGACTACAGGCGCACACCACCACACCCAGCTAATTTTTGTATAGACGGGATTTCACTATTGTAGGCCAGGGTGGTCTCAATCTCTTGACCTCGTGATCCACCCACCTCAGCCTCCCGAAGTGTTGGGATTACAGGCATGAGCCACCATGCCCAGCAGCACAATTTCTTACATGGTATTCCAGTCAATCCTCGCAAAAACTCTCTTAGGCACTGTTATCATTAACTCCGTTTTGGAGATTGGGAAAATGAATTAAGGGACCTGACTGAGGTCACATAGTTATCAAATGACAAAGGTGAAATTTAAAAGCAGATGGCCAGGCACTAGCATCTACTCCCGTAACCACCGTGCTGTGCTGCCCAACCACAGGGAAGGCGGGGCCTGTGAGAGGCGGAGCTACAGGGTTTGCAAAGGACTGATCCCCAGAGGGGTTTCCTGGCAAAAGGCTGTTTTTTTTTCTGGGAGCAATGGGGAGCCATCGATGGTTTTATGCAAGGAGAATATAAGTATCTGTGCATCTTAACAAAGTCTGGATGTGGCCTGGGAAGTGGATTGCAGACAGACCTGAGTGGGGAGAGACCAAATGTGAGGCTACTGCAACAGACCAGGTGAGGACAATGACGCGGCTGGCCCTGAGTCATGGTCTTGGGGATAGAGAGCATGGGGCGCATTCCCATATAAGCCTAAAAGGTAGACTTGACAGGACATGGGGACACACGGGATTTAGGGGAAAAGGGAGTGGGAAGAGTCAAGGGTAAAACCCAGGCTTCCAGATTAGACAGGGAATTAAGTCCCTTAGACTGGGAAAGACAGAAGGAAGGACAGATTTGAGGTGGGCCATAGCACCATTGATGGTCCCCAATTCCCAAAGGAGTCAGTGCCCCAGAGCAGGGCAACCCCCACCTGGGCACAGGCTCCCTTGTCTGGACCAGCGGTTACCAGGATAGCGTCGCTAGCTCCCATCAGAGAAGCGGCACCCTCCCCTACCTGTGAGTGGCCACCAGGTGGCAGCATAGGCCGCCTTTTTCCAGGGCTGGCCTGGTGAGCCGGCCAGAGGAGTGAGAAGGAAGCATCTATCTCTGCTAGAGATGCAGGTTTGTCGCGAGACCACAGAAACTGGACAACGGGCCTGTGGGGATGAGTTCCTGCAGCTACAGAGTCAAAAAAACCTGGATTCTAGATACACCAGGGACCCAGAGCAGACACCTGCCCCTCTCTGAAGCTCCAGGTTTTCCTTACCTCTTTACTAAAAGAGGGCCAGAGCGGCCAGATGGAGTTTTAATTCCTTCTCTGCTTTCCATCCCAACAGCTATGACTTTTAAACACATTTTTAGAGGCAACTTCTTTTTTTAGGAACAAAATCCAAAGACCCTGTCACCCCCTGCACCTCGATCCCATGTATGAAACAGAAAACATGTTTACATTGATCTGCTCTAGTTGGAGTAGAAGCTGAGGACTCTCCCCAGCCCACACAGAGGATAAAATCTTCCCCTGACACTGAGGCCCCTATCTCTCCAGTGGCACCGTCATTGTCCTATTCAGACCTAGTGATCTTTGCCCATCCTGGACATTCTCTTGGGAACATCCCCTCCTCTCTTGATTCAAACCCTCCTCATCCTTCAATGTCAGATCCTTTGACGCCTCCTTCAGGAAGATTTCTCCAAAGCCCCTAATGGAAAGCATCACTCCCTCTACCACACTGCCCTGGCACCTCAATCCCCGACAGGTACGAAGTACTTGCTGTATCCAGGCAACGCAAACGAGTGGACAGCATCTCTCTTCTCTCTGATCCTGAGCACCTGCGGGGGGCAGAGGTAGACCATGGCTGGTTCCCCCATAACAGAGTGTGCCCAGCTTCACTCAGCTGGGAGCTGGCAGACCAGCCTTTGCCCTCCCAGGCTTCACTGAGCCACGTTGGTGGTCACCTTTTCTGGGTTTCAGCTTTCCCCTCTGTATAATGGGGGTGGCTAACACCTAATCAGGACTGTGTGTAGAATCAGAACTGGCTACATCATTGAGGGGCCCTTTGCAAAAATGAAAATATGCAGCCCCTTGTTCAAATATTAAAAATTTCAAAGGCCTGGTGCGGTGGCTCAGACCTGTAATCCCAGTACTTTGGGAGGCCAAGGTGGGCAGATCACCTGAGGTAGGGAGTCCAAGAACAGCCTGACCAACATGGAGAAACTCCATCTCTACTAAAAATACAAAATTAGCCGGGCTTGGTGACGCATGCCTGTAATCCCAGCTACTCCGGAGGCTGAGACAGGAGAATCACTTGAGCCCGGGAGTCAGAGGTTGCAGTGAACTGAGATCATGCCATTGCACTCCAGCCTGGGCAACAGGGGCAAAACTCTGTCTCAAGAAAAAAAAAAAATTCAAGACAATGACAGTCAAGCATTAAAACAAGCACAAGTCACACACCTGTGGAAGCTGTGCACTACATAAGAGGTCTGAAATCAGCTAACTGTGCCCAAGTGTGGGGCTTTGTCAGCCAAAAAAGTTGGTCCATTTTCCTCATGTAAGGTCACTTTCTATTGGTCAAACTGGGACTAGTGGGACTGCATCATCCCAGCAGGGGACACCTTTTCTCAAGTCAGACAAAGGTATGGTATTGGCCAGCAGGCACCCTGCCCAAGACTTCAGAGCCCTGCCACATAAAATATACTTGCTGAGTAAGGAGAGGGAACCAAAAACCAGACACAAGGAATTGGAGACCGAGGGCCAGGCGTGGTGACGGGCACCTGTAATCCCAACTACTTGGGAGGCTGAGTCAGGAGAATCGCATGAATCCCGGAGGCAGAGGTTGCAGTAAGCTGAGGTCATGCCACTGCACTCCAGCCTGGGTGACAAAGTGAGACTTCATCTCAAAAAAGAAAGAAAGAAAGAAAGAAAGAAAGAAAGACAAAGAAAAGAAAGTGGGGTTTTATACCAGAGATGTACAATCCAGACAAGCCAGAGGGTAGAGATCAGAAACTGCAACCCTCACCTCAGAGCAAAGTGATTCAAGGTCAAGTTCTAAGTTCAGAAGCCAGAAATAGGCATTCAGTCCTTACCTTACCTTGTTCTTTCAGCCAGTATTTACTGAGCACCTACTATGTGCCAAGCACAGTTCCAGGCCTTATGATGCGGCAGTGAGCAGAACAAAGTTCCCTTCCTCCCAGGGTTCACATTCTTGCGGTGGGGAGAGGAAATAAACATTATTAAAAGAAAATAAATGAACCACCCAACTAAAGATAAGTGATATGAAGAGAATTAAACAGGGTGAGAGGGAGGGACTGCTAGTAGGTGGGCTGGTTCATATAGGGTGGCCAGGGAGGGTCTCCTTGAGGAGGTGACATTTGAGCTGAGCTCTGAATGAGATGGGGCCGGACAGTGCCCCAGCTGCAAGGCAAGGGGGGGTGGGCGTGCGGAGCTGCCTGCAGGAGGAGAGCCTGCAGATCCACACTGTGCCAGAAAGGCGAAGGCGAAGGCAGGCTGGGCAGGAAGTCTGGCCCCCTGTAACCATATCCCCAGGAAGGAGGAAGCCAGGAAGGCGCTTTCAGCAGTCGTATTCATCAAGGCCGCTGCTCTAACCCCAGGCAGCACCAGAGGCTCCTCAGGCCTGATTCACCTTCAGCAGGGCCACTTGGGGAGGGGACAGCAGGGAGGGAGGACGGCCCTGGATTCTCTTCCAGACAATAAATGCTTCCAGGTTCCAAGGGAGCATTCTGTGGGTCACAGCTGCATCTGATCTCAATTACCCCAGGGTGTAGGGTTCCCTGGCTGGGCAGGGGCAGGGGTGGAGGGGAGGCCACTTCTCCGTAATCAGAATCTCCTGGCCCAGTGGGTGAAGACACCTCAGGACAGGTTCCCAAAATTTCAGGACGCAGGAAGAGGGTTCTCCCCCAAAAGAGAGGTCTGGCTGTGTGTGGGTAGAGGCTGTGTTTCACAGACATTTTGCTGTGTGACCTTGTGCCACTCACTTAACCTCTCTGGGCCCCTGTGGGAACTGTGAAGCTTCAACCTTTTCCTTTCCTACCTTTTCCCCAAAAAAAAGGCAAGAGTACAATCCATGCCAAGACAGCAAAGCTCAATTCTATGGGCTGGGCTGGGCTGGGCTACAATGGGTGGAGTTGCTAACTCCTTACTTTTTCCTGCCTTAGTTAGATCTTAACCCTTATGCAAATATGTCCCCGCCCAAGATTATGGTGCCAGCACTGTCAGCAGTAACATCTCCCAAAACAGACCAGGGCCAAGCCCTCGTTCCTCAGCCAGCTCGGGCAAGACACTTAACCTCTCTGGGCCTCAGTTTACTCATGTCACCTCCAAAAGGTGGGTGAGGAATCAGTGAGTATCAGGTGTGAGGCCAGTTCACCCAGTAAGTGTCCATTCCATCAGTTTTTCAATCAACCACCACCACGAACGTGGCTATGCCTCTACACAGGGGAGAAAGCCCCTGGGTTTGTACAAATTTTGCACAACAGGGTTTTGTTCTTGATGGCCTTAAGCAAGTATTTCCCTCTTCCAGGCCTCAGTTTCCCATCCATAAAGGTGCCTGCAGACAGCGTTCTGCTCAGAAGAGGGTGTTTTAGGCCAGAGTTGTGGGGCGTGGCTCACGCTACACTGATAGGTTTCTTAGCTGGTGAAACATTCCCCGAAATCCTGGCTTTGCTGAGGGACCGTAGCACAGGGTTGTTTTTTAGCGGGGCAGGAAACTGGACGCGAGGAGAGGAGGGGGCGAGCACGGAGTCTTCCCTGAGATGGGCCTCCCGCAGCCAACGTACCTTTCCCAGGCTCCGGGAGGCGGCGAGGCGGGATTGGAACCCGCGCCTGGAGGCCGAGGGGCGGAGCCAGCAGTGGACGCCGGGGTCAGCGGAGCGCGGAGCCGCGCTTCCCCCGGCCGCCTGGCCGGCCCGCGGGCGCTCTTTCTCCTTTTAAGTCCGCGCGGGGCCGGGAACTCCCCGCCGGGCCGCGGCCCGCGAACAATGCGCACTTCCTGCCCGCCTGGCCGGGCCGCGGCCCACTCGCTCCCCGCCCTGCGGCCGCCGGGAAATGACCGCAGCCCGGGACCGCCGCGCGGGTACACGGGGTCGCGCCCCGGGAGGCTGCCAGGGCCGCCCACCGGGGGGCCGCCGGGCGAGGGTGCGAGGTGATCCAGCGATGGCCAGGCGGCGGCAGAGGGTCCCTCGTGACATGCGGTCTGAGCCACGCACCTAAGTCTCCACTGCACGCGCACGTGCCCACACAGCCCACTGCCTGCGCCGACATCCACGTGTTGCTTCCACACGGGGTGGCTGGGTGGGTGGGCATCTGCCAGGGACCAGGCCCTGTGCCAGGCACTGGGGGTCCAGCCTGAACAAACAGAAAAGCCGGCAGGCCGTGGTGGCGCGGGCCTGTAGTTCCAGCTACCTGGAAGGTGAGGAGGGAGGATAGCTTGAGCCCATGAGTTCCATGAGCAGTGAGCTGTGATCATGAGCTGTAATCAGTGGGGGCCAAGCCAATAAAAACTGAGAAAAGCTTTGGACTTCTAAAGTTTATGCTCTAGTGAGAGAGGAGACAACAGAACATCCTAAATTACTGCATTAGATGGAATATTGAAAATCCATTCTTTCATAGAGACAAGTAAAGAAGGGACTGTGGTGGGAAATTGGGGCTGTTTCAGGGTGGCTACGGATCTTTTAACTTAAGAGATGACACTGGAGCAAAGATGCACAAAATATGTATCACAAATACATACATCTCAAAAGTATGTACAATATATACACCCTTATGTATATGTATTACACAAACATACTCTGCTTACATCCACATGGCTATAAATACCCCATGCATACGCACCTCACATACATCTGCACCTACTAGACCATATAAACGCATGGTATACAGTATGTACACAGTCTAGTATGCTACGTGCATACTATATCTGCTACATGCATACCTGTATCGCTTTTTTTTTTTTTTTTTTTTTTTTTTTTTGAGACAGGGTTTCACTCCAGTCACCCAGGCTGAAGTGTGGTGCCATGATCTCGGCTCACTGCAACCTCCACCTCCTGGGCTCAAGTGATTCTCTTGCCTTAGCCTCCTGAGTAGCTGGGACTACTAGTGCACACTACCACGTCCGGCTAATTTTTCTATTTTTTGTAAAGACGGGTTTTGCCATGTTGCCCAGGCTGGTCTTGAACTCCTAAGCTCAAGTGAACCGCCCACCTCAGCCTTCCAAAGTGCTGGGATTACTGGCATGAGCCACAACCTAGCCTACATCTGATCTGTATCTGTGGCATCTGCCTCTGTAATATGTATCAATTCCATGCACACAGGGGTCCTGTTGTGTGCCATGTGCACATTTATGCCCGTGCCTGCACCTTAGATGTATACATATGCAGACCCCGGGTAGGCCATATATGTATTACACCCCTCAAGGATGTGCTTGTCTAATTTCATAAGCCACATATCGAAACAGTACATCCAAAGACATCATAATACATGGATTTGTGTTCATCACGTAAAATATATCATATATACATATTCCCAAATACATGTATCATAAACCTTGTCTAAGTGCACGTCTATATGCACCACACAAACACCGACATATCTCTCTCTCCCAAATATACGACACGCACTTTTCCCACACATTCTTGTAGCTGTTTTAAATGTCCTATATCTATGTGCAAATAATAGCAATAACATTTACTGAGTGATTACTATGTGCCATATGCAGTGCTGGGAGAATGAACTCATTCAATCCTTCCAACAGTCCTATGCAGCAGGTTCTATTCATTTAGCCTGGCAGCTAAAAGTTCACGCCACAGTCAGATCACCCGAGTTTGAATCCTGGCTTCGCCAATATCTAACCTGTGGCGAGCTTCTGTTTCCCCATCTGTAAAATGAGGCCAATAGTCATACCTCCTTTTTCGGATTGTTGGGAAGTCAGTGAGATCATCATGCATGAGAAGCGTACAGCACAAATGCCACATGTAGACTGTGTGCTCAGGAAATGCTAGCTGTGGTTATTAGTATCCACGTTCCAGACGAGAAGTCAGGCTCAGAGGGGTTAAGTGATTTCCCTAAGGGCAGACAACCTGTAAGTGGAGGAGGCAGTTCAGCATTCCACAGTACTCTCTCTGGAGCTCCTGCCCCCCAGTCACACAATGGGAACAAATACACACACACACACACACACACACACACACACACACACACACCAGGCACATTCCACATAGACTCCGATGCTCATATCTTTAACATATGCATCACATAGTCACCCTGTACCTATCACACAGACATAAATTCATTGAGCATCTATAGTTATATTAATTTGTTTATTTATTTATTTGACTTCCAACTTTTTTTTTTTTTTTTTTTTGAGATGAAGTTTTACTCTTGTTGCCCAGGCTGGAGTGCAATGGCTAGATCTCGGCTCACTGCAACCTCCGCTTCCCAGGTTCAAGCAAATCTCCTGTCTCAGCTTTCCAAGTAGCTGTGATTACAGGCACCCACCACCACACCTGGCTAATTTTTTGTATTTTTAGTAGAGACGGGGTCTCGCCATGTTGGCCAGGCTGGTCTCAAACTCCTGACCTCAGGTGATCCACCTGCCTCGGCCTCCCAAAGTGCTAGGATTACAAGTGTGAGCCACGTGCCCAGCCTGACTTCCAACTAATTTAAGTTCAGAGGTATATGTACAGGATGTGCAGGTTTGTTACACAGGTAAACATGTGCCATGGCGGTTGGCTGCACAGATCATCCTGTCACGTAGGTATTAAGCCCAGCACCCATTTGCTATTCTTCCTGATGCTCTCCCTCCTCCCACGCCCACCCTCTGACATGCCCTAGTGTATATATGCTGTTCCTCCCCTATCTGTCCATGTGTTCTCATCATGCAGCTCCCACTGTAAGTGAGAACATGCAGTATTTAGTTTTCGGTTCCTGCATTTGTTTGCTGAGGATAACAGCTTCTAGTCCTTGAGCATCTATGTAATCAACAGCTACTCACCACGTACAGGCTAGGTGCTGGGGTACAGCAGTCAGGAAAACAGACTTGATCCTTGCTTTCATGGCACTTACCAGCACACACCACTGTGGACACATACCTGCATACATGTGGCCCTGCTGTGTGCACATTCACCATAGGTAGCATCATGAACATACAGCCCATTTGCATGAACCACTCACTTGCCCCTTGATGGATCAGCCCAGCTTGGACAACATAGGAAGACACCATCTTTACAAAAATAAAAAGAATTAGCTGGGCGCAGTGGTGCCAACCTGTAGTCCCAGCTACTCAGGAGGCTGAGAAGGGAGGATCACCTGAGCCCTGGAGGTTGAGGCTGCAGTGAGTCATGATTGCACACTGCACTTCAGCCTGGGTGACAGAGTAAGACCCTGTCTCAGGAAAAAAAAAATGTGGATTACCTGGACATAACCCATGTAGACACATCTACCATTTACACACACCCAGTATATTCATGCCACTTGTACCTGCCCCCCACACATACACTCTAAATAAAGTAGAGTGTGGGCTTGGCCAAAGTTCTGCAGCAAAAGGGTAGCAGGCCAGGTGCAGTGGCTCACACCTGTAATCCCGGCACGCTGGGAGGCTGAGGCAGGTGGATCACAAGGTCAGGAGTTCAAGACCAGCCTGGCCAACATGGTGAAACCCCATCTCTACTAAAAATACAAAAATTAGCTGGGCGTGGTGGCATGCGCCTGTAATCCCAGCTACTCT